>NC_062220.1:122517531-122832572 GCF_902686445.1 Sciurus carolinensis | reverse complement strand
GAACTTGATCAGTCTCCATAGAGACCTCACTAGTAGGTGTGGACCTGGAAGTCACTGAGGGACTCAGGGGCCAGTTTTGGGGCCTACCAACATGGTAGCAGGGTCCTGTTGTGGTAGCTTTTATTGTTTTATCATTCAATACATACTAGAGATGATAGAACATGTATGATGATTTTCAAACTTTCCAAGGGTTCCCTGCGACAAACTAAGGTGTTTGTATTTGGCCTTGCACAGCTATTTCCCCTACTACCACACAATGACTAGTAAAAAGAAATTTGTATTTCCTCTTGTCTAGTAGAAGCTCATGTTTGATTTGATTGCAAGGAAGATGAGGTGAGTTGGGTGCCGCCTGGGACCCACACTAGGCATTGCCTTTGGTACCAGCATTGGATTTTTAACATTTGTGTGGGAACCTTGGCAGCCTTTACAACTTTTGGACAGCCTCCACCTGCTCCCACTCTGCTCTCACTTGCTGTAGATTCTGGAGCTGCTAACTCTCATGCCAGTGTCCACTGGGATGAGAGTGCCTCCTCTTAGGTGACAGAAACAACATCCTCAATTAAATGATGCTTAGTGTTATGGTTTAGATATGAAGTGTTCCCCAAAAGCTCCTGTGTTCATTCAGGAATATTCAGGGGTGAAATTATTATATTATGAGAGCTGTGACCTAATCAGTTCATCCTAGTTTGAATTAGCTTACTACGTGGGGTGTGGCTGAAGGAGGTAGTATGCCCTGAAGCATTCATCTTCTCTGTGGCCTCTTCCCTCTCACTCTCTACTACTTCCTGGCTGCAGCAGTTTTCCTCTGCTGTACCCTTTCACTGTGGTGTTCTGCCTCACCTGTGACCCAGAGCAATGCAGTCAGCCAACCATAGACTGAACCTTTGAAACCATGAGCCCCCAATTTTTCCTCCTTTAAGTTGGTCTTGTCAGGTATTTTGGTCAGGACGACAAAAAGCTAACTAATACCCTTTCTCTGTATCAGCGATTGCTTATGCTCAGTTCATTGTCATGTATCTAATCTGTCACTGAATAAATATTACTGAACTGCTGCTCACCAGGTACTGTGTTAAAGACTGAGGAACAGTGTTGAACTCAGTAGCAACTGATGTGCCTCTTGGAGCTCTTGGCCTGGAAGCAGATCAGGGAATTGGACAAAGACACCAACACCCTGAATACCTTCCATAGACGGCTCATTTGTTACAGCACTTTCACCAATCTGGACTACTCTCCAGCCATGGGCTCCTCAAAAGTGCAGGGCTTGCAAGAACTAGCCACAGCCCTTTCCCCTCAGGAACTGAGCCTCTAATTTAACCTTGAACATACAGTTTTGGGGCTTCCACCAGAAGTGTTGCTGAGGAGCAGACTTTGTATGGACTTTGGTACCATGCAAACATACAGGAGGACTTTCTGAAAGTAGAAGCCTGATGAGAGAAGTGAGGCCTCTGCACTGTAGCCAGCTACTGGTCCTGCTCAGCTTCAGACAGCCAATTAGAAAGGATGGAGAGTGTCCTTTCTAAGTGACTAGCCAAATGCACACCCATAGCCAAATGTAGATAGGGAGATGCCTACAGGTATAACTGTGTGCTCCTTTCATTAAGTATCTGTGATTCAGAGTTTTTAGTCACAGTGCATGGCTTTTACAAACATATGTCCCCAAAAGATGGCAGACAAATGCTTAGACATTCTTAATGTTGGACTTTCAGCTATCTAATGTTGCTCAGAGAGTCTTCCAGCAGCTTAGACTTTAACTGAAACTGATAGCTTACTCCATGTTTACTTATGTAATTTATCTGTAGCCTGTTATTTTGTCTGAGGTGCAGGAATTAAAGATAGCACTTGAATAGTCAGTATTTTAAAATTCAGTGTGTGTTGCTGTTCTCCAGTGAATAAAAAACCAAGCTAGATATGTGTGCCTTTCTTCTTTGTTTTTAGGCAAACCGATTTTTTCAGTTGATATTCACCCTGATGGGACCAAGTTCGCAACTGGAGGACAAGGTACGTTTATGGAGTGAGCCTGGGAGAGTATCACAGCTCTGTTGCCTTGCTCTGCTTCTCCTGGTTATCTTGGTTAGCTGTAAAAGAGTTAACTTGTTGTTTTTTTCAATATAGATGTGACTCAGTTTAAAATATACATTTTTTTTCCAGTACTGAATTCTACCACTGAGCTACCTCCCCAGCCCTTTTTATTTTTTATTTTGAGATAGGATCTCACTAAGTTGCCAAATATGGCCTCGAATTTGTGTTTTTCCTGTCTTAGCTTCCTGAGTGGCTAGAGTTCCAAGCATGCACCACCACATTGGCTAAAAGGTACAATTTAAATTTGTTTTCTGAACAGGTTAAATCTTAAATAAAAATCCTTTTTTGGTGATACTATGATTTCTATAAATATTTTGGCAGCAGTCTTATTCTAATTCCTATTTATTGAATTAAATTTAGAATTAATTTGCATCCCCACACCAGGCTTACTGAGGATAGAATGGCAGGTGGTACCCTGGGCATTAGCCCAGTTCCCAGAGGCAAGAACTCTTGTCAGTGGTTGGTTGGTTTGTTTGTTTGTTTGTTTGTTTTGCTAAAAAGGAGAAGAGATAGTTAAATTGCTAAATTAGTTATGTAATAATTAGGCCCATCTTCTGGTCAAAGGAGTTCAATTGGGTTGGAGAGAGAAAACATAATGGGCAAGCAAGCATGCCTATGACATTTGAAGATAAGATACATAATATTGTCAGTGTGCTTCATTCAGTGTCTGTTGCAGTGTTGCAGTAACATTGTTCTGTTTGAAAAATCATAGCCATTTTTTATCCCAGGACACGAAGATGTATATATAGTGGTAGGAAGTGACAGGACCTAGTACTTTCATCTCCAGCAGCTTTGCCACAGAACAGGGCCTCCCTATCCAGCCAGGCCTCCCTGGGCAGCACTCTAGAGTACCTTTGTGAGTGTTTCCTCAGGTGAGGTGCTACAGAGTGGGTTGGCAGCAGAACCTTCTTCTGGGAGGCAGGGAGCAGAAAGGAATTACAGAGAGGTTGTGGGCCAGAATGCCTTTCTCTGCTTCCTGGGTACTGTAAGAAGAGCCTGCAGCCTTATATAAGAGTGCTAGACTTAGCTGGCGGGAAATGGATGGTTTCTTATCCACAGGGGAGGCGTACCTTTCACCTTACTTGGAATGGCAAGGTCTTACTATTATTACTTATTATTTACTTACTGACCAAGAGGAAATTTCAGGCACTTTATTGTCACTTTGGCATGTCCAGGGCATGTCCATATACAGTATTGGTTTTTGCCCCTCTGTAATAGAAGGTTTAATGAGGACCTGTGCTTTTGTTAATTATTAGTGATGGAAATCTTAGAAATCATTAGTGAAACACACAGGTATATTTTTTCAGCAGAGCAGTACATTAACTTATGACCATAGGAATCCTAAATTCCTTCTTCTGGTTCATCCCCATCTGTAGGTGGCTGCAAAGTATTTAGGATACATTTTAAATTTCGATTTCAGAGTGTCTGGTCATCTCTGAAAGAGCATGGATTCCAGGCAGCACCTTGACGAAGGGAGGGAAACCCTGGTTAGGATTGTGTTTTTCTCCTTGCTTTCTAGGATACATATGCACAGACCTAAAAGGGTCCTGGCACATCATCAGCTTTCTGTCCTCTCCAGTTTATAGAAGAAGAGTTGAGTCCTGAACAGGGATGAGAACCTTCTAGGAGCCCCTCCTGAATTAAGAGGCCAGACCAGAGCTCAGTATCATTGATTTCTTTTCTGGAGTTCTTTCATAAAGTCAGGTTGGCCTCAGCTACTACTAAACCCACCCTTTCTTGGGTTCCCATGAGTACTTGTTTTTCTTCACCTTTTCTGCTACTTGAATTAGTAATTCAAATTCAGTCTCCTTAGACCTAGTCAATTATGATTTATGGAAACTAAGTGAGGACTTCCCATAGTTAATATTATATATCAATATCAAATTTCTACTCCTTGCACATTGAACAATTTTTGCTTCTTCATTCCAGGGCAGGATTCTGGGAAGGTTGTGATCTGGAATATGTCTCCAGTCCTCCAGGAGGATGACGAGAAGGATGAAAATATTCCCAAGATGCTTTGCCAGATGGACAATCACTTAGGTATTACAGAGTGGCCCTTTGCAGGCTTTGCGTGTTGGCAGAGTGCCCAAGGTTAGCACATGTGTTTGTAATTAGAAAGATAAGGCCCCGTGCGGCGGTAACTCCCCTCGGCCTGCTCTCTGAAGGCACAGATGTTGGCTGCACACCTGGGTGAGTTATTCGGCAGAAGACTCGGCCCGCCCACAGAACCATCTTTGGACAGTCTGCAGGTACCTCTGGTGATTTCCTGCTCATGAGTCGTTACTGCCTGATTCCATGGGGCTTTGGGGCCAGCAACCTGGATACAGTAGGGTCCTGGGGAAGGGTGTATAAGAGACAACTGACCAAAATGTCTGAGGTTGGTGCTGTGTCACTCCAAGGCTCTCTGCCAGGACTCTTGAGGCTGTTGGATAGTGTTTTGGTTTCCTTTCCTGCTGTAGTGCCATAGTGTCTCACCCCCTGAGATGCTCCATTAACAGTTAATAGCCTTTGGATGTCAGCCATTTGCTCTGTGTGTACTTGTCCTCTCAACATGTCACTTAGTGTCCTGGGACCTGGAGCACAAGTTACTCACAGGCTGTGTATTGGCTACAACTTTATTAGTGCTTATTACATTTTTATATCTCCAAAAGGCTGAGCTGTGTGTGTTCCTGAAGGCCCTGACCCAGCAGAGGCCTGGGGAATTTCTGCTGGTCTTAATTTAAAAATTCAGAATCAATAAATCTGCATTGCTGACAAATTTATAAAATCCAAATTTAAAAGGGCTGACTCTTGACAAGTAGGATTAACTCAGAGTTTTATACTCTTCCAAACTGCTCCCCTAAAATTTCTATAAAAGGCATTTTGACATTTTTAGTACGGGCTTTCATTTGAGAATAATTTCTGTTCAAAAATAACATCTCACCAATAGAAAGCCCTTTTGAAATAATGAGATTTATCACTTTTCATAGAAATAAGCTTCCTGTTATGTATTTCATTGATAACAATTTTCAGATTATGCATATTTCCCCCTCCAGAGTGTTCTCCTAATTTGTTATAGCACAAGTAGGTTAGTGCTCTGACTGAATTGTTTCTCTGGGGTTCTCACACAGTAGATTCCTTAAATAGATTAGATAGATTAGATTTTATAAACCCTCACATCTTGCCAAACTCTGCATAGAGCAAATGGGCATGACTATTGGATTTTCATCACCCTATTTTTTTTTCTTCCCAGCATGTGTGAACTGTGTGCGGTGGTCAAACAGTGGGATGTATTTAGCTTCTGGGGGAGATGACAAACTGATTATGGTGTGGAAGCGGGCTACGTAAGCATCATTTTCCTTTCTTCACATTTAATTTTTAGAAGCTTCTTTGCTGGTCTTTATTAAGTCACCTTTCCCACCCTGGCTGAAGTCTCCAGAGCTCTAAATAAGTAGGAGGAAGCACACATAGATTGGGAGCAGACAGGGCACAAACAGGGAGTCTGGAGGCCGCTTGCCTGCCTGCTGACTTGGTCAGCCACCCCTTTGCAGGACTGTAGGGCTTCCATCTGAATAAGGAAGGGCAAATCCCTTCTGCTGCTGACTTGATGATTTCATTTGTTTTGTTTTTAAATGAAATTTCACTTGGAACCCTGACATACAAAATAGCTAAAAGTCAAGTGCTCTGACGGGATCAAAGTGGGGGTTCCATAGCCCATGCTCTTTGCCACTTGCTTTATTCTCTTGTCAGTCTCACCTGGGGATGAAGCCCCAGCCCTGCACCTAAAATGAGCTGATAGGCAAATTATAATTTTATTTACCCCCAGGCAAAGAGTCTGTCAGGATGGATCCTACGACTGTGTCCCATAATAAGCTCCTCCGGTGACTCTTGGTCAGTCAGGCTATAGCACCAGACCTTATACCATTGTTCAGCCAGAGTGGCCCCAGGGCTGTGACTTTGAGAGCAGAGGCATGCCACCTCCATGGACCCATGAACCCACTGAGCTGTATCACAAACTCTAGGTTGGTACAGAGCTTTAGAGGATCAAAGAGTGTTCGCAGAGTCTCATGCTGCCTTCATTAGCCTCATTAGGCTCTTCTGAAAAGAGTTAGTACCTGGCACTCATGGTTTCTCCATCTTTGGTGTTAGGACAGGGCTATTTGATTCATTAGTAGGGTCCTTAACAATCTATTTATTTTGCTACTTTAAATAGCCACCATAAGTTACATTTAGTACACAATTTGGAAAAGTAAAAAGGAGTAGAGGAAAAAAAAAAAAAAAAAAGTGCCTCATAATCCCATCATTTAAAGGCCATGTTTGATATTTTGGTATTTTTTTATGTTGTCCTTCTACTGAGTTCCACATGTAGATGATGTTTGTGTTGTATGTATTTTTTTTACTTTGCATTAGTGGTATCATACTGTATATGATGTCTTGTGGCCTGCTTCTTTCACTTAATATATTTTGAACATTTTCCTTTGCAAGATTTCCAATGACTGTTAATATTTCATCAAGTGCATGGATCACAAGTTACCTAATTAGCTCCTTTTGTTCAGTAACCTGGTGCTTCCAATCTTTATCTATTTTTACTTTGTTGTGTCTGCCTTGATAAGCCACGCTACAGGGAACATCTGTACAGAGCCCAAAGGACTCCATGAGTGCTTGTCTCTGACTCCTCTTTTATACAGGTACATTGGGCCCAGTACTGTATTCGGCTCCAGTGGTAAGCTTGCCAATGTGGAGCAGTGGCGGTGTGTCTCCATCCTCCGAAGTCACTCAGGTGGTAAGTAGGGCTGCCTACTGGGGTGGGTGGATCCCTGAATGATGTCTCAGATCCTCAGCAGCATTTCCATGAACCCACTGTGAATGTTTGATCCTTAAAAGCAGCCCGATATCTGGGCTGTCCCTTCCTGTCTCCACCAGTCACCTCTTAAGGTCTGTGCAGTCACCAACTCTATTGCCAACCTCCAGCTGCCTTCAGTCCCCTACTTCTCTCCTCTTGAGGTACATTTTTATCTTTGATATAAAACTCCACATTCTGTTGTTTATCCTGCTGAAATGAATCAATACCTTCTTCACTGAATCATTAAATCTGTAAGTATACTTCATTTATTTCCCAGAAACTAGTCCATAGGTGCCCAAGGAAAATTTCTCAACTTAAGTATGTTTGCAAAATGCATGGAAAGAGACACATTTTATAGATTTAGACTAAAGGGGAGGAAGGTCTATCTGTAACAGTCTAAAAACCCTTGCACTTTTGAACCAGGCACCAGGGTACCAGAAAAATACAATTTAGACTTCTCTTAGGAGGCTTGTAGTCTAGCCCAGGAATGAACTGAAGCCCAAGCAGGAGGGCAGCAATTGTGGAAAAATGCTTAGTTCAGATGGTGAGTTGGAAACATTTTACCGTGGCTGAATCTTTATAGGCAAAGCAGAGAGTAGCAAGGAGTTAGACTGGCCAAGTGTACAGGGCTCATGTGCTCTGTTAGTGAGGGTGTCCCTCATCATGAAAGAGGTTGTTCTGACAGCTCTGTGGGAAAGAAGAATATTTCATTGGTTCATATGAAAACTGTGAGGCCCATGATCTTTGGATAGAGAGGAGAAGGAAGAGATAGATTTGGAATCTACTTAGGACAGACCCAATGAGGGATAATATAGATTTCTCTTTGGGTACCTGCATAACCAAGCATGTCCATTACTGAGACCATCAGAATAATAGGCTTATGGTTTATTACCAGTGTAGTGTGTGATGGGCCACGTTTGAGCAGGTAGAAAGGAAATGTCATTAAACTATTAGTCTGGAGCTCTACAGGAAGAACAGGCAGAAGTAAGAGATTTGGGAAGCATTGGCTATATATAATTCATTAGCCATATATCATATGTTCAGTAAATACTCCATAAACAGTGTAAAGGTGAACATACCTGTCTCTTCCTAACCACAGAGTAAGTCCGCTTTGTAAAAGCTGAAGCGGTAGGCTTGCGTTATTGTTTAATAATAACAAAAATGTACGATTTGCCCTTATTTATTTCATAGCAACTTAACGGCAATTTAGTTGGGTTTCTGTGGAATTTGTCACATATGTCTAAGAGGGTGTTCAAGCATTAGGTGGAATCTCAAGTGAGGAATGTTATGGGTCTCCTAACCTGAGATTCATATCAAACCTTAACCTTGGCATCTCTTATTGCCCCAAAATCCTGTGGGTCTCCTTTAATAATAGATAAGGAGGGTTGGTTATTTTGAGCTGGGATACCTGCCACTCCTTATTCACTGGTCCTGCTAGCAGGTGTGAGCAGAACCATTCAAAAAGAAAAAAATCAGAAAAATTAAGAGAGAAGCGAGTAAGAGTGAATCCTGGTCTTTGAAAAGCATAGTGTGAGAAATATTTCATTGACATATTAAATTAGGAAGTAGGGAGAAAAAAACAGAGAAAATTTGAAGTAAAGGTCTAGAAAAATATTTAACCCAGATGGGAAAACATCATGGTACAGTACAGTGTAATTTTGTATGTTTGAACTAATAAATTAAAAGAAAATAAGTTTTCAAAATTGATAACTGTAGGGTAAGAAAAACTAAACAGAGTAAGAATGCAGTAGTTGAACTTTGCCTTCAAAAATGATTTCTAGACCTAAATTATTTGTTGATACATTGTTTCACACTCTTAAGAAAATTTATACAGAGCATAGAAAAGTTTATTCTTGAAAGATTTCCAAAACCTAATAAAAAATAACAATGAAACAGAAGCACAGGTTAACTTGAGTAAAGGGAGAAAAATCAGTAATACTACTATTAAATGTTATAATATTTGAAAATAGAAACTCATTATGATTAATTAGAATTCATAATGGAAGAATTTTGTGTATAAGGAAATTTTTACTGTAACTTAAGTAGGAGGTTAATTTAGAAAGGCCAAATAATTATCGAGGGGGTTAATTTTTTTAAAATAATGTTAGATAATTCAACTGCCACAACTGAATTATCAGTCCCTAATAAATATGTTTTTTTTAAATGCCCACAGAAAGCTATTTCCTTAACATAAATGAATTCTGTCTATTTATCTATTTATTTTTCTTTACTGGGATCAAACACAGGACCTTGCTCATGCTGGGCAAGTGCTCCATTACTGAGCTACATTCCTAGCCCTGTTGATTTTATTTTGAGACAATGTCTTGCAAAGTTACTGTCCTCAAACTCAGCCTCCTGAGTAGCTGGAATTACAGGCATGCACCACCACATCTGACTTCTGTGTCTTTTAAAAATCATTGGCAAATATTACAGTTCACTGGTTATCCTGATTCTCTTTTATGTCAAGAAAAGACAAGAATAGGTACTATCACTTGTTTTACTTGTCTGGAACTTCTGCAGTACAATTAAGCAGAAATCAAGAAAGTAGACATACTGGAAAATAAGATAAAAATGAGCCAGGCATAGTGATGCATGCCTGTAATCCTCGCAAATTAGGAGGCTAAGACGGGAGGATCTCAAGTTCAAGGCCAGCCTCAGCACTTTAGCAAAGACACCCTAAGCAACTCAGTGAGCCCCTGTCTCATAAAAAAATAAAAAGAGCCTCATATAAGAACAAATTTAATTTTTTATCTTTTACTGCTAATACCCAATTAGATAAAAAGAAAACTCCTACATAATAGGATCAAAAATTGTAAATGCCGAGGAATAATTGTACCAAGAAATGGGTGAGGGGCTGGGGTTGTAACTCAAAGGTAAAGTGCTTGCCTATTGTGTTTGATCCTCAGCACTGCATAAAAATAAAGGCATTACGTCCTTCTACAACTAAAAAAAATAAAAATAAAAATAAGAAAGAAAGGAATGTGTGAGATCTTTGAGACTTAAACCACAAAAAGGTGCTTTTTTTTTTTTTTTTCCCTTAGTCTGTTTGTTTTGTTTTTTACGAGATTGGGTCTCAGTATTTTGCCTGGTCTGGCCCCAATCTCCTGGGGTCAAGCAGTCATGCTGTCTCAGCCTCCCACATAACTGGAACTATAGGTGTACACCACCACAAACCTTGTTTACATATAAAATGACCTCTTCATAAATAGACTAAATAAAATACAATTTTTTCAAATTATTATTTACTCATCCATTCAATGAATATTTTTTGTGTGTATGATATGTTCTGGACCCTTCCCTCAAGAGTTTTCATTCTTATAAAAGGGACAGACAGTATTCTAGTCATGTAGGAAATTTGAAGATGAGCACTAGGGAGATAGTCATGGAAAGAACTACTGATGAGTACTAGAGAGCTCAATAAGAAGTGGGTGCTACTGGGCACAGTGGTGCATCCTTATAATCCCAGCAGCTTGGGAGGCGAGACAGGAGGATTGCAAGTTCAAAGCCAGCCTCAGCAACAGTGAGGCACTAAGCAACTTAGACCCTATTTCTAAATAAAATGCAAAAAAAAAAAAAAAAAGAAAAGAAAAGAAAAAAGGGCTTGGGATGTGACTTAGTGGTTGAGTGCCCTAGAGTTCAGTCCCTGGTATAAAAAAAAAGAAAAGACGTGAGTGTCATTATAAGCATTATTCTCAAAGTAGACCTCACTGAGAGGGTGACATCTGAGGGGAAGCCAGAAGAAGGTGAAGGGACAACCTGGCAGAGGGAACAGGAACTTGCTTTATTTGTCTGTGCTTGATTTGTTTGGGAAGCCACTGGGAATTAGGAGACCATTTTGAGGGCTCCTCTGAATGAGACGTTAAGGCTTAGGAGGGTTTGGGTTAGAGAAGTTGAGACCTGTGGCAGTTATATGGAGTCTCTATCATGATGAGCTAAGTATAACACATGGAGATAAGTAAGGAAGCTGTTGCCATAATGTAGGTCTACATCTCAGACTTGGGTCATTACAGGAAAGTGGTGAGAAGTGGTCAGAGGTAGATTTCCTGATGGATCAGACACAGTGTTAGGGAAGAATAAAGACAGTCTCCTCCACTGACTTGAACATGGAAAAGAATACGGTTCTCCATAACCCGAGATGGAACATTCTTTTGTTAGGGGTAATGCTTTTGGATTTGGGTTCTAGACACATTAAATTTGTCAGTGTAAGTGGCTCTGTAGGCATTTGGAAATAGGAGATATTGAAGACAGGAGAGGGTTCTGGGTGGAAAAAGTCCAAAGATGGAGCCAGGGTTTTGTAGAGATGAAACCAGCAAGGGAGTCTTAAGAAAGAGGTCAGTTAAGGTAATGATGAGAGTGTTTGAAGGAGAAAGGAAAGAATAATGTGTTCAGTGAAGTGAGAACCAAGGATTGATCACTGAACCTGACAGCATAGAGGCTACAGGTAGCCTTGGGCAAATGTGATTGACTAACAATCATGTTGTTGGGTCAAAACTTGTTGGAGAGTGTTCAAGAAAGACTGGGGAAATATAGGTCTGCATTGTACCAGGCTGGGTTTTGTCTTGCACCTATGAAGACATAGAAGGAAAAGAGGAATGATAGTAGGATCTCAGAAGAGCAGAAAGGTAAGTATGTATGCAGGAGTGGCAGATAGTGAAAGGATGTAGCCTCACTGGGTCTTAGCATGGTGGTATTAAAGTGCTTATGGAGTTTAGAGTGAGCTGGAGTTGATTGTTGGAGTGTGGGAGAGTTGGAATTGAGACCATGGGAAATTTCAGTGATCTGTCATCTGAGTATGCAGAGAAATGAATATAGACGCCAAGGTGGTTTTTTGTTTTTTGTTTTTTGTTTTTAATTTTTTTGTAGTTGTAGATGGACAGAATGCCTTTATTTTATTTGTTTATTTTTTTGTGTGTGGTGCTGAGGATCAAACCCAGTGCCTCACACATGCTAGGCAAGTACTCTGCCACTGAGCTATAGCTCCAGCCCCAAGATAAGGTTATTGAAGGAAAGCAAGAATTAGTTTAAGGAGCCCAAAACCTTGGGTTAGCCTTAGAAGAATCATCATCTTGGAATCCCCAACAATTACAATGAGAATAATGACCATAATTTTAAATCAAATGAAGGAAGGATCCTGGATTTTTGTCAGTGCACAAGAAGGAAAGGGGTTGGTGTATATCATTTGAAGACAGAAGCCCCAAACCTGGAGTTCAGAGAGAAAAATTTGCCATGTATGTGGATTTACTGTGGAATTAGTGTCTCCAAAGAGCCACTGGGTGAATAGTAGTGTTTCAGATGAAAAATTTCAAAGTTTCAGCAATAGAAACTAACAACTTCAAAGGAGGCTACAGTGTATCTAAGGAGTTATAGTATTGCCACCCAGGCATCATTTATCAAAAAGTGAATAAATTTTCCTTCATGTAATATACTAACCAGTAAGCAGTGGGCAATTGAGGAGAAATTCATTTAGATCCTTGCTAAATTTCACACACAGCAAAAATAAATCTGAGATTTTAAAGAGATAAACACTATAAATAATTAAACCAGGTGAAAGTAGAATTGAATATTTATCAAAACTCTAGCAAAGAGAAGGTTTTCCATAGAAGAAATCACAAAGGAGAATAACAGACTTTACTATATAAAACTTTGACATTATGGGAAGGTGAATAGGTGAATTTTGCAACTAATGTATGTTTTGCATGTACTCGTGTCCTTTCTGGGTTCCCATCTGACTACATCTTCTCTACTCTAAGGCTTGTATACTACAGTGAAATACTGGTGTTTTATGTGCCTACATTTGCAGGCTCTTAAAGTTCGAGAGAAAGTTGTTCATTTTTGTAAACACTGCATTCACATTTGTTACACCCAGTGCACCAGTGTTATACCCATTAGTCATAAGATATGAGAAAATTAGTTCAAAAAGGCTTCTTTTAGATAATAGATATATATGAAGCCTCACTTTCATTTGTAATCAAATTAAAATTAAAGCTTAAAAGACCCTTAACAAATTAGAAGGAAAATATCATAATCCTATTGTTAACAGGGAGTTTTGAAGCAGACATTGTACACAGAAGTGTAAGGCACAGAGGTCTTTGAAAAGCATTCTGCAGTAAGTATGAGAATCCATACCTATGAAGATTTCAGATATCTTTCCTAGGATTCTCACTTTAGAATATCAATCTCAAGAGAAATAATCTAGAATGTGGAGAGTGGCATATCTACATGGTAGCATGAAAAACTGGAACCAGATAGTGTTCAGTGATAACTTAGGTCTGTTTATAGTAATGAATGCTCTCAACTATATAGAATGTAGAGCAAAGCCGAAGAAATTATAAAGTTCTCATAGATGATTAGAATGGGAAATGCAGCATACCAGCGCATACATAGTGTGAGCCACAAAACACAACAGAATGTAGAAACATTGCATTAAACTGCCATTGAAGATTTTTATAAAGTCTGATGGAAATTTTGAATATTTAGCTTATACCTCTTTTTGAAAAAATTCTTGGGAACTAGATAACTATTGACTTCATAAGGCACCAAAGTTAGAAAAGGAAATAAGGTCCCAACTCTTCACACTTGGATGGCAAGATGCGTGTGGTTGTCATTACCATCATGACTGGTGACCTTTATTAATGCCATGATATGTGCCTAGTGCTGTACTATGGCATTTTCTCATGTTTAATCTTCAGAATAATCCTATGAGAGTAGATTTGTTTTTTTTTAATTCACATGTTACAGGTGAAAAAACTGAGTCACAGAGACATGAGCATTAATGTGCTGATTGATTCTTTCTGGGAACTCCATAGGAAAGGGATGCTCCTGGCACCAGAAGTGAGATCCAAGTCATGAGAATAGCACCTAAAGATGACTTCATTCAGGGAGTCAGCAGCTCCAATCTCACTGTGTGCCAGGCAATCTGCTAAGTGCTTTCCCTACCATGTCTTGTTTTGAACTCAGAATGCTCTCTGAGGAAGGTCCAGTTATAACTAAAGAAGCAAATTAGTTGCAGAAGAAACTCAAGACCTCAGACCCAGGAAGTGTCAGCTTGTGGTTCTAATATGATTATGATGCCACATGGCACCCAAGCTCTCAGCTATGCCTTGTTGCTTGTCTATAAAAGGAGTGGGGCACTGGGGTCAATTAGGTGATTTACATTTTATAACCAATTAAATATCCTTAGTGGAGAATTTTTTTAGGTCGAATTTTTTAAAAAATTTCTAGTTCTGATGGTCCCAGGTCATTTGTCCTCAGACATGAAAATTCCAGTAACAATCAGCCCAGCCTGCAAACAAGGCTGCTGCTGAGTGCCTACCCTCACCCAAGTGCATTACAGGTAAGAAATCTCACCACAATCCCCCTGTCTTCTTCCAGATGTGATGGATGTAGCATGGTCTCCCCACGATGCCTGGCTAGCTTCATGCAGCGTGGATAACACTGTCGTCATCTGGAATGCCGTGAAATTCCCAGGTCTGGGATCTTCCCTGCTGGTTGATGGAAGAAATGGGCTACTACCAAAAGTCCTGCCTGTGTTGACTAGAGTTGGGTCAGGGAGTGGGTCTCTAATCTTGGTGGCAGCAAGTATATCACAGTGGCCCAGGATTTGTGTCTTGTCAGTAACCCAGATCTTTTTTTCTTTAGCAATTACATTTGTCTAATATTTAAAGAAGAAATTTATGCTAGAGAAAAAGAGTAGCTGAGTACTGACATTCGTGTGTCACAGATTGTGACTGGTGTTGAGGACCCTCAACTCCCACACAGCTTTGTGCCCTACGTTCCCTCTACGCTATGGCCTCAGCTCAGTTGTTCTCTCCTCTGAAGGCTTTGAGTGGATGCTGGCTGACACAAACCCTGTTTTGCAAAAAATGAACATTTCTTTCTTTTTTTTTTTTTTTTTTTTTGTGGTGCTGGGGATTGAACCCAGGGCTTCATGCTTGCAAGACAGGTACTCTACCAACTGAGCTATATCCCCAGCCCGAACTTTTCTTATTCATGGTGTTTAAAGTCATAAGAGATGGCATTACCTAGCCAGTGTTAAAGTTTACAACTAATAAAATACTTACGTTCCCACTTGGTATCTGTTGTCCTCATGGGCCAAAATGCATCATCCATGGATTTGGATCCAAGTCATTTTAATTTCCTTTAAAATCTACCATCAGCATATGTGGGACATTCAGTCTGACCACAGAGGGGGCTCTAGAAACTGATACAGCTTTTGGATTACAGATCTGTAGGAGGTACTCTTATACATTTCTTTGTCTTACTAAATGACTTACAAAAGTGTCACTCAGCCCAAGGCTCAAAAATTTTTAGGCCTCTGTCTTTCAGGGCTGCCTGCCAGGGCTGGTTACATCAGAAGTGCTCAAGTCATAGCCCATGTTGGCATAGACTTTTGTCCATTAATGGCAGCCATGGGCAAACTGCTCGCTTCAGACAAGATGTGGGGACAGAATTGGCAGCTGTGACCAAGGCCTAGGCTCTCTTATTACTTACCCTTTGGGGACATGTGTGACCCCACTCAAGTATTAGCTGACTGAAGGGAATCCATGGTACCTGCCTCTTTGATGCAGTAATTTCTTCAGTTGCTTTGGTGGAGATCAAACTAGGGGGCTCTTCTGCTTGGGCCCAGGTGAGCTTCTTAAGTTCCTGCTATTAGATTTCTATTCTATGACCCATTGTGGTGCATGTATTTTATATAGAGTTATTGTTTCCTTTAGTTAATGCCTTTCCAAATTTCTTCTATTTTTTTTCTTTACAGAAATTCTTGCTACGCTTAGAGGGCATTCTGGCTTGGTGAAAGGGTTAACTTGGGACCCTGTTGGTAAATATATTGCCTCTCAAGCTGATGACCGTAGTCTGAAGGTATGGAGGACGCTGGACTGGCAGTTAGAGACCAGCATCACCAAGCCTTTTGATGAGGTAACTAAGGAGGCCCAGGGTTTGGCCCCACCCCCTGCCTGGCCATACAGAGAGGAACTTGGCCATGGTCCACACCATGTAGGTGAATGCACAGAGTTTGGGGCCTCAGCAGGCCAGTCAGCTTTCTATAGGGTAGGCTCTAAGAGTTGCATGATAAAATTCTTTCCTTTATGAGAAGTCATTAAATGTCCAGCTTTGAAATGAAGATAATTTATAAATTTTAAAACTGAAGAGAACCTTAGAGCTATCCCTGCAGCACTGTATCACCTGACTCATGCCAGTGTGGAAAGTTTACATTGAGCCACCCTACTGAGTGACTTGTTGATATGAGGGGATCATGGAAGTGACTCTTCTGTATGTTTTCTGGCTGTGTTTGTGACTTGCTCACTGACATCTGCTCTGTAGGCCAGTCAACTTTTTTTCTGTACAGATTTAGCAGTTTAGTTTGCATAAAAAATAGAGATCATACTGCAGTGGCTTCTATAGTATTTTACTCTCTCTTCCTTTGAGTTCTGATTTCATATGGAATCAGCTCAAAATCACCATTATACTTTAGACATTTATAAAAGTATCTTCTGTATTTAAAGCAGTACTAGATATGGGGAAATAAAAGTGAATTGAGATGGAATCTCTCCCATGGACACTTACAGCCCTTCTGCATAGCACCCGTTTTTTGTTTTGTTTTGTTTTATTAGTTATACATGACAGTAGAATGTATTTTGACATATCGTACATACATGGAGTATAACTTCCCATTTTTGAGGTTGTATGTGATGTGGAGTTACGCTGGTGGCATATTCATATATGAACATAGAAAGGTTATCCGATTCATTCTACTATCTTTCCCGTTCCCCTCCCCTCTCCCTTCCCGCCACTCCTCCCTGTTCAATCCAGTGAACCACCCCCCACCCTTGTGATTCAGCATCTGCATATTAGAGAGAACATTTGGCCTTTGGATTTTGGGACTGACTTATTTCACTTAGCATGATAGTCTCCAGTTACATCCATTTACCAGCAAATGCCATAATTTCATTCTTCTTTATGGCTGAGTAATATTCCATTGTGTATGGCTACCACATTTTCTTTATCCATTCATCTATTGTAGGACACCTAGGTTGGTTCCATAGTTTAGCTCTTTTGTGAATTGAGCTGCTGTAAACATTGATGTGACCATGCTGATTTTAAGTCCTTTGGGTATATGCCAAGGAGTGTGATAACTGGGTCAAATATTTGTTCCATTCCAGGTTTTCTGAGGAATCTCCATACCATAGTGGATATCTCCACTATCCATAGTGGTTGCATCAATTTGCAATCCTACTAGCAATGTATGAGTGTACTTTTCCCCCACATCCCCACCAACATTTATTGTTACTTGTATTCTTGATAATTCCTTTCTGACTAGAGTGAGATGGAATCTCAGTGTAATTTTAATTTGCATTTCTCTAATTGCTAGTGATGTTGAACATTTGCACAGCATCTGTTAACCCCAGCACATTATCTACATAGTATCCTCTAGAGATAGAAAGTGCAATGCTGATACCTGTGAGCACATGTCTTCACATGAAGACAGAAATTTCTGTGAGTTAAGAGTATGGTCATGTCATTATCCAGAGTGTGCCATAATGGTCCAAGTGGGTTGATTGCATCAGGGAAGGATTCTCAGAGCAAGGGACACAGGAGTGAAGATTTGCAGGAAGAATAAGCATTTGCCCACTGGTCAGGGCTGGCTACAGAAAGAAAGTAGAAATCAGGAATTCAGTTTTCCCCAAACCAAAACCTACTAGACTTCGTCCTACACTTCTTTCCTACAGCTTCTTAGTACAAGTGATGTGTACAGCTTCTTAGTACAGGTGATATGGCCCTCATACCTTCAGTACTTCAGGGCTCCTACTGCCACACAGAGTTCCTATGAACTGAACTCCTGGGACAGTTGCAGGAGAGTCTTCTATTTTTTTTTTTTTTTTGAACCCAGGGGTGCTTAATCGCTGAGTCACACCCCCCCCCCTTTTTGTCGCTTTAGAGGAGGAAAAGTTTATTTTGGGGCTCATGGTTTCAGAGGTCTCAGTCCATAGACAACAGGCTCTTTTCTTGGGGCCTTGAGCTAAAGCAGAATATCCTGGAGGAAGAATGTGGCAGAGAGAAGCAGCTCACATGATGATCAGAAAGCAGAGAGCCCCAGTCCTTTTAATATTTTATTTTGAGACAGGGTCTCACTAAGTTGCCTTTGATCCCCTGCCTCAGCCTGCCGAGCCTCTGGGATTATAGGCATATGCCTTAGGACAGGCATACACCACTGAACCCAGCTGCAGGATAGTCTTTTGGGTACTAGTGGGAGCTGGTAGCACTCTTTAGCCTCTACTGGGGCTCATTCCACACAGGGTTGTGAGGCAGGTGATTTCATTGCACTTAGGCCCAGCTTTGTCTTTTTCTTCTCTGGGGCCTTGAGATCAAGATCTTAGTCCCCTAAATCTTTAGGGTAGCCCATGCTGATCTTGAACTTGGCTTTGGACTCATTCACTTTGCAGAATGAATAACATGAAGGGGGTGTGCTGTCTTAATCATCATGCCAGTTCAGGGGAGCAGTGCCTTTCTGCTGTGCCTTTTATAGTTCACGAGGACTTTATAAATCTGTTGTTTGCAGCTATCCTCACCAATCCTTGGGTGAGGAATCAGGCTCAAGGGAGCAGGTGGTACTTCACCGTCATCTATTCTACTGTAGACTCCTCCTGGGCTTCCAGGTATCAGCAGGGTACTTTCTCTGTGGCAGCATTTCTTTTCTTTCTTTTTTTTCCCCATATTTTTTATTGTTGCATTATAGTTGTACATTTTGATGAAATTTGTTGTTATGTATTCATACATGCACACAATATAGCAATATAATTGGCAAGTACCACCCCCCAGCACTTCCCTTCTCCTACCACTTGGTCCCTTTCCACTACTGATCTCCCTTTGATTTTTAGATCCACCCCCACCTCATTTTCCTCTTTCCTCTTAAGGTTCTACATTTGAAAGGAAACCTTCTGAGTTTGACTTATTTCGCTTAACATGATGGTCTCTAGTTCCATCCTTTTCCTGAAAATGACATAATTTCATTTTCTTTATGGCTGAATAAAACTCTATTGTGTATATGTACCATATTTTCTTTATCCATTCATCTGTTGAGGGACACCTAGGCTGGTTCCATAGTTCCATATTGTAAATTGTGCTACTGTAAACATGGGTATGCATAGTATGATGACTTCAATTCTTTAGGATAAATACCAAAGTATGGTATTTGGTAGTTTCATGCCTGATCTTTTGAGGAAGCTCCATGCTGATTTCCATAGCAGTTGTACTAATTTACAGTCCCACCAATGGTGTAAAAGTGTTCCTTTTTCTCCATATCCTCTCCAGCATTTATTATTATTTGTATTCTTTTTTTTTTTTTCTTAATACTTTTTTGGATGTTGGCAGACCTTTATTTTATTCATTTATTTATATGTGGTGCTGAGAATTGAACCCAGTGCCTCACACATGCTAGGCAAGCGCTCTTCCACTGAGCCACAATCCCAGCCCTATTGTTTGTATTCTTGATGACTGCCATTCTGACTAGTTGAGATAAAATCTCAGTGTAGTTTTTATTTGCATTTCCCTAAATTCTAATTATGTTAAACATTTTTTCATATATTTGTTGGCCATTTGTATTTCTTTTTTTGAAAAGTGTCTGTTTAATTCGTTGTCCATTTATTAATTGGGTTATTTGGTATTTTGGTGTAAAGCTTTTCGAGTTCTTTATATATTCTAGATATTAATCCTGTGTCAGAGAGTTGCAGCAAAGATTTTCTCTCATTCTGTAGGCTCTTTCTTCATGTTCCTAATTGTTTTCTTTGCTGTGCAGAAGCTTTTAAATTTGCTGCTATCCCATTTATTCACTCTTGGCATTAATTCCTGAGCTTTAGGGGTCCTATTAAGAAAGTTGGGCTGGGGAGATAGCTCAGTCGGTACAGTGCTTGCCTTGCAAGCACAAGGCCCTGGGTTTGATTCCCAGCACCGCAAAAAAAAAAGAAAAAAAAAAAAAAAAAGAAAGTTGTTGCCTGTACCTGTATGTTAGAGTATTGACCCGATGCTTTCTTCTAGGAGTTACATAGTTTCTGGTCTTTGATCTATTTTGAATTGATTTTTGTGCAGGATGAGAGATAGGGTCTAGTTTCATTCTGGTACCTATGGATAACCAGTTGTCCCAGCACCTTTTGTTTAAAAGACTGTCTTTCCTCCAGTGTGTTTTTGGCACCTTTATCAAGGATCAGATATGACTTTTTTCTAGTTCTGTGAAGACTATTGGTATTTTGATGGGGATTGCATTGAATCTGTACATTGCTTTTGGTAGTGTAGCCTTTTTAACAAAATTAATTCTGCCTGTCTATGAACATGGGAGGTCTTTTTCCATCTTCTATTTCTCTCTTCAATATTCTGTTGTTTTCATTGTAGAGGTTTTTCACCTTCTTGGTTAGATTTATTTCTAGCTATTGTTTTGGGGTTTGTTTGTTTACTTGTTGTTTTTTACTTGTTTGAAAACAGTCCTCAGTGGGATTGTTTTCCTGATTTCTTTCTCAGCAGATTCATTGTTGGTGCATATGAAAACTATTGGTTTTTGTATGTTGATTTTGTAGCCTATTACTTTGCCAGATTTGTTTATTAACTCTAGCAGTCTTTTGGTGGAATTTTTGAATCTTCTAGATATAAGATTCATATCATCTGCAAGCAGTGATAATTTGACTTCTTCTCTTCCTATTTTTAGCCCTTTTATTTTCTTCTCTTGCCTAATTGCTCTGGCTAGAATTTCAAGCACTATCTTAATTTGGAGTGGTGAGAGTGGGTATTCTTCTCTTGTTCCAGATTTTAAAGGAAACGCTTTCAGTTTTTCCCCATTTACTATAAGATTGGCTTTGGGTTTTTCATATATTACCTTTGTGATGTTGAGATAGGTTCCTTCTATTCCCTAGTTTCTTCAGTGTTTTTATCATAAACAGGTACAGAATTTTATTGAAGCCCTCTCTTTGGCAGCATTTCTTGAGGATGCTCCGTAGACCCCGAGTGCTGGGGTTAATAGGTGCTGTGCAGAAGCAGTGGGTCATTGTGGAATTGTGCATTTCAAAGGACTGGCCTTCCTCAGGGCATGTACTGTTGTTCTGTGTTCAGTCTGGTGGGAGTATAGAAGGTATCACAGTTCCCACACTCATTTATGCAAGATACCACATAGTTCCCACACCCATTTGACACAGAGTCTTTTTTGTCGTGTCATCTGGAAAGACTGGTTGGCAGCTCTCAGTGTAGTCAGAAGCTTGGGGTGCATGCTCTATCATCTATTAGTACATCACAGTTTGACTTTATCTTTGAGGCCAGAGTTGTGGTCACGAAGTTGACTTTGAGCTCCTTTTAAGCAAAGATGTTTCTTTCAGTGTGGAGGGACGACCCATGTACTGCGGCTCAGCTGGTCACCTGATGGGCATTACCTTGTGTCTGCCCATGCAATGAACAATTCTGGCCCCACTGCCCAGATCATCGAGCGGGAGGGCTGGAAGACCAACATGGATTTTGTGGGACACCGGAAAGCTGTAACTGTTGTGGTGAGTGTGCCTGGCCTTATGAAGTCCTGGCAGCTGTCAGTACCACCTTGAGTGTCCTACTACAGTGGCTTACATGAGGGGTAGTAAGTTCTCCAGGGAGGCTCCTCAAGACTGGGCTACACAGGGTACTCTGAGGTGATGGGGCTCTGAGTCAGCACATGTTGGTGTTTACTTCATTTCAAATTCTTAACAATTAAATATTTTAAAACTACTTTTACAAAATATAATACATATGTAGTTTGTTTGTTTTTGCAAATTTTAAAATATCAGGTATCACCAGATCAGTCTTTGGTTAGGAAGATTGTAACTCCACACCAATCTTTTGTATATTCATGTCTGCTCTAGGTGCTCAGCACAGTGCCTCTTTGCATAACTCCAGTGAACATAGAGTGATTCTGGGTGCCCCCAGAACAGTACTCTTATCTCCATGTCCTGTAACCGTAGTCATAGCTGCCAGCTTACACTGGTGGTCACTGGTTTGCTCATCTGGTATTGATGTGGAGGGTGAAGATCTCCAGAGAGCTACTGCTAATCTTTCAGACTTGAGAGACCATGAGTCTCTCTGGATCACTTTAATTGAAGAGTACCTAAGGCAAGCTGTTAAGTAGCTGAAAATAACCTGTGGGAATTTGCAACCAAAACAAAATAAATAGATTGATGGGTTTGGGTTGATGACAGTGAAAGATCATTTGGGACCCTGATCAAAATGGGCTCATCATTGCTTTTTTAAATTGAAAAATAGATATCATATGTTGTACTTTAAAATATAAATTTTATAAGAGTAAAATATTGCTTCCTCAATTTTTTATCTTGTAGTCAATATTGGATTTTGTTTGAACTAGGGCCTTGTTCCTAAAATGTTTGAAAATCATGCTTCATAGTTAATACAGTGCTTCTACATGATTCTCTCATGTGATTCTCATAGTCACTTTACGAGTGACTGTGAGAAAATGATACATCCCTCATAGGAAGCTCACAAAGCTTCACAAAGCCCTATAGCCTACTCAGCGGTAGTGGGGGTTCCATTTTCTCCTGTTTCTGTGCAACCCTGGCCATTCCTGCCTGCCTCCTAGAGTGAAAACCCCTCTAGATTACCTGCCTTGCCCAAAGGAGCCACCCTTCTTCTACCCTTAGATTTCCTCACTTGAAATTCCAGAAGCTCCAACCCACTTCTCAGTCCAAAAAAGTCTTAAGGAACTTGGCATTTGCTTCCTTCCTTTCCAGGCAACCAGATTACAAAGCTCCCTGGGCTGAACAGTTACTCAAGGAAGTAGGGAAGTAGGCATTGTCCCTAACCCTGGGAGATTTTTTTGGGGGGTGGGGGTACCTGGGATTGAACTCAGGGGCATTTGACCACTGAGCCACATCCCTAGCCCTATTTGGTATTTTTTATTTAGAGACAGAGTCTCTAAATAAAGTTGCTTAGTGCCTTGTTTTTTTGCTGAGACTGTCTTTGAACTTGAGATCCTCCTGTCTCAGCCTTCCAAGTTGCTGGGATTACAGGCATGCACCACTGTGCCCGGCTCCTGGGAGATCTTTTGAGCCTCTTTGGCTGAACATATTTCTGCTAGATAAGTGTGACTGTGAACAACAAACATAGTGAGTTACATGGATCAGTTCTTGCCTGCAAGTCCCTTTGACCTCCTGTAGGAGACGAGGAATGAGCTAGTCCTGGTCCCTGAAGCCCCCTTGCAGTCCTAGCTTCTCCCCCAGTTCCTAGGAGACTATCAGACCAGAAGGAGTTGAGAGGACCAGTTCCAGTAGCTCCCATCCATTTGACTTGGCTTTTAGGAGCATTTAGGAGTACTAACTTCAAGCCCTTATTCCCAACATTTACCCATTTAGTTACTCTGCATGTTTTCTGACCTCTTGGAGCCTCCAGTGCACCATCAACAAAACACCTCCTAGGTAGTTATAAAGATGAAATAATGCATGCCCAATACTGGGCCTAGAGGCTCTGTGAGGGACTCCCATCAGTGACCTGGGATTTTGGTGTGTTTCTCATGCTAAGGCATGAGGTATGTACTTGATGCCCGATTACTATTAAATATGTGTTACTTGGTTTTAGAAATTCAACCCAAAAATCTTCAAAAAGAAGCAGAAGAATGGGAGTTCTGCAAAGCCCAGCTGCCCTTACTGCTGCTGTGCTGTTGGCAGCAAGGATCGCTCTCTCTCTGTCTGGGTGAGCCACCACACTGAGTTTTTGCTGTAGGGTGGGAGATGTGGACTGGGAAGGTGGCAAACTTGGAAGCCTTGAAGGGAGGAGAGACCCACTGCTGTTGATGGTGCTCAGTGTGTACTTTACTATGTACCTGGGATCAGTCCCTCCTGGAAACCTGCGGTTTTCCTGCTACATAGAAGGAAGCACTGAATACTAGGCTTGGCACAGCCAGAAAAGGCCAGTGTAATCTCAAGCCAGAGCAGATCTTGTGTCTAGACTCAGGCAGCACCCACAGTAGTCAGTACTATCGTTGGCATAATATGTTTGCTTGCTTAAGTTAGAAAATTCTTGGTATTGACATATAGTGTATATAAAGTATATTAAGTTTAGTGAATTGTATGTATATTTACACCAGTGTCACTACCACCTTGGTGGGGGTGGAGGTAGGGTGGGGTCTTGACCACTTAGGAAGCCACTCTTCCTCCAACCCCACCAAGACAATCACTCTTAACAGCCTCTCTCATTTTGATGAATTTTACCGGCTCTTGAACTTCATATGAATGCAGTTGTGAAGTGTGTACTTTTTGGTGTCTTATGTGTCTTTCCCTTGGCATAATATTTTTGAGATTTATGTGTGTTGTATATGTCTGACAATAGTTTATTTCTGTTATTGCTTGTGTAGTGTTTCACTGTATGAACACATCACAATTTGTTAATTTTACCTTTTGATGGATATTAAGATTGTCCCAGTTATGAGATATTATGGCCAAGAGCTGAAAAGAATATTCTCGAATAAGTCTTTTTGAGTACATACTTAGGAGGAGAATGACTAAAATTTAACAAAAAGAGCAGGGCTGCAGTTGTAGCTTAGTAAAATCCAGTGTTCAATCCCCAAAACAAAAGCAAAAGAGAGAGTAGTACCAAGTATTGGCAAGGATATGGTTAGCTGGAAGTAATACATTACTTACTACTAGAGAGCAAAGTGTTTGGCAGTTTCTGCTAAAGCTAAGCATATGACCCCTTACTACACAGCAACCCCGAAGAGGAGGTGCTATGCACCCTTCCCTAACTCACTGCCCTCCACCAAGCAGGTTCTTAGCAGATGAGAGTTGAGTGATGATGAGTTGAGACATGAGAATTGAAGTATAAAACTGATAGTTTCCAAACTAGAGCCCTGAAGGGCTGTTAAGTTTCTTAGCTCAAAGACTTGTTTTGTGACATCAGACATTTCCACTTGCTGTGCTAAAGATATGGCCTTGTCACTGAGCCCTGAGGTCCCTCCTTGTACCTTCTTGGGTTTAAAGTCTGATAAAGCCAAATGCACATACAATGATTTTTTTTAAATCTTTTTTAAACTTCTTCATAAGTTATGGGTTTGAAGGTTATCCTCTGGCTGCATTTATTATAGAAAAATCTATTGCTGTATATATATTGTGATTTTATTCATTCTATTTTTTTTTTTTTTTTTTTTTTTTTTTTTTGATACTGGGGATTGAACCCAGGGGTGCTTTACTACTGAACTATATATCCCCAGTGCTTTTTATTTTCTATTTTGAGACATGGTCTCTCTAAATTGCTGAGACTGGCTTAAATTTGAGATCTTCCTACCACCCAAGTCACTGGGATGACAGACCTGTGCCACCATACCTGACTTTTTTTTCCCCTCAAAGACCTTGTCTTCTATATTCATTTAACACCCACCTTGGAACATAAAACCTAGTACCATAGTGAGCAGTTCAGGATGTGTTCTTCCTGGACTTATCCCATCCCATGAACCGTTCCTGTTGTTGGCTCATGTTTCTTAGAATGCCAAGATCAGGTGGTCACACAGGCTCCAGGTTTCTGTAGGTACATTTATGGAAATAGAGGCAAGGCTATTGTTTTTGTGGAAGTAGAATTAGAGTGGGGGCAAGATTCTTAATGTAGATTCTAGGTAGCTCAGATTCTAGCTCCTTCCCCATTACTAAGCTGAGCACAGCTCCTCCTTCACCACATACCAATCTTAGACTGTAAGTAGAAAGCTCAGCATCACAGCCTTCTGGAGGCTACAGTGGCCCTGCAGGACAGAACCCACCCAACCCACAGTACTGTGGCTTAGCTCCTGATAGGTAGGGTGGCTAGACACTTGTATATAAGAGATGAAGTTCACTATAGTTATAGAAACAGTAATGTACGAGTGACTAGATGGTGAACGTGAACATGCTGATTATTATGTAGTAATCCAAACAACATTTTTACAGGATATTCAGTGACATACTCACTGTGTGTTAAGGGAAAAAGCAGACACACTGTGTGCCTTATTTTGAAGAGTTAAATAAATATTTGCAAAAGATAGACCAGAACAAAATAGTTCATCCAAGTAATCTCAATGACTCAGGAAACTGAGGCAGGAGGATTGAAAATTCAAGACCAGCCTCAGCAACTTAGTAAGGCCCTAAGCAATTTATCGAGACCCTGTCTCAAAATAAAAATTAAGAACGACTGAGGATGTGGCTCAATGATAAAGCGCTCCTGGGTTCCATCCTTAATACCAAAAAAAGTTTTCTTTGGGTCTAGATTAAAGGCGATTTGTACAGTTCTGTGTGTTTATCAATTATCTGTACACACTACAGAGTAAGCCTGTATGTATACCTTTAGACAATTGATGACACCATGCATTGGGGTGTACCAGAGCTTTGTTGGCCCAGAGAAAATGAGCTGGGCTCTTTTGGAGGCTTCCTCATCCCCTGCTTGGTAGAACCTCTCTGAGGTCCTCCCTGGGGTGGCCCCCGACCAGATAGCCTTTCAGATTCCCTTCTACTCCGTCTTCTCTGTTGCCTAGTATATAAAGCCATGTGCCTTGCCAGACCACAGCAGTCCTTGACATGGACCCACTCTAGTGTGCATATTTCTGGCAGACTTTGGTTTCCCACAGTTACTGTCTGGATGGAGCTGAATAATACTGTGTATGTCAGCAAAAATTCTGACCAAGGCTTCTGGGCTGGTAGTATTAACTGAGTTAAATACACAAAAAGGGATTCTCAATTCTATTAACCTTTGCTCCTTATTTTGTAGCTCACATGTCTGAAACGACCTCTGGTTGTCATCCATGAACTGTTTGACAAATCCATCATGGATATTTCCTGGTAAGGTGGATTCTTATTAAGGTATATATGCTATGAAAGAATCTGAGGTCTCCTGGATATGATTAAGGCCAGGCAACCAACGCATCCTCCCAAGGCAGCACAGATCTCAAGGTGCTATTCAAATATGATTCAGGAACTATTAGTTCTATGCCTGCTCTTGTGAGAATGTCCTCCCCTAAGTAGGATGTGCTAAAGGAAAATGCTTTCTTAGAAAAACTAGTATCCACATAGTTTTATAGTAGACATACTTCCTTAAGGTATTATTTAAATGACTTTAAAAATAAGAAATAAAGTTGAAATTTTTTACAAAGTTTATGGTAAGAGATACTTTGTGCATGTGCCTAAAACTAAAGGGTGTCAGGGATCCTCTGGGATACGATTGTTGCTTCATTTTCCCTGCCTCCAACCACAAGCCTCAGAAGGGAATCATGGGTTTCCAGCATCTACCTAGAGAACTGTCCAACCATCCTCACAGGCTGGCCACTGTGGCATTTGTATCTGCCTCAGGCATTTGTCCCCAGGCTGCTGACAGCTCTCTCTTTCAGGACTCTGAATGGGCTGGGCATCCTGGTGTGTTCTATGGATGGCTCTGTGGCATTCCTCGACTTCTCTCAGGATGAACTTGGAGACCCCCTCAGTGAGGAGGAGAAGGTAGGTCCTTGTACTGTCACATGTTCTATGGCCCCAGAAATAGCTACAGTAGCTCTGGGAGACTCATTCAATTGGACCCTCTTCTGAGTGGGATTTATAGTAGAGATACATTATTTCTTTAAGCATTATGGGGTCTTTGCCTTTTATAAATTATAATTCTTATCTTCTTAGTAATAAGTCTCTATTCATGTCAGAAATAAGTCCTGGAATTAAAAATAAAACTTTTGGGCCTCTCTTATACCATTAACAGGCCACCCAGTGGGAGATATTTACCCTGGGAGAGAACTGGAGTCACTCCCAAGGGGCCTGGGACCTGCTTGTGTCACTTTTCCTGTCTCATTGTCTTATACTGACAAAGCAACAATTATAATAGTAATATTGGTCATTTCTTAGCATTTACTGAATGCAAGACTCTGGGCCATGTACTTGGCATGTATTATTTCATTTGGACTATACAAACCCTTGAAGGAAACAGTCTTAGAAAATAGCATGGCCCTTTGCCAAGACCACATGTGACCCTTAAGTACAAGAACTAAAACATGAACTAGGCTTGCTGCCTTTGGGCCAGGTCTCTTCCTTTGTGCTCTGCCTAGAACATGGGGCCTGTGTGCCCTTCTGCAAGGGCTTTGGAGAAAGACTGCTTTACCCACCATAGACTTACAAATCTTTGGTTTCTATGAGAAGGTGTTTACCAACATTTACTAGAGTGTATTTATTTGTCTGTAAGTAGCTTCTGAATACCCAGAGCAAGTCAGCAGCTCTCTCTGTAGGGATCCTATTGCTGGGGGAAGTGCTCTCTTAACTGGCCGTGTGACCCCCTGCTAAGAATAAACTCTTTAGGGGAAGAAGTGTGCCTTGTGCAATGTACCTAGAGCAGACCTGGCAGTCATTTTTCAATGAAGCAAAGAGTGTCTCAATGGCCTGGGGTCTTCATTCCACCTTGTCTCTGTCATCAGGTACCCTGGGATCACTGCGCACTCCCTTGGAGAGTCACTGTGGAAGCCTATGATAACCCCATCTAACTTCCCATTTCCTTGATCATCAGCAGTGACCTTGCATTGAAGGAACACTAGGAAAATCTTGACCAAACTCTGAATTCTGGCTTGAGATTCCAGGGGTTGTTCAGAAGCCAAGATGGCAAAGGAAGAGGGTTCCTGTTTATACCCAAGCCTTGTAGAAGCAAGTTCAAAAGCCCCTTTCCTGGAAAGCTGTCTCCTCCTACTCAGCATTCTCTGGTGTGAAACAGATGCCCATTGACCACAGTCCCTGTTCTTGGGCAAGATAACTCTTCAATTGCACATCCTTGTGTTCATCTGTTCCTCATCATACTTTAATGAGTGGCAGTCACTATGGTATACTGGGGACACTCTCCCTGTTCTCGTGCTGTTCTTTTTTAGCTTGTTATGGCATGAAACTAATGGGGCCTAAGAGGATGGGAGGGGATCCTGCTCAGAAGGATCAGGACATTTTAGGGGAGAGAACATGGGAGAGCAAAAAAGTGTCTCTCTCTAGGTCTGATGTGCCAAGTCTTCCTTGCTCTTAGAGACACTGTTAGTCCTGTGGAACCATCCCACCATGGTGACTGCCATCTGGTAAGAGCAGTGAAAGCAGACTCATGCTTCCAGTATCTGGTACCCTTAGAATGTTTAGGGTGCTTGAAGTGACTTAAGAACCTTGAGTTAGCAATTTGGTTATCTGTACCAATTGAGGTGGTATTTATTGCTGTTTGTTCTGCACCAGGCCATGTAGTAGGTATTTTCTTGTCAGTAATTCACCATCATCCCCATCTATAAACATCTAGTGAGGATATGAGACTTCCATCAGAACTATCTAATTAGGGACAGAATTGGGTGGGAAGTGATGGAGAGCTGACCTCCCAGCCTTTTTGCTTTCAGAGCCAGGAGAACCCATGCCTCAGTGCACTGGTGATGGGCAACATTGGCCATAGTGATAGACCAGTATACAGAATCTTTCCCTGCTTTCCATAGAGCCGTATTCACCAGTCCACCTATGGCAAGAGCCTGGCCATCATGACCGAGGCCCAGCTCTCCACAGCTGTCATCGAGAACCCGGAGATGCTCAAGTACCAACGGAGGCAGCAACAGCAGCAGTTAGACCAGAAGAGTGCCACAGCCAGAGAGATGGGCTCAGCATCTTCAGTTACGGGTGTTGTCAACGGGGAGAGTCTGGAAGATATCAGGAAGGTGAGGGCTTGACACTCGGACATTAAGGACGGGGCATATACCCAGGGAACAGGTGAAAGAGAACAGGCAGGTAGAGCATGTTCAGGGCACAAAGATGTGACCATAGTCATGAAGAAGTTATTGAACTTGGTGCAGGATCTGTAGCTAACCTGCATGGGACCAGTTGGTCCTAGTACCTGAAGCTGCACAAGGCATTAATGGGGCCTGAAGCACCTTTATCAAAAGTTGCCTTGTGCCAGGGAGCCCTACAGGAGTTCATCTCTTGCCAGACTTTCACCTGCTCACATTCTAGGAATTTCTAGATACAAAGAACAATATGTTTCAGTCTCTGCCCCTAGGAAACTTCTGTGGTTTCCCCTTCTTAATTTGGAAATACCCACATTGCGCTGATGGGAGCAGGGGATTAGAAATGGGGCAAGAGCAGGGTAGGAAATGTTGAGTTTACCCTAGGATTTAAACCATCTCCAGAAGCTTTTGTGGGTTGAAAGACCTCCCCTAGGTAATTGAGACAGAATATATAGCCAAGAACCCTTCACAGAAGAAAGGGATCTGTGATAAAAGGCAGTTTGAAAATGACCAGCTTAATGATGAGAGTGTGGCTCATAAGTTCAGTCTCAGTCCTTTAATTCCCTCATTGAACCCCACAACTGCTAGATGGGGTTGTCCAGCCTGGCATGTGCTTACAGACCTGGGAATTCAGCCATATCTGTGGTACTGATGATAGATAGGTACTTGGAACTGTTTTAACTGGGAGCTTTTTGTCTGCTTCTTTACTGTGCCTAAAGTCAAGTATATACCTTGATAAAAATGCTTGTGCTTTGATTAACTAACTGGGTTGGTTTTTGTACTCAAAAAAGAAAAAAAAAAAAAAAAAAAAAGCCAGGTGCAGTGGCACACGCTTATAATTATAATCCCAGCAGCTCAGGAGACTGAGGCAGGAGGATCATGAGTTCAAAGCCAGCCTTAGCAAAAGTGAGGTGCTAAGCAACTCAGTAAGACCTTGTCTCTAAATAAAATATAAAATAGGGCTGAGGATATAGCCCAATGACCAAGTGCCCCTCCAGTACCCCCACAAATAAAAGAACTCATAAAAAGGGAAGTTAGAATGCATTTCCTTAGAAGTCTTATTTTTTTTTACCCCACTGTGGCAAGGTGTAATTGACATACAAAAAGCTGTATGTATTTAATGTTTACAACTTTTAAAAAAAGACAGGCATGGAAGGACAAATACTGCATACCTCTTACATGAGGAACCTAAAATAGTCAAACTCACAGAAGCAGAGAAGAGAATGGTGGGTGCCAGGGCCTGTGGGAAGGGGAAATGGGGAGGTATTAGTCAAAGGGTACAAAGTCTAAGTTATTTGGTCCCAGAGATCTACTATACAGTGCAGTGCCTACCATTAACAATACTGTATTACACACTTATTTTTCTAAGAGGATAGATCTTATGCTAAGTGTTTTCATCCCAAAGAGGAAAAAATTAAGCAACTTTATTTTTTGATACTTGGAGATAGTTGACAGAAACCTGTCAATTCATTATATAACTCTACTTTGCCAGAATCTTTTGAAGAAACAAGTTGAGACTCGGACAGCAGATGGTCGAAGAAGAATCACGCCTCTCTGCATAGCACAGCTGGACACTGGGTACTCATTCATTCACCAAACTTTCTGTGACCTTTTCTGGGGAGACCTTCCTCTCTCGTTTCACCAATTAGCACTCTCATAGTTAGGGCCTTCACAACAGACTCTTGGATCAACTTGACTCCTAGAATATGGAAGCAAAAGAGTCAAGCCCAGCCTTCCACCAGCCTCAAAGTCCTTCAAAGTTCCTCACCAAGCTCTGTGCACACTTGACTCTTATGGAAGGGTGGAAGGCTTAGATGGCCTATAGACTAGGATGCTTTCTCAGATCTAGCATATCTACTCTATTTCTCTGTTGGTAAGGTACTGGAAGACATAGGAAAAGAAGTCAGACTGATTTTTTTTTTCCTTTCTCTTTTTCTTTTAACCTTTTCTGATTATGAAATGTGTGTGTGTGTGTGTGTGTAATTGTGAAAATTTTAGAAAACAGTAAAAGCCTACAGAAGAATATAAACTTCATTCATGATCAAGTCTCTTAAATATAATCCCTGTTAACATTTTGATATCTGTATTTCCAGTCTTTTTCCTCCCTCGTTACTGTATCTTGACTTTTCTTCCACTTTAACATCCACTTTTTAGTCCTCGGAAGCATTCACTTGTTGATTATTCCAAATTGCTGTCCTATGAATACAGTGATTTACTGAACTAGCTCCTTAACTGTGGACTTACAGTTTGTATCTAGTTTTTTGTCATGTGGATGACTCTGAGCATACTTGTGACTGTTTCCACAGAATAATACCTGAAAGTGGAACTGTTGGGCAGAGGTTAGGTCTCTGGACACATTCCATATAGTGGCAGAGAGAAAGGATGTGGATTCCTTTACCTTTTGCAGTTGTCTCAATGCCTCCAGAAACAATACCTGTTGATATAAAGGGTGATAAGGCCCTATGTGAAAGAAATAGAACCCTATTATCACAGAGTCTCACTCTAGGTTTTATACAGACACAATAAACAGACTGCACAGAAGTCCTTCATGGAGACCACATGCAATAGTGTTTGCACTTTGCAGTTGTCCATCCATTAGCTATCCCAAATCTTCCTTGAAAACTAAAGAGACCTTCAATCATATGATGTGCTGACCCAACCTCTCATGTTAGGTGTGTGGACACTGAGTTTCCCAGAGGGCAGAGACATGACCAGAACCAGGTCTTCTGACTCTTTCCAGACCAATGATTTTCCTTTAACTAAACTTGTTTCCTATTGTAAACCTATAAGGGATAAGGCCACCCGCTTAGCTTTTATAAGGATAAAGTGAGACCAGTGTGTGAATGAACTTTGCATACTGCTAAGCCTGTGGCAGTGAAGGAGGTGGTAATGATGATGATAGTATTGTTCTGTAGATTCTTCTAGGCTTAAATGGTGAGAGCTTCCTATCTGGCCTTAAGCTGACTTTCTGCCATTGGGCATATATTCCTGGTGCCAAAACTTGATTTCTTTTGTTTTAAAGGCTTTCTCACTCTCTTGATTCCCATATTCAAACAAGTAGCAACCAAATAGGTAATTATTTGCTTAATCAAGAAATAAAGAAAAGGACTGGGGAGATAGCTCAGCTGGTAAAGTGCTTGCCTTACAAGTACAAGGCCCTGAGTTCGATCCCCAGTACCGCAAAAAAAAAAAAAAAAAGAAATAAAGAACACAAATATCCAAAGTAGTTACAAATAGGAAATAATAACAGATAAGAATAAATCAAAAGGATAATAAATTTCTTTGCTGAACTCTGTGCAAATAAATTTGAAAGTAGATGAATTTTGAAGAAAATAAGATTACTAAAACTGGCAAATTGTTGTAGAAGAAGTAGAAGATACTATCAAAAAGTTAACCTAAACCCGCCAAAAGTCATCAAAGTAAGAAAACTTCACAAGGAAATTATAAGAAAATTTTAAGGATAGATAACTGAAACTGGGGTTGTAGCTCAGTGGTAAAGCACTTGCTTAGCATTCTTGAGGTCCTGGGTTTGATTTCCATCCAGCACCACAAACTCTCTCTCTTTTTTTTTTTTTTTTTTTTTTTAAAGAATATAATAATTTCATCAAAATGTAACAAAGATAGCCATGCACTATGGCACATGCCTGTAGTTCCAGCTATTCAAGAGGCTGAGGCAGGAGGATCGGTAGAGTTATAAGACCAGCCTGGGTAACATGAGACCCTGTCTCCAAAAAAATTAAAACTAATATAGAACATAATAAATTTTAATCTATTTTATTTCTGAATGTCAGTGCAAAATCCTAAATGAAAAAGTAACATGACCAGGTAAGGTTTTTAGGGACACAGGAGGTTGAAATTTGGGGAAACTATTAATTTAGTCTATATGTGTTGACATAAGAAATAAATGGTAAAAGAAAAAAAAAAAGAAAGAAATGGTTTGATTAGTTCTGTCAGTGCTTAAGAGGCATTTTGATAAAATTGAGCATTGTTCTGACTTAAAAATCAATTACATAGGAATAGATGAATGCTTCCTTAACTGGAAACCAAGTTCAAACCAAGTTCAAAAACTAAACATTTTACTCTTGGATAATTTAACATTGTTCTATAGGTCCTAGCCTCTAGAAGTAGTTTGGCAAGAATAAATTGGACAGGAGAATATAAAATGTAGCATTATTTAAGGAGGACATGATCTATAAGAGAATCAACCAGCAAAACTACCATAGACAACAAAAGATGACAATAAGGTAGTTAACGGGAGATCAGGTATCACCAAATACCTTTAGAAGATGTAAAGGAAACATTATTTTAAAAAAAATCTAGAATGTAATCAGAAATATAAATGTCCATCTCTTCTCACCTTATTGTATGGGCTGACTTAGATTCTTGGGCTCAAGCAATCCCCCTGCCTCACCTTCCCTGTTAGCTGGGACTATAAGCACACACTACTGCATTGGGCTAAGAAACGTAAATCTTTATGAAAAAAAATTTTACAACTCTTTTGAGAGATCTAAAAGAAATCTCAAAAGAAACAAAACTGGAAATACGTACCATTGATCAGCTTATATGACTCATTATCATAAAGATTACAGTTCCCCTTTAACCTATAAATTTTACTTGAGCCAATACAAGGTGATTCTAAAGTGTGTGAAAATAGATGAATACTTCTGGGAAAACTTTAAAAGATTAATCAGGAGATTAACCACACCAGAAATTAAATTAAAACACTTTTTCACTTTTTTTTTTTTTTTTAACCAGGGGTGCTTTACCACTGAACTACATCCCCACATCTCCAGTCTTTTTTATTTTTTATTTGGAACAGGGACTTAACTAAATTGATGAGACTAGCCTTGGCTTACAGTCCTGCCTTGGCTTCCTGAGTCCCCAGGATTATAGTCATGCGCCACCATCTCAGCTAGAAATTAAAACTCATATAAACTATGATAATTTAAGCAGTGAATCAATGACACATGAGTAGACAGAGCAAGGAAATGTAATATAATTTCCAAAGACCCAAATTTTTCCCCAAAAGGGATTTTTGAATGTATCATATCATATCAGGGATGGAAACATTAGCTAATTCAATAAATGAGAATCAGAATTACCCGTCATTCTAGAAAACAAATTGGATCCCAACCTTATAACTTAGAAACATATTGACCAGTACAGGGGTTAATATTTTGTTGTTGCTGTTTAAAGTAATTTTCTTTAAAATTTTAGACAATTCTACGGGAAGAAGATATTTTTATAATCTCAGAAGTAAAAAAGTTTTCTGCAAGTAACACAAAATTTAGACCACACAGAAATAATCTTTCTGACAAAGAAAGATGTACCATAGCTGGGCGAAGTGGCACACACCTATGATCCCCAGCTATTCAGGAGGCTGAGGCAAGAGGATTGCAAGTTCAAGACCATCCTAGGCAACTTAAGAAGACCCCTTCCAAAATAAAAAATGAAAAGGGATGGGAATGTAGTTCAGTGGTAGAGTGCAAACAGTGGAGTTCAATCCCTAGTACTGGGAGGTGGTGGGGAGGATGATAAAAAGTCAAAACACAACTTCCTGAGAACATATTTCCTACTTATATAAAGAATAGTGTTTTTTTTTTAATTTAAAACTATTTCTTAAAAATCAGTGATAAGGACCAGTAGTCAAATAGAGCAATAGATAAAATGTAAACAGAGTTTACCAGAAAAGGAAATCAATTGTGAAAAAAATTTACGTCAAAATAACTGCAAACCACAACTGTAAGATACCATTTTTTATCCATCAGATTGACAACTCATGAAATTCGATAAAATCTAATTGAGATTATAGGGAAATAGGCACTCTTAAAAATTGCTTGTAACATAAAACTCTAAAGAGGGAGACTTAGAAATGTTTATCATAAATCATGAACATACTTTCCATTTGCTGCACCAATTCCACTTGTAGGAATTTATCTCATATGATTTGTGAATCAACAGGTATAATGGCAGTTGCTATAATTCTAGATGTCTTGAGCAAGTACTATTTGTTCTAGGTATGTGCTACTTCAACTTCTTCAGTCCTGACAACACCACCGCCCCCCCCCCCCCCACCACCACCACCACCACAGGGAGAGATCTGGCACTTTCTATTTTACAGACAGAAACCTGAGGCACCATATAAGTGATTAGAGCACACAAGGTCATGAGCTTGTGAATCAAAGAGTTGCCAGCCCTAGCAGGTCTAGCCCAGGACCTCCAGTCTTAACAATGTAGTATCTTGCCTCCTGTGGCAACATTATCTGTCACAGAAAGAGCTGTTTATCAGTAGAGGCTTGGTTGGGTAAATTATGATACATCCACCCAGTAGGAAGGCTTTCTTAGTATGCTGCATTTCCTTCATTCTGACACACCTGATTACACAGTGTAACTCCTGAGATCAGGGTGCATCATACAGTCATAAATGGCAGCTGACAATTATAAAAGTAGCATCGTTGTCTCAGTTGTACATATAGTACTAGGGCATCTTAGATTCAATTGCATATAATGTATTAGGTACTTTTCATTTTATTTTGACTTTTCTGTAACTTTCCAAATTACCTACCATGAAAATATATTGCCTCTGGACCCAAAAATGTTATTTAGAAGGTATGAAGTATTTGGTATAGCATCTGATTTTTGTGCTGACTTTTGTTCTTGCTTGACAACAGGGACTTCTCCACGGCATTTTTTAACAGCATCCCACTCTCGGGCTCCCTGGCAGGCACCATGCTCTCCTCTCATAGCAGTCAGCAGCTACTGCCACTGGACTCCAGTACCCCCAACTCCTTCAGCGCCTCGAAGCCTTGCACAGAGCCTGTGGCAGCTGCCGGTGCCAGGCCTGCAGGCGAGTCTGTCAGTAAGGACAGGTTAGTGGGTGCCAAGGCCACTGTCCCTGGGGAAAGTTTAGGTTTGGACATGATTATAGGGGTGAGAATTTCATTCTCTTCTCATGTGGCCTCTTCAATTAAACAAAAGAAAGAAATGCTTGATTTCAAATGAGGGCTGTTCAGAAGGGTGGATTGTTCAGGCAAGTCTCTGAGGCACAGGACTGTAGGGGCCTTCACAAAGATGGTTTCATGGCCAATCAAGGTGCAGGCTATGGAGGCTGGGCACCTGCCAGTGAGATGCTACCTGCCACAGGGTCAGCCCTTTTGGCAGATCTACACTGGAGGTGGCCTTGCATTTCTAGGGCTTTGGCCTCCACTTCACTGTGCTGTGAGCTTTGCTCATCATTTTTCCCAAGCATGTACTCAGGTGCTAACACAAATCCCCTGACACTGTCGGAATCATATTTACTCAGAGAGCCTGTGTCCTCACTGACCATTCCAAACCAAACCGGAAGTCAGAAAGGACCAAGTGAGCATAAATAAGAGCTAGAAGTGAGCATTTGCCCCACACTGCAGGTATCTGGTGGGTTCTTGTCCTAGGGAGTTATGTGGGCTGATGGGGAAGAAGAAACGACAGGATTGTAGGGTAGCTCCTAGGATCCCTGTGCAAAAATGCCTAGCTATCTGAGGGGGGGTTGATGGGTATATCTTAGGGAGGCTTCTCAGAAGTTGCCCTTCCCAGACCCCATATAAGCCAGCGTCAGGGAGAGGTTGGGGAGTGTGGACCATGGAAGAGCAGAACTCTGAGGTTCTGAGGAGGGGCAGCAAAGAGAGGAGAGAGACTGGGTTCCTGTGCTGAACCAGATAGTCTGGGTTTTTCTGAGTGGAGAAACAGAAGGGTTTGGACTTGCATTTTAGGAAGACCGTTCCAGTAGCAGTGATGCCCAAATTCAGTCCTCGTAGCACTCTTGACTGGTAACTGTGGAAGTGATTCTTTGTTGGTTGGTGATGGGGTCTTATGTTATCGGAGCCTTCTGCTTGTACATTGGGACCATGGAGACACATCAAGCATTAAGGTCATTCCTCTTAGGGAACTCTGAGAATAGATCAGAAGAGCAAACAATGCACCAAGGACAGTCAGGAAATAAAGCATCGAGGGAAGAAGGGTATCTGGAAAGGACAGTGACAGAGCTAAGAAACATTTCGGAGGTTGACCTTATAGGAGGAAAGTGCTATCAAGGATTACTGCCAGGCATCTGGTGTGGGGTCCAGGCAGATAGGGATGGAGGTATTTGCCTGCATGGAATCAGTTGGAGACTCAGGGGCTTTGGGCCCAAAAGTGTGGGATAGGCTTGGGCAGGGAGGAGGCTGGGAAAGCTCATGCCTGGGCCTCTCCTTTCTCTGTGAAATAGAAGGCAAGGGCTATGGGGTGAAAACTTGGAGGAGAGTGCTAAGAATATGTCATTGTTGGACTGGGGTTGTGACTCAGTGGTAGAGCATGTGTGAGGCCCTGGGTTCTATTCTCAGCACCACATATAAATAAATAATAAATAACCATTGAAAACTAAAAAAATATTGGGAAAAAAAAAGGAATAAATCATTGTCATAGTGAGAAATAGGAGGGCCATTCAGGATGGAAGGGGCTAGGCCAAGGATGAAGGCCAAGAACAGACCATGGCATCAGAACCCTGAGTGAGGACTTTTCTCATCTAATCCATTATAGAAATAGCAAAGGTTAGTGATTGGAGTGGTTTGGGGTGTATATGCTGTGTCCAGGTTGTAGAGACCGGGCTCTATGCTACTCCATACAACTCGCAGAACAAAACAGAGGGACAAATGTGAATGTGTAGTTCATGATTTTAACTTGAAATTTTTAAAGAAATAAAGTTTTGCTTTATAGAAGTTTGATATTTGTGCCCCTTTCCATACACTCTAAGTAATGTAAATCCTAGACTCCAAATCCTTTCAGGATTGCACTTGATGAATCTCCCATCTTCTTCACCCCTCAGTATGAATGCTACCTCTACTACTGCTGCATTGTCACCTTCCGTGTTAACAACCCCGTCCAAGATTGAACCCATGAAAGCATTTGACTCCCGATTCACAGAGCGATCCAAAGCCACGCCAGGTGCTCCTTCCTTGACAAGTGTGACTCCAACAGCTGTTGAAAGGTAGGTGTTGGATACATGGAAACTGAAGAGCCCAGGGAGGGGCCAATATGTTGCAGCTCTTCTTCCATGCAACCTACTTCCTGCAGGGATCACAACTGCAGAGGCAGAGGTGTAAACCACCTGCTCCCAGGAGAAAAGAAGAGATGCTTAAAGTGGGGAGGTGGCTAGAAGGAACTATGGGGGAGGATACTGGGCAAAAGAACAGCAAGGGCAAAGGCACAAGTGCCACTCAGTGCAGTCTGTGAGAGTAATATTGTCCTTTGAATGGAGCCCAGTTTACCCAGAAGAGGAGAAAGAGATTGATAAGAGAGATGGAAGGCTTTGATATTGTTACACAGTATAAGTCATGACCTTCTGGCTCAGAAACTGACTAGAGGTGGAGAGCCAAGATAAAAATGACAAAATGAGATCTTTTTAAGGTTCATTAGGCTTCTGAGCTCATATTGATTGAGTGCTACTTATCCATTCTCTTCCCCTCCCTAGTACACAGCAGCCAAGACATGTGGGCTAAAGTTCTTTATTTCTTGTAGTTGCAGGAAAGCATCCTCCCAGGGCAACTAAAGCAAGTGTGTGCAACCTGTGCCATTAGCACTGAACTTCTCTGCCTCCTGGGAGGGCCTTCCCTCCAAGCCACCACAGCAGGGGGCATCCCAGTGATTCTGGGGTTGGAGAGCTAGATATGGGCTGGGCTACCTTCCTCATAATGACAAGGGGCACAAGACTTATCCTTTCAGGGTTGTATCCCACCACAAGGCAGCTAGGGCTTGGCAGCCCTGGGCAGACACAACTCAGCCTGTGTCACACCAATACTCAAGTGCAGAAACATTGGTCAGAGACTCTTAACAACAGCTACAAAGCAAGTGGGCGCTCATTAAGAGGGGCACTTAGCATCATCTTGTCTTGGAACTAAAGCCACAGTGTGCTATCCCTAGGGTTTTATTGATGATCTCAAAACCACTTGTCTGGGCAGGATTTGTTTTCCCTGTAGGCCATCATGGGAAGACCCTTCCTTCAAGTTTTATGAATTTGTTGTGGAACCTTCTGTTTTATTCTGTAATATGATATGCTTGCTCTAGTATAAAAAATTTAATGTGATTATTTTATCTACTAATTTTTCTGTCTAGCATTTGGGAGAATTGAAAACCTTCCTGCTAGTACACATTTTATAAGTGTTGGATTAAATCTAGGAACAAATTTTCCTTTTTTTTTTTTCTTTCCTGTTTTTGATGGTGCTGGGGACTGAATCCAGGAGCACTCTACCACTGATCTACGTTTCTAGCCCTGTTTATTTTTTATTCTGAAACAGGGTCTTTTTAAGTTGCCTGGCCTCAAACTTGTGATCCTCCTACTTCAACCTCTCAAGTAGCTGATATCAGAGGCGTGCACCACTGCATTTGGCTCCTAGGAGCCAAAATCTAAAAGTGAACAAAAAAACAGCAGTGGGCAGTACCACAGTGCTCACTGTAGGTTTGGGAGCTGCCAACCTCATGATTAAGGGCCTTACTTTTTTTATTTTTATACTGGGAATTGAACCCAGGGGTGCTATACGACTGAACTAGATCCCTATTCTTTTTATATTTTATTTTGAGACAGGGTCTCACTAAGTTCCTTAGGGCCTTGTTAAATTGTTGAGGCTGACCTGAAACTTGCAATCCTCCTGCCTCGGCCTCCCAAGTCACTGGGATTATAGGCGGGTACCATTGCTCCCAGCTCCAGGGCCTTGAATTTTAGTGGCCACAATTGGTCAATACAGAAAGTTGTACTTGAGCCATTTAGGTGTTGGAATTAAATCATCAGCATAAAGTCAAGCCTTTTGAAAAAGGACATCTCCAGTGAGAAGTGGGCACTAGAGAAAACCTGACTGGCAGCCAGACACATAACAAAGAAGCTGGAATGCCTCAACTGTCCTCAAGGTTAGGAAAACAGTCTTGAGTGTGTTACCACAAGTCTGTCCTCTTGTGGATTCAAGGTCAAGTTAACATTACCCATATTATCCAGAATCACCAATCATGAAATGAAGTGCCAAATAAAAAATGAACCCAAAAAGAATTCTGATCTAGTTCACATCCATAGGTACTTGATACAAATCTACCCAGCAGACATATTTCTGTTCCCTGCAGCATTCCCACCAATAAAGGACCACCTAAATGAATTTAAGATTCAAAGTAACAAAAGTTATGAAGAACACATTATGCACAAATGTCAGGGACAGGTTTAGACTTCATTTAACCTCTGATTAAAGAATTGTCAGACGGAGACTATAAATACACTTAAAATCATGAAAGACTTGAAAGATTAGTAATCTATTCTGCATATAAAAAACTAATTTAGAAGAATCTTAGAACTAAGTGTGAGAACTGAAACTATAAAACTTTCAAATTTAAAAACTTTTGAGCTTCATAGGGCATGATCAGAGTGAAAAGACGACCCATAGAACAAGGATAAGATATTTGAAATAACATCTATTTAAGGTACAGGATCCAAAGTATAATAAAGAATTCTCACAATAAAACAATAAAAAAGACTAATAAAGCAGTTTTAAAATGGGCAAAGGATTGGGGCTGGGACTGTAGCTCAGTGATGGAGCACATGCATAGCATGTGTAAGATTCTGGGTTCAATCCTCAGCACCACATAAAAATAAATAAAATAAAGGGTAATCAACAACTACAACTAAAAAATATTTTTTTAAAAAATGGGCAAAGAATTTAAGTAGAAATTTCTCCTAAGAAGATATAGAAATGGCCATAGGTATGTACCGTCAGGTGTTAAATACCTATAATCCCAGCAATTCAGGAGGCTGAGGCAGGAGGATCAAAAGTTCAAGCCCAGCCTCAACAATTTAGGAAGACCCTGACAAAATAAAAAGGATTAGGGATGTATCTCAGCAGTAGAGCACCCATGGGTTCAATCCCTAGTACTGCCAATAAAAAAAAGAGCCCATAACCACAGAAAAATATACTCAACATCATAAGCCATCAGGGTGAAATGGAAATCAAAAGTACAGTGATTAGGTGGGCATGGTGGCACACACCTGTAATCTAAACTGCTGAGGGGCTGAGATCACAAGCTCAAGATCAGCCTGGACAACTTAACAAGACCCTGTCTCTAAATAAAATAAAGGGCTGGGGGTGGTAGAACACCTTCCTAATATGTGCAGGGCCCTAAGTTCAATCCCCAGAACCACACACACACACACACACACACACACACACAAACATACGATAAAATATCATTTCACACCCATTATGGTAGCTGAAGTCATAAGATCAGATTGTCAGATAATAAGTGTTGGGGAGGATAGGAAAAATTTGGAACTCTCATATACTGCTGGTGGAAATATGAAATTGTTAAGCTGATTTGGAACAGTCTAGCAGTCCCTCAAATGGTTAAACAGTTATCATGACCCAACACTTCTACACATAGGTATATACCCAAGGGAATTGAAAATGTGCTAATGCAATAATGCGTACAGAAAAGTTCATATCATTATTAATCATAATCAAAAGAGTAGTGCTGGGATTGTGGCTCAGTGGTGAGTGCTTGCTTGGCATGCGTAAGGCATTGGGTTCAATTCTTGGCACCACAAATAAATAAATTAGGGCCCATTGACAAAATAATAATAATCAAAAAGTAGAAGCAACCCAAATATGCATTAACTGACGATTAATATAATGTGGTATATCCATACAATAGAATATTATTCATCAGTCCAAAAGAATGGAGTACTTACTTGTGCCACAATAGGCACAGACCTTAAAGTCACTGAGCTAAGTGAAGCCAATAACAAAGGACCACTTATTGTATGATTCTTTTTATGTGAAACATCCAGTATAAACAAATCTATAAAGACAGAAAGTAGATTAGTGATTGCTAGGAGAGGTGGGGGAGTGATTGATGATGGGCATAGAGTTTCTTTTTGGAATTATGAAAGAACCCTGAAATGAGATGGTGGCGATGGTTGCACGCTTATGAATATTGTAAAAACTACTGAATTTGGTATTTTAAAATGAATTTTATTATATATGAAATATGTCTCAATAAAGGATAAAAAGAATAACACGCCATCAAAAAAGGCCAGGCAGATTTGGAAATGAACCAAGAATATTTATTGGTATGAAAAGAAAAATAATCATTACAACTAAGAAGTCCGTGGATATTTCAAAAGAACAGATTGTAGTCAACTGAACAGAGCATTCAGTCTGAAGAACTGGTCAGAGTGCTGCAGAAGGGAGAAGGTAGAGCCAAATTATGGGGGTGTGGGGGATGTACACCTTACAGGAGTGTCCCCTAGGGGACATGCTGGCAGAGCTGTTGTTTAGAGGAGTTAACAAGATATTGAAACCAATTTTGGAAATACAGTGAATTCTGACCAGAATAAAATTATTTACCTACCTGAGAGAACAGCCAAGTGCTATAAATAGAAAATTTTTTGTTCTTTGAGAACAAAAATCCTGTTTGTCTTGTCCAGTTCCCTGGGCCCTGGCCCAGGTGCTCCCATTTCCTAGCTCTTTCTCTTGGGTTGTATACATCCTGACCAAGAAGCAGAGGAGATATCCTTTAATTGGGCTGCTGGGTGTTTTTTTGTTTTGTTTTGTTTTGTTTTGTTGTTTTTTGTTTTTTTGTTTTTTGGTGATGATACTGGGGATTGAACCCCAGAGTCACTTTACCACTGAGCTACATCTCCACCCTTTTACTTTTTTCTTTTTATTTTTTCTTTTTATTTTTATTTTGGGACAGGGTCTTAATAACTTGCCCAGGCTGACCGGGAAATTACTATCCTCCTACCTCAGCTTTCTAAGTTGCTAGGATTACAGGCATACATCTCCATGCCCACGCTGGGGGCAATTTCTTGTCTGGAATTTCTTGAGTCCTGATACCACTAGGTTGATCCCTCATAGGCTCTGTCCCCAAGGTCTCAACACATTTCAGCTATACATACAGCTCTTGCCAGACTGTAAAATAAGGAATCATCAAGTTTGTCTTTCTCTGGTTCTCACTTCATGGTGGCAGTGAGTAAGCACTCACTTGGGGCTGAGCTTCATGCTTCCAAGACAGAATGTGCTTGGTGCTTAATTCTAAGAAAAAGTTGGAGGCCTGGGGATATACTTCAGTGGTAGAGTGCTTACTTAACATGACTGAGACCCTGCGTTTGATCCCCATTTTAAGTTTGGTTGACTCTTAATAAAAGCTAGGATGAATCCCTAAACATACCCATCAGTGAAAGTTTCCCTTTGGGGCCTTGTGTCTCTCAGTGGTTAGAAGTAGAACACAATTTTCTTTATATGTTTTTGGATACGGTTTGCCAATATTTTGTTAAGGATCTTTGCATCTATATTCATCAAGGATATTGGTCTAAAATTTTCTTTCCTTGATGTGTCTTTGCCTGGTTGGGGTATGAGGGTGATATTAGCTTCATAGAATGAGTTTGGTAGGGTACCCTCCTTTTCTATTTCCTGGAATACTTTGAGAAGTATCAGAATGAGTTCTTCTTTGAAGGTCTTGTAGAACTCCACTGAGAATCCATCTGGTCCTGGACTTTTCTTGAATGGTAGGCTTTTGATGGCTTCTTCTATTTCATTGCTTGATATTGATCTGTTTAAATTGTGTATGTCCTCCTGGTTCAGTTTGGGAGGAGCATATGTCTCTAGAAATTTGTCAATGTCTTTGGTAGTTCCTATTTTGTTGGAATACAGATTTTCAAAGTAGTTTCTCATTATGTTATGTATCTCAGTGGTGTCTGTCGTGATATTTGCTTTTTCATCACAAATTTTGTAATTTGAGTTTTCTCTTTCCTTCTTTTGGTTAGTGTGGCTAAGGGTTTGTCTATTTTGTTTACTTTTCAAAGAACCAAATTATTGTTTTGTCAATTTTTTGAATTGTTTCTTTTGTTTCAATTTCATTGATTTCAGCTCTGATTTTAATTATTTCCTGTCTTCTACTACTTTTGTTGTTATTCTGTTCTTCTTCTTCTAGGACTTTGAGCTGTAATGTTAGATCATTTAGTTGTTGACTTTTTATTCTTTTCTTGAATGCGCTCCATGCAATGAATTTTCCTCTTAGTACCCCTTTCATAGTGTCCCAGAGATTTTGATATGTTGTATCGTCATTCTCATTGACCTCTAAGAATTTTTTTATCTCCTCCCTGATGTTTTCTCTTATCCATATTTCATTCAATAGCATATTATTTAGTCTCCAGGTGTTGGAGTAATTTCTGTTTTTTATTTTGTCATTGATTTCTAATTTCAGTCCATTATGATCTGATAGAACACAAGGCAGTATCTCTATTATTTTGCATTTCCTAAGGGCTGCTTTATGGCATAACATATGGTCTATTTTCAAGAAGAAAGTGAATCGCTCATTGATGGATGGAATATTTTATATATGTCTATTAAGTCTACGTTATTGATTGTGTTATTGAGTTCTATGGTTTCTTTGTTTGGTTTTTGTTTGGAAGATCTACCTAGTGGTGACAGCTGTGCGTTAAAGTCACCCAGAATTATTGTGTTGTGGTCTTTTTGATTCCTGAAATTGAGAAGGATTTGTTTGATGTACAGGGATGCACCATTGTTTGGGACATAAATATTTACAATCTTTATGTCTTCCTGATTTATGGTTCCCTTAAGCAGTATGAAATGTCCTTCTTTATCCCTTCTGACTAACTTTGACTTGAAGTCCACTTTATCTGATATAAGGATGGAAACCCCCACTTTTTTACTGAGTCCATGTGCGTGGTAGGGTTTTTCCCATCCTTTCACCTTTAGTCTGTGGATGTCTTTTTCTATGAGATGAGTCTCTTGCAGGCAGCATATTGTTGGGTCTTTCTTTTTAATCCATTCTGCCAGTCTATGTCTTTTGATTGATGAGTTTAGACCATTAATGTTCAGGGTTATTATTGAGATATGATTTGTATTCCCAGTCATTTGGCTTATTTTTGGTTTTTAAGTTGGCTTGGTTTCTCCTTTGAGTGGATTTTCTCTAAGGTAGTTCCTCCATTTGCAGACCTCCATTGTTGTTTTTCATTTCCTCCTCATGGAATATTTTGTTGAGAACATTCTGTAGTGCAGACTTTCTATTTGTAAATTCTTTTAACTTTTGTTTATCATGGAAGGATTTTATTTCATCCTCAAATCTGAAGGTTAGTTTTGCTGGGTATAGGATTCTTGGTTGGCAACCATGTTCTTTCAGAGCTTGAAATATGTTGTTCCAGGCCCTTCTAGCTTTTACAGTCTGGGTTGAGAAGTCTGCTGCTATCCATATTGGTTTCCCCCTATATATAATCTGATGCTTTTCTCTTGCAGCCTTCAAAATCCTATCTTTATTTTGAATGTTATACATTTTCATTATAATGTGCCTTGGTGTGAATCTGTTGTGATTTTGTGCATTTGGTGTTCTGTAAGCCTCTTGTATTTGATTTTCCATTTCTTTCTTCAGGTTTGGGAAATTTTCTGCTTTCTTTTCATTGAGTAGGTTGTTCATTCCTTTGGTTTGTATCTCTGTGCCTTCCTCAATCCCAATAATTCTTAAATTCTTAAATCCCAATAATTCTTAAATCATCTTTTCATGATGTCCCATAGTTCTTATAGATTCTGTTCATGATTTCTTACCATCTTCTCTGTTTGGGCAACTTTATTTTCAAGATTAAATATTTTGTCTTCATTGTCTGAGGTTCTGTCTTCCAAGTGGTCTAGTCTTTGGGTGATGCTTTCCATTGAGTTTTTTATTTGGTTTATTGTTTCCTTCATTTTAAGGATTTCCCTTTGGTTTTTTTTTTTTTTTTGAGAATCTCTATCTCTTTGTTGAAATGATCTTTTGCTTCTTGCAGGTGCTCTTTCAGCTTATTGGTATGATCATTCATTGCCTGCATTTGCTCTCTTATTTCATCCTTTGTTTCGCAAATTATCTTAATCATGTATAATCTGAAGTCCTTTTCTGACATTTCTTCTAACATACTGTCATTGGATTCTATTAATATAGAATCTAGATTTGTCTGGATCATTTTCTTCCCTTGTTTTTTCATGTTGTTCATGTATCTTCCCCTCTAGCAGTGCAGATCTGGGGTATTGCAGATTTCCCCCTATAGGCTCATAGTGGCCCTATAGGTTTCCGAAACCTTTTCTTTAAGGGGAGATCAATATTAGCAGTGCCCTATTCAGACAGTATGCAGTCCTAGACCAAATAACCCCTATGAGGACATTAACAATTTTGTCATAATAAAAAGAATGTTTTCAAATATTATCTTCAGTATAACAAACAGATTTGCAATAAGGTCTGCAGTTTCTAATGGAGGACAAAAAGGATGCAGAGGGATGTAGAATGTAGTTGTTAATGGGATAAGAAAAGAAAGAAAATCTAGATAATAGAAAGGGTGAAAGTGTAATCAAAAGAAATTGGATGTTAGCATGCATAAGGGAGAAAGAGACTCTGAGGGAACAGGTAAACAAAAGGAAAAGAGAACAAGAAAAGTAAAGAAATAAAAACAAAATTTTTCAATAAGGAGAAAAAATCTACAGTATAACAGTCATACAGTAATGAAACCTTCCAGAGTTCAGTAGCCTGATGCATGAGAGGTACCTGACAATGAGCTTCAAGTCTCCAGCAGGCATCTCAGGATGGGATTTTCCCCACCTAAAGATTGGAGCTATGGCTTCCAGGATTATCCAAGATGGCTGTTCTGGCTTCTAAATGTGTTGGCAAATGAGGAACTGCAGCTTAGGGTGTGGATGTGGTCAGCTGGAGGTCCTGGAGGTGGGGTGCATTTGGTCAGGCAGGGGTCCTGGTGGTTGGGCGTGTTTGGTATGATTGCAGGATCCTGGAGGCCGGGTGCAATCAGTTGGTCGGGGTTCCTGGTGATAGGGCGCAGTCAGTTGGTGTGGGGGTCCTGGCGGCAGGGAGCAGTCAGTCGATGTGAGGGCCCCAGAGGCAGGGAGTAGTCGGTCGGGCTGAGGGATCCTGGAGAGGGGGGCTCAGTCAGTCTGGCCACGGGTCCTATGGGGCCTGGCTGTCGTCTCAAAATGGTGGCAGCCATGTGTAATCAAACCTGCAGGTACTGTAACAATGAACTTCCAGGTAACAGGCAACTAGTACTCCACTGGCGGTTGGTGATCAGTTTGCTGGCTGTTGTTGGACGATTGGGAGGTGAACCTCATGCGGTGGGTGATGGATAGGTGTAAAGATGGACAGGCAAAAGGCAGGCAAATGGCGGATGATAGGCACCTGGCAGTGAGTAATTTGCCATTGTTGCTCTTTTGTTGTACCTCTTTGTGCCTAAGCAATGAGGCCCCAGCAAACCTAAGTGGCACTCTTAGCCAAGAGCCTGAGATAAGATTGGGAGCCAAATACTAGTCTCCCAGGTGCAGTGGCATTTTTGGGTGAACCTGTGGATCCTCTACTCCAACCTGCCTTATAACCCTGTCAGGGAGGGACAGAGGGCCCTAGGGTAGGACAAGTTGACCTAAGCAGACAGAAACCTAGAATGAGACCCATTCACAAGTAGGGCAGCCCTGGCCACCTATGTTCTTGCCCAGCAGATGTGTGCATCTAGGGAACAATGACTGTAGATTCACAGCCTGATCCTCCCAGGTATAGGCCCACTCACAGACTGAGGTGATGTAGTTCCCAATAGGCCACTGGCCTCAGGAGGCCTGAAAAGGGTGTGGGACACTCTCAAGGGTTCTCATAGAGGTCCCAACCATGGAGAGGGAAGCAGCATAAGCTGGGGCAGGGCCAAAAATGACCTTCTGAGGCTAGCGCTGAAATGACAGGAAATGATCTGGTCATTTAGAAACTTACCTGGTAGTTTGGCCTTGATTTGACATTATTGTGGTATCTTACAAATGTGTTGTTATACAGCACTAATAGGAGTTTCCAGAACATTAAGTTACACCCATAGGTCATTTAGTTGTCCATGTTGTTAAGTGTACACAATGTAACAATATAATTTGGCCAATATCACTCCCCAAAACTTCCCCCATTCCTACCCATCTTCAACTACTTGGTCCTTTTCCTCTATATTCCCTTTGATTTTCATGAGATTTGCCACCATCTTTCTTTTCCTTTTCCTCACTAGCTTCCCCATGTGAGAGAAAACATACAACCCTTGACTTTTGGAGTTTGACTTATTTTGCTTTACATAATTGTCTCTAGTTCCATCCTTTTTCCTGAAAATAACATAATTTTATTTTCTTTATGGCTGAGTAAAACTTTATTGTGTATATACCTTTTTTTTTTTTTTTTTTTTTTTTTTAATCCATTCATCCATTGAGGGACACTAGGCTAGTTCCCTAGTTTGCCTATTGTGAATTGTGTTGCTGTAAACATGGATATGCATAGTATGATGACTTCATTTCTTTAGGATAAATACTGAGGTGTGGTATATAACTGAGTCATATTGTAGTTCCATGCTTGGTCTTTTGAGGAACCTCCGTGCTGATTTCCATAGTGGTTGTACTAATATACAGTCCCACCAACAGTGTAAAAAGTGTTTCTTTTTCTCCACATCCTCTCCAGCATTTATTATTGTTTGTATCCTTGACAACTGCCATTCTGACTGGTGTGAGATGAAATCTCAGTGTAGTTTTTATTTGTATTTCCCTAAATGCTAATGATGTTGAACATTATTTCATATATGTGTTGACCATTTGTATGAAAAGTGTCTGTTTAATTCATTATCCTTTATTAGGATTATTTGGGCTTTTGGTGTAAAGTTTTTTGAGTTATTTGTATATTCTAGATAATGATCTTCTGCCACAGTAGCTAGCAAAAAGATTTTCTCCCATTCTGTAAGTTCTCTCTTCACATTCCTAATTGTTTCCTTTGCTGTGCAGACACTTTTTAATTTGCTGCCATCCCATTTGTTAATGCTTGGCATTATTTCCTGAGCTTTAGGGGTCCTGTGTCTGTTTTTCATGAGAGATGTCAATCTATAAGAGTTTTTTTTTTTTTTCCTTCTTTTTGTATTTTATTTATCTGGGATTAGAATATTAGGATAATGACAGCCTCATAGTAATTGGGGATTATTTCCTCTGCTTCTATCTTCTATAACAGATTATAGAGAATTGATATAATTTGTTCCTTCAATGATTGAGGGAAATCACCAGTAAAACTATCTAGACCTGATGCTTTCTTGAAAGGTTATTAATTGTTGACTCGGTTTCATTAATAAATAAAGACATTCAAATGATCTGTATCTTCCTTGTGTGTTGGTAGATTATTTCTTTCAAGGAATTGGTATACTTCATCTAAGTATTCAAATATGTGGGAATAAAAGTGTTCAAAAGAAGAGGAATTTTATTCTCTTAGGATGTTTGTGTCCATGGGATCAGTAGTGAGAGCCTTTTCTTCATTTCTGATATAAGTAATTTGTGTCTTCTCCTTTTTTCTTGATTAAACTGGCTATAAGCTTAACAATTTTACTGATATTTTCAAAAAACAAGCTTTTTCATTCATTGATTTCCCCCCTTTGTTGTTTTTGTTATCAATTTCATTGATTTCTGCCCTAATTTTTATTTTAATTTCTTCTGCTTACTTTAAGCTTATTGTTTAGCTTTTCTTTTTTACAAATGGTAAAGTTTAAATTATTGACTTCAGATTTTCTTTTCTTTTCTTTTTTTTATGTAAACAAATGGGATACATGTTGTTTCCCTGTTTGTACATGGCCTAAAGGCATACCATTTGTTTCTTTTCTAATATATACATTCAGTACCATAAATTTCCCTTAAGCATTGCTTTTAGTCTGTGCCACAAATTTTAGCAAGTTGTTTTCATTTTCATTTATTCAAAATATTTTTCCCTCCCTTGAGACTTTTTTTCTTTGCCCATACATTATTTAGAATTATACTGTTTGATCTCTAAATATTTGGGAATTTTCCAGTTATCTTTTTAGTTATTGATCTCTGGTTTAATTTCATTGTAGTCTGAGAATAGAGTATGCCTCATGGCCTAGAATATGATATAGTTTGATGACTGTTCCATGGGAGCTTGAGAAGAATGTATATTCTGCTATTGTTGAAAAAAATGTTTTTTAAAATTGTCAATTAAGTCTAAATGATTACTGGACACCGTGGCACACGACAGCTGCTCGGGAAGCTGAGTCAGGAGAGTTACAAGTTCAAGGGCAGAGTGGGCAACTGTGTCAAAATGACAAAAAGGGTGATAGAGTGCCCCTGGATTCAACCTCCTACATTGATTTTTTTTTTTTTTTTTTGACTGATAGATCTGTTTTCCTTAGAGGGGTGTTGAAAACTCCAACTATGATTCATATATTTCTCCTTGCAGACTTATTAGTTTTGGCACATATATTTTGACATTCTGTTGTTAGGCATATGTGTATTAAGGATTGTTATGTCTCCGTGGAGAATTGACCTCTTTATCATTGTGTAATGCTTCTCTTTATCCTGCTAACTTTCTTGTTCTGACACCTACTTGGTCTGAAATTAATATAACTTTTTTAGATTAATGTTAAATTAGCATATCTTTCTCTATTCCTTTACTTGTTTTTGTTTTTTAACTAGACTGTTTTTTAGAGCAGTTCTAGTTTTGGAACAAAATTGAGCAGAAATTAGAGTTCCCATATGCCCCCTTTTCGCATAAATGCAAAACCTCCCTCCCTTAACATCTAATGTGGGACACTTTATTATCACTGAGTCCACAGATTACATTAGGGTTCACTTTTGGTGGTGTACATTTTATGGGTTTTGACAAATGTATAATGACATATATCCACCCTTATGGTACCTTACAGAAAAGTTTTACTGCCCTCAGAATTCCGTCCTTCAACTATTTATCCCTCCTACCCCTTAACCTCTAGCAACTGCAGATTCTTTTTACTATCTCCATAGTAAAATGTCATATAGTTGGAATTCCTTTATTTTTTTTTTTACTTTTTTTTTTTTTTTTTCTGGTGCTTTAGATTGCACCCAGGTCCTTGTGCATGTCAAGCATGTGCTTTCCCACTGAGCTATATGCCCTGTCCCTCCTCACTTTTAATCTGTGGTTAAAAATATATCTTAGAAAATCAGGTATAGTGGAATATGCCTTTAATCCCAGCTACTCAAGAGACTGAACAAGAGGAGTACAAATTTAAGGCCAAATTGGGACAATATAGCAAAGTAAAAAAATGTGTGTGTGCATGTGTGTGTTTTATGTATATACATATATATCTTAGAAAAAATTTTAATATATACCCATCTTTTTAAAACATTTTTTCATAATTTTTTTCTAATTGGTTTATTTATAGCATGCATATTTGAAGTGTTTATTGATATAGCTGGATTAGTATCTACCATGTGTGTAACTGTTGCTATTCATCAGATTTGTCCTTTATTTTTTATCTTCCCCCCATTTTCTGGTTCTAATTGAGTATTTTATATAATACCACTTTCTCTCCTCTCAGCATTATTAATTATACTTCTTTTTAAAACTTTCTGGCAGTTACCATGGTATTTACAATGAATATTTACAACCAATCTATGCCCACTTTCATGGATAGTACAGGCATCTTAAATATTCCAAAAATCTTCTTTCTGTGGCTTATGAGTTTATTACTTACTTCACTTATGTATAAATCGTAATCATCCCCAGCACATTCTTGCTATTATTAGTTTGAACAAAAAGTTGTCTCTTAGATAAGTTGAGAATAGAAAAGTAAAATTTTATCTTCATTTATTCCTTCTCTTAACAGTTTTTCTTTCTTCTAACAGATAAGTTTCTGAGCTACATCATTTTCCTTCACTTTGAAGAACTAACTTTTTTTGCATGGCAGGTCTGCTAACAAATTCCCTTAGGTGTTTGTTTTTGTCTGAGAAAGTCTGTATCTTCTTCACTTCTGAAGCTTGATTTCACTGTATACAGATTTCTAGCCTGGTGTGTTTGTCTGTCTGTCTTAGAGAGGATCTTGCTTTGTTTTACAGATTCTAGCCCCAGCTTCTGAGCTTAAGTGATCCTTCTAACTTAGCCTCTGAAGTAGCTGGGACTACAGATGTTCATCACTGCATGTGGCTTAGTGGGTTTTCTTGAATGGGAAGTACAATGTAATTTTATTCTTTGGTCTTATAGGGTGGTTCTTTTCCTCTTGTCTTCTAAATTATCTGTCTGTGGTTTTCTACAGTTTGAGTGTGTCATGCCTAAGTATAGATATTTGAAATTTACCTTGTATGTGTTCTCTGAGTTTTCCATATCAGTGCTTTGGTATCTTTCATTGATTTGGAGAAGCTGTTTGCTGTTCTTGTTCTTCATATTCTTAGCTTTTTTTATTATCATTATTATTATTATTAAATTCTCTCTGATACTTCCCATCTCTTCAACTTTTTCCATTGGAGCCCTTAGCATATTTATCAGTTATTTAAAATCTTGGTATGATAATTCCAAAATTTCTGCAAATCTAACTCTGCAGTACACTATGTATATTTCTATGTCTTGTGTTTCAGCACTCTGTATGTTTTTGTTTCTTATTTTGTTGTTTACTTTTGCTTCTTGGGTTTTTTTGGTTGTGGTTTTGGTTTCTTGGTTGTTTTTTTGCCTTTTATCATACCTCGTAATTTTTACGTGGAAAGCTAGGCAAATTGTATTGGATAATTGGAAATGAGGTATACAGGCATTTATGAGGTTTTGTTTATCTGGCTAGGAGTAGGCTGTTGTCTATTTCTTGTAACTGTAGGTGTCAGAGGCTTAAGTTTCTTCCAGTGACCTTGTTTTGTCTGTTGTCTTTAGGTTTCCCTAGAAACTCCTTAAATAGAGTCTATGAACCGGGCATATGCAAGTAATTCCAGCCACTTAAGGAATTGAGGCAGGAAGATCACCAGTTCCCAGCCTGGCAAGACCCCATCTCAAGATAAAAAGTAAAAAGGGCTGGAGATTAGTGGTAGAGCATCACTGGGTTCAAACCCCTGTACCACATTTAAAAAAAAAAAAAAAAAAAAAACAGTTGGAGAGGGTTGGTGTGAGTTCAACTTTCTCAGTTGTAATTTATTGTTATTATTGGGAAGCCTTGCTGATGTGATGGCGAGGCATTGGGGAGGAGAAACCCCTTTTATGTTGTGTTGGCCCAGAATCTCTGGGCTTTAGTATGAATCTCTGGGTCTTACTATATTCTTTCAAAAGAATTCCTTAGCCTATAGAGCTGGAAGAGGGCAGAAACTAGAGGGGGCTGGAGTTTTTTAATTGCCTGCCCTTCCTCCAGGTGAGATAGGCTCTGGTAAAGTAGTTTCACTCGAGGGCAAGATTTGGTTATAGAGAACTGAATGGTCTAGTCATGTTTCAAAATGACAACCCACCATCCCCAAACCCAAAAAGAACACAGAATTTTCTCCATCCTGAATCTTCACACTGAGAACCTGGAAGGGTACCTGAAAGTAAAAATAATGAATGCATGGGTACCCTCCTAACCAGGAGTTTCAACTCTCAATCTTGTCCAGCCTCCAGCAACAGTACTGTTATCTTGAAAGTATGTCTGCAAGCAGCCGCTCTGGTTTCTAGTTCAGGTCTGCTGTGTTTTCTGTCTTTATCCATCTCTACAGTTTTCTATCCATCTTCAGAGTTTTCTGGGTGGCAGTTTCTTTCTCCTTTGACCTCCATTTTCTGATGGATCTAAGAAGAGTAATTACTTTTCAGTTTTTCAACTTTCTTCTTATTGTGAGGATGGGAGTTTCAGTTTCCAAGCTATTTGCATGTTGAAGTGGAAACTAGATGTCCTTTCTACTTTTTTTTAATCAATATTTTGGGAAGAATACGGATTTTTAAACAAATTATAAAATTAATAGTTGTATGGAGAAAGTCATGGTGTCTGTTTGTGCAGGTTGAAAGAACAGAATCTTGTGAAAGATCTAAGGCCCCGGGACCTCCTGGAGAGCAGCAGTGACAGTGATGAAAAGGTTCCCTTGGCCAAGCCTTCCTCATTATCCAAGCGAAAACTTGAGCTTGAGGTAGAGACAGTGGAAAAGAAGAAGAAAGGGCGTCCCCGGAAGGACTCCCGTCTCCTGCCTATGTCTCTGTCTGTCCAGGTGAGGCCTGAGGTTCATCTTGCCTGCTCCCACTTACCTCCCTGGACCCTGCACTGGGAGTCCTTACTTGCCGTGATGCACCTCATCAATATGGGATGCCTTGGGAACCATTTGGTTTAGATATAGACACCGTGGAATATAATGTGGGGGCCACACTACCTCAGACCCCCCTTTCAGTCCTGCCAGAACCCTTTAGCAAGTTCCCTGGTGTCAGCTCCATTATCTGTGAGGTGAGGATACTAATAACATCCCCTTGTGCTTTCTCCCTCACAGTAGGTGGAACTGCCCAGGCTCACTTTTGGGTGACTTACTTTTACCTAATGCTTCCCCTGTATTGTTGGGGTGGGGCTCAAGGATGATTCTGGCTCTTCTAGTCTCCAGCTGCCCTGACTGCAGAGAAGGAGGCCATGTGTCTGACTGCACCAGCACTTGCGCTGAAGCTGCCAATTCCAGGCCCCCAGAGAGCATTCACCCTCCAGGTGAGTGCTGGGACCCTTCACTAACTCCCTTACAGGCATGCACATATATTTCCTCTTTCCAGTCTAAACTCTTATCTTTTCAGTGCCTTGGGGATTGATTTGCAGTGACTATCCATTCCCTTCTGGAGGAAGTCATAGTTGATCAGGGTACTTACCAAATCTTGGCCAGATTTCTAGTAGCTTCTTCTCTCCCTGCCCTTATGCCTCTTTTTCTCTGTGGTTTGCCCTTGAAGTCCCAACTGCTCAGTTGCCCTTACTATCACTTCTTCTGGATGACCAGCCCCTTCAAGACTTTTGGGTGTCCCCAAAAGTCCTCTGGGTGGACTCTCTTGCATCTCCATCCTTAGACCTGGCAGCCTCAGTCTTGGTGCCTATGAACTGTGTGGTCATTGGTCGGTCTCCTGACAGTTCCATTGACCTGTCTGCTTCTCAATGCTTGGAACAAGGTTATCATCAGAGCTGATAGACCTCTCAGAGAAGCTTGTAACCATGAGCTTATTCACACACATATCTAGAACAGATAATCCCTTATACCCTGCAACACTGTCCAGGCTTCTCTCTCTCCTTGGCAGCTTTGCATATGTGACCTCTGTACACACCCTCAAGTCCTCAGGCAACATTCTTGGATCTTATCTATGGGTTCTTTACCACTGACTGCATACTACTCCAGGCCCAGGCTAGACTTCATAGGGCAATGAAAGGCAGGCATCAGCCCTTCCCAGCCATAGGTCCTTGTGGGCCATAATACAGAGGAATGAAATAGGTGGAACCAAAGGATAGGAGTAGGACCCATGGAGTTCTTGTTGCTGATGTGAATAGAAGCGGGTTGCTTCTCCAGCAGTTAGCAACTCAAAACTTCCCTCCCAAAGTAACCCTTCCTTGAGTATCTTCACTTTTGAGTGCCACTTGAGGCTATTCTTGCTTTCTGTGTGTCTATAAAGGGGATAGGGCTCCTGGTGAGCCCTCCATCTGCTCCAGCTACACCTGCTAGTGTGACCACACAGAACAGTTGGTTAGCTCTCCAGACATACAAAGCTAAACCCATTTGGTACCAGGGACTGAAGTAAGCACTTCCCATGCATGCTATGCTGGGGACTTTCCCAGCAGCAGAGTCTCAGAATGAACAGAGACTCACTGCCAGAGAGAACCTTGAGGTTTTCTAGACTTTTCTCCCAGTACCACCATGGCTTTCTTCTTACTAAATACTTCAGTCTCCAAAGATCCTTCAAGTAGGAGGCTAGAAAGCCAAGTCTCACTTCCACCTCTGTCTCTGGCTGGCTACAATCCTTACTCACAGCATGTTCTCGAGAAGTCACTCCCCTGTGAGATAACATAGTAGCCCTCCTGCCCTGTCCTGTTTCCCACACAGCCCCCCACAAAATGTTGCCCTCTTTTGTTGGCCAGTCTACTAGTCTGTCACTCTGTGTCTTCCCCCTACTTCACATCCCAGGGCTGCAAAACCCCTGAGCATCTCACCTGTCTTGTGAACAGATAATCTGAGTGGGCCTGCTGTCACCTGAAAAGATGTGTGTTTGCTTTCCTCCATCCAGGTGAGCTCTGACCCCTCCATGTACATTGAGGTGGAGAATGAAGTAACAGCTGTGGGGGGGGTGAAACTGAGCCGACTGAAGTGCAACCGGGAAGGAAAGGAATGGGAGACAGTGCTCACTAGCCGGATCCTCACTGCTGCTGGCAGCTGGTAAGGGCAGGCAGGAGCCTGGCTTGTCATGTGGAGTAGACATCATGAACTGTGTTAGGTGGCACTTCTACTATCCTAGAGTTTAGCCTGTCTGAGGGAGGACTGCTTCCACAAAGGCTCACATTGGGCCTTAGTCAAGGCCAATCATGGGCATTTCTCATCTCAGTCCCTACAACATCACTGAAGTCATTGTAATTATTCGCATGTTATAGATGGGGAACCCGAGTCTTTGGGAGTCACCCAGGCCAGGCTTTGAATCTGGCGGTCTCATTTTCTTGTCTGGCTAGATTCTCAAAGTCTCAAGTTCCAAGCTGAAGTTTGCCTGGCTTTTGCTGACCTGGATGGGTTCCTTCACTGGACCCAGATTTTCATACAAGTTAGTCAGGACAGGATTTCATGACTACCTTCTAAGTCCCCAGCCCTGCCCTACCCAGATTCTGCACTTTGGGGAAGGATCTTAATTCAGTCACCCAGTGTCTTCCCATGGGCTTCTGGCATTGAGTATGAGTTCTGTCTTTTCCTGTGCTCCATCTGGAAATAGAAATGATGTTTTCTTCAGGTGCCTGCCAGAAATAGGGCCCCAGTTAGGAAGCTACTCTTACCAGGACTTTCTAAGGATGATCATTCAGATACAGTCACTTCAATTAGACCTTTAGTTCTCTATTGTAGGGTTGCATGTAGATGCTTTCACACAGGTCTGCAAACATTGGCCTTAGCTCTTAGGTCAGAATTCTCATAGGCCTTGGGTGATTTCATATTGTTAAACCTAGAAGAGCCACATCATTGTGTTTCTCCCTGAAATTCTCTTTCAAATTAAGCACATAGAGCTCCTAATCCCAAGTACCTGTTTGTTGGGTGCTATCAAGAGCTCCCACTCTCTATCCCCAATCCCAAGGCAGATGCTCTGCCTCAGTTGGAGGCCAAGGATATCAGCACAGCCACCCCCCATAGTGACACAGCAGCTATGAGTGGGGCCTGCCAGGTGACTGGGGGGCCTCTCCTCCTGTATAATCCTGCCCACTCAGGCTCAGCCTGTAGACCTGCTCCCTACTGCTACAGCCCAGAATGACAGTTTCCTTTACAAGGCTCAGGGAAGGCCCTGACCATCAGAGATGAACAGATAAAATTCAGTCACAGCAACACAGAGACCTTCCTGCTACCAGGTCCTACTCAAAGTTTTCTCAGATTCATAATTTCAAGGTAGACATTTTGTAACAAAAGATCCTCAACTTGCTTCTCCCTTTTCAGAGACCAGTAACATGTCTCTTTAAGAAGAAGTTGGTAGAGGTCTTTTCTTAGCCAACCTTCTTGCTCTGGGCCTACTGAAAAAAAGGGGTACCTCTCCCATGTAGACCACAGGCCCTGACTGAGCCAGGACTAAATTCCTGGAGGGAAACTTTGGATGGTCTGCTATGGCTAGGACCTTGCTGGCTACACACCTGCTCCTGCTTCTTGGGGTCTAAGTTCTAGCCTCTTGGCACCTATGACTGAGCCTCAGAGATCCCTTGCTGAGAAGGCAGAAGCCTGCTTGTGCTGGTCTTACCTAAAGAGCCTGGTAGTCACTCAAGGGAGGCGTTGAACAGTGTCCAGAAATATGTTCTCCAAAGTATTCCTTACTGAGAGTGACACGCCTCTCCAAGCTCAACCATAACAGCCCTCTGAGTGCACAACTAGCATCCTTTGTGGAGGCTTGTACCAGTTCCCCACACTCTCCCAGCCTGCCTCAGAAGAGACCTTGTCTGAACTTCTTTGGCTTGTGCTAGCCAGGAGACTGTCACATGGACCTTCTGTGGCCTCATCTGGTGAGTGAGGCATGGTTCCTGGTGACCATCATGTGCAGCACTGGCACTCCAAAGCCCTTGCACTCCTTATCAGCTCAGAAAAGTACATATAGCCATGTGGGCAGGAGTAGGACAGAGATCTCTTAATGAATTCTCAGGTAGGCTCTGTCTGCCTTGCTGTCACCACCCCATCCTAGTCCTTGCACATCCTTTTCTGGCCTCCCCCTCTGGCTACATCTACTTAGCAGAAAGCTATGTCAGAAATAGGCAGAGGGATGGCTCTGCATTCAACCGTGTTGTTGCCTCTGCTGCAGCACCTGTGGCACCTGGTCCCTATGACATCTGCCCCCTCTCTACCTTCACAGTGATGTGGTGTGTGTCGCCTGTGAAAAGAGGACGCTGTCGGTGTTTTCCACTTGTGGTCGCCGCCTACTCCCTCCCATCCTCCTGCCGTCCCCGATCTCTACTTTGCACTGCACAGGTTCCTATGTCATGGCGCTCACTGCTGCAGCTACACTGTCTGTCTGGTGAGAGGCAGGCACAGGGTGGGGTGGTTTCCAGGCAGGACAAGACAGGACTATGCAGGGCCCACCTCACTGCAGGGGTAGGGAACACAGCAGAGAAGGCAGACATCAGGCCCAGGAGGATGCTCTGAGAAGTCAGCAGCACTGCTTGTGTTGGCTGCCCCTGTGGCTTAAGGATTAAGGAGGCTATACAAGGGGAAATGAGCTATCCTGCTCCGCTGACGTTTTTATAGGAGCAGACCACATGACAAACTACACTGCCTAATGGCATGTGCCAGGATCCTTAGGTGGATTCATCAGCAGTGGGATCCAAGTGGTAAAGGTGGCCCACTCCTGATATGGCTTTAGTAGCTGGCTTTTCCTAGAGTGGGTATGGGCATTGGGGGCAACCTAGTGGCTCTGCTGCCTGGGACCACTGGATGGAGGGCTGTGGGTGTGTGTGCAGGGACCAGGGTACCTGAGTGACTGAGACACACTTCAGTGTGTTTATCTCAGGTGGAAAGTAAGTTGTTCCCTGTCTCCCTCTTAGGGATGTTCACAGGCAGGTGGTTGTGGTGAAAGAAGAGTCTCTACACTCCATCTTGGCAGGTAACTCCTGCGGACCCCTCCTCCCTTGGGGACTGAGTCCTAGTCTGATGCACATGGGCCACTTCAACCTAGATAGAAAACCAGGTTCAGGATCCAGCCCAGGGCTCCCAGTGAGTCAGGGGATACACACAGCAGGGAGACAGGCTTTCTGGGCAGAATAAATGGGCACCTAAGAGGTGATAAAGATTCCATTGAATGTTAGTGAAATGGCTCGCACAGAGCACCACAAGCAGCCTTCCCCTTTTTTCCAAGTCAGCATTAAAGGACTTATTACTGGGATAATGGGAGCCATGGTTCAGATTTCTCCTTTGATGCAAACATTTGCTGATCAGAACACACCAGAACTCATGCCTGTGGTGTCCCCCAGGAAGTGATATGACGGTGTCACAGATCTTGCTGACACAGCATGGAATCCCAGTGATGAACCTATCTGATGGGAAAGCATACTGCTTTAATCCGTCACTCTCTACGTGGTAAGAATCTCCACCCCAACCCTGTCCTTGCTTCCCAGAATTATCTGTCTGTACTGGACAGCTGAGCAAAGGCTCCTGGTCCTGGCGATCAGGCCTGCCTGGTCCTGCTTCTCTTAAGAGTCAGGCCCTATACTCTGAATGTCAACCAGTACATTCTACCATCCCTATGGACTGCTGCTGGCCTGTGGCCTCTCTGCCTTCAGAGCCTGTGCACAGCATCATGGCCTTCTGCATTATTTTCTGGGACTGGTTTTTTATTTGGGTTTTGTTTTTTGTTGTGTGTGTGTGTGTGTGTGTTGTGTGTGTGTGTGTGTGTGTAATTTGTTTGTTCCTTTGCAATATTGGATTTTCAACCCAGGTTCTCATTCATTCTAGGTTAACCCTGTCACTGAGCTACCTCCACGTCCCTTAAGCCAGTTTTATTGGAATAGGCATTTGAAAATGTTTATGGTTCTTGACAGATATTTTTGAGACTGACCTCTTTAACCATCAACAGCATAGGAGAGTTGGCTTCATATTAGCCTTGTCAGTGTTAGTCAATTTTGTGAACTTAGCAGGAGCAAAGTAACCCCTCAGACTTACTTAGTGAATTAGTAATGGTACACAAACTTACCCAGGTGAGGTGATTTGTTTTTCCTCTGTTCAGTGTGAAATTTGGAACCCCTTTTTATATTTATAAATTTATAAATTATATTTCTTTGTCAGAGATCTTAACCCAGACATATAAAATATGTAACGTGTATGTAGTCACTCCAAGAAATTCTTTGTGTTTGCCTATTCCTTTGGTCCTTCAAACCCAGAGTTTGCTACCTTCTAGCCCATTTTCTGTTAAAATGTGCCAAATACTTTATTATTCACTTAAAAAAAAAAAAAAACTTCGCCACCTATTCTCTAAAATTGGAAAATGTTGTATAGTATGTATGATTGCCATAATAATGGAACTAGCTGATTATTTAAAAAAAAAAAAAAAGACATGTTGACTTTTTATAGGCGTCTTTGTATTTTGAACGCATTTACAAAGGCAACTAGCTGTTTTTAAAATGTGTGGAAAGCTGAGTGTAGTAATGCATGTTATTTTGGAGGCTGAGGCAGGAGAATCCCAATTTCAGGTATAATGCAGGCAACATAGCAAGACCCCATGTCAAAAAATCTGTCTGGAGAATGTTTTTTTTAACAGATGTGAAGGTTCCTGAGGAGGTAGAAGAACTGCCTGCCTGGGGATGTTGGAGAGGCATGAAATGCTAGAGACTGGCTTTTCCTGGAGTTTTAGGAGATCTAGACCCCATAGGACCCTGGGCAGGCCACAGCATTGTGTAAGCCAGGCATCCAATACTCACCTAACACACAGTGACACATTAGTTATCAGGAACTTGAGACTGTGGAGCTGAAATATTCATAGTGAGAACCCATCAGTAACCTTTCCTTGAGAACCATCATTTATCAGGCCCTTAACTAGGAAACTTGCCAGTAAATGGGCACTCGTGCTGAAGTGCAGTAACTGGCAGCCTCTGTTGGTGTGCTGCCAGTGTGGTAGATGGGGCTTGCTTATTTGTGGCTTTTTTGACACCCTCCTCTGTCCTCCTGATTTTTCTAAACTTTGATCCTGTCTTTGCTTCTTCAGGAACCTGGTTTCTGACAAGCAAGACTCACTGGCCCAGTGTGCAGACTTTAGGAGCAGCCTGCCATCCCAAGATGCCATGCTGTGCTCAGGACCGTTAGCCATAATCCAGGGCCGCACCTCCAAGTATGTGAGCTGAGAACTTTGGACACTGTCAGTAATACTGCCCTGGGAGAAAACCAGGCCTGGTCTCTGTTTGTCCCTATGCCCCAGCTGCTGCTCAGCACAGAAAGGGGATCTCTAAGGGTTGTGGATCCACATCAAGTAATATCTCATGGGTGCCTGGAATATAGGCCCTGTCCAGGGTCCAGATTATAGTCTAAGGGTGCTAAGTATCATAAATAACTATGTGGGGCAGGACTTTGGGTGGATGTGTGGGGAATGGGCCACTGGTCTATCATACCTAGACAACAGGTGCAGTATAGAATATTCCTGGAATGCCAAGAAGCCCAGAGCTGGGATATGAGGATGGGCAGGTCAGCAGAAGTCTCTGGCACCTGCCAATAAACTGGTTGATGGATGGGAGGGCCTTATACAACCCAGATAGTCGCCACCTCCGTGAGCTCTGTCCTTGTACCCTAGAGCACATGGGAGCAGTCTCCTATTCCTGAACATTGCCCTCTGCCTCATCTCGCCTGCTTTGTTGGTCTCTGCAGCTCTGGAAGACAAGCTGCCCGGCTTTTCTCCGTGCCTCATGTGGTACAGCAGGAGACCACGCTGGCCTACCTAGAGAACCAGGTTGCAGCGGCACTCACCCTACAGTCCAGCCATGAGTACCGCCATTGGCTCCTTCTGTATGCACGGTACCTTGTGAATGAAGGTGAGGTCCTGGTGACCCAAGTGGCATTCTTCTTTTGCTCCTGTTTTCTAAGGCCTAACTTAGTCCCTGGGAATCAGAGAAGAGGTGTAATGGAGAGCTCTCTGAACTCCTGTGCATTCCTCACAGGTCCCCATGGTTGTTCCCAAAGATTCTGGCCTCCCTGACAGCAAGAGGGGCCCCTGAGCTCCTACCTCCCAGCCTGAGCTGTGATCAGGGAAGCTCAATGGCATCTAGTCCAGTCATAAGCTCCAGTCTCTGAATAATTCAGTCTCTGAATAGGCTTGAGGATGTTCCTTCAGAGGAGCAGGAAGGTTGGCATTGGGGAAGGAGAATGGAAACATGCATGGAAAGACCTGCCTTAAAGAAAGCAGACCAGATGTTCTGGCTCCTGTCTGCCACCAAGTCTGTCACCCCAGGCAAAGGCATCTCTGTCAGCATTTCTTTTCCTTCTCTGAGTCCTTCCTGCCCTGGAAGGCCTGTCTGCTGTCCTTCAATTCCCAGGGACCCTCTAGTCCAGGTCCTCCAGCCTATCCTGCCAAGGCTCTCAGAGCACCTTTGCCCTCTTGGCAAGATGTACTGAAAGAGATGGCTTTACTCTCCTCAAAGTAACTTCTAACAGCCTTTCATCTCTCACTGAGCAAGCATCTGGTCCTGATTTACCAATTTTTCTTCCCCTTCAGCTTAGCCTCCAAGGGCTATGGCATAGGACTAGCCCTTCCAAAGCTCTCCCTGCATCCTTACATAGCCTCAGCCCCTTCCAGAACTTCCTCCATAGCTTTTCCTTGGCCCTTTTGCTTTGTTTTTGCCATCACTTTCTCATTTTGATTATGATTTAAAGAAAAATATTAAGTACAAAAAAGACAGAAAAATGTACAAAACACCTGCAAATGTACTCTCAGAATTTAGATATTGTTTTCTTCCTACTTTGTAAATATGAGTGTGTGTGTTTATGTACACTTGTAATGACAACAAACATTACTGATCCCTAACTCCCTCCCCAGCAACTCCAATGATAAGTTTAATGTTTGCTCTTCCTACCCAGTCCATGTGGCTGGCAGGTATATGCCAGCTTTCATAAATACTCACCTTCTTAGGTCCTGATAGCTGGGGTACTCAAGTTATATCTTTTTTTGGTTTTGTTTTGTTTTAGTTGTAGTTGGACATAATACCTTTATTTTATTTTATTTTATTTTTATTTTAATGTGGTGCTGAGGATTGAACCCAGGGACTCATGCATGCTTTGCAAGCACTCTACTACTGAGCCACAACCCCAACCCCTCAGGTTACATCTTGAACCTCATGCCCCATCTTCCCCAAAAACCCCTCGTCTCCTTCTCTGGTTTACCTTATTTAGCAGGACTCACTCTGATGTTCTACATAATGGCTTCTTCCTCTAGGCTCTGCTACCTATTTGTGGGGTCACTTCTACTGATCATATTTATTTCTCCATCTTTTACACATCTGTTCTGTTTTTCCCTAGATGACATACCAGGACCACTTCCTCCATTTCTGTCCCTTGTTTTCTCAACTAGAAGAGCAGAAATCAAGTGTTAGAGTGAGACCCCATTTACTTTCCAGATTCCTCAGATTATAACTTCATTCCTCCTGTTCTCTACCCTTTGATTCCATCTGTTCCCTAGGCATGCCCCCAAGTGCTGCCTAAATTCTCAGACTCTGCTTCCGTAGCCTTTCTGACAGTTGCACCTATTGCAGCATTGCTCCTGACTCTCAGTCACTACTCTGCAGTTGGGCCCTCAAGTCTACTTCCTCCTGATTTCCTCTCAGGGCAGCTGTTGACTTGTCTTCTCTCAAACAGATCCCACCACCCTCACCTTTCCTGCCACAGTTTCCCATATTTTCCCACCACTGTGGGGAGTACACCATAAAACTGGCCATGTCTGGTTTCTCCTATGGGCCCAGCACGCAGAGAAAGTTCTGTATACATAGGGGTACAAGTGAATGAGTGAAAATCTGTGATTGTGGGCCTCAATGCATTTGTCCTTAGTAGACAATAAAATTAAATGTTCATTCTGCTATTGTGATATACACAACAACTTAGCATATTTTCAATTTTTTATTTCTTTTTATAATGTGTTCCCATTTCTGTTTTTTGTTTGTTTGTTTTTGTTTTTGTTGTTCTGTTTTTCTATAATTAGGGTTTGAATACCGACTTCGAGAAATATGCAAGGACTTACTGGGTCCGGTTCACTGCTCCACTGGAAGCCAGTGGGAGTCAACAGTAGTGGTAGGTGCTTCTTTCATTCTTGCCTGAAGAATTCTCTCTTGAAATGTGAAAGTAGAGATTTTAAAAATAAGATAAAGTGCTTTAAGGTCCTCCTTGTGACATTTCTCCAGCACCCTACCCTGGGTCCCTGGCATCAGTGAGAGGCTAACATGCTGGTCCTCCACAACTAGGTAGAAGCTGGCTCTGGGCATCAGGAGCCTGGGGAGCTCTGTTCCACATTCATGCTGAGGAAAGCTGCATGTAAGATGCTCTGGGTTTGGTACTGAAAAGGAAAGATACTTACCTCCCTTCCCTTGTGAGTCTCACAGTCTGGCGAACGAGGTACTTTGACACTGTTTATTAGTGTTAATAGGCAGTAATTAGATGGGATTAGCAGGAATGATTAGCAGGAAAGAGCTTGGAAGAGGACATTTCAGATGAAACCCAAGCATGAGAGGGAACCAGCTGCAGAGACCTGGGAGAACATTTCCTGATAGAGATAATAGTGAAGGCAAAGAGGGCTTGGTACATTTTAGGCCACATTTTGGGAGGCAAGAGAAGAGGATATTGTGAGGTGAGACAGGAGATAAATGCAGGAGATGGATGACAGAGACTTCTTGAGGAACTGTAATATTCTAGCACTGCCAGACTTGGCATAGAAAACCAGTCAGGGTGTGTCTTTTGCACCAGTACCAGAAATACATGGTGACTTGGATCAGTGTAGTGGCCCTGGAGTGAGCAAGGACACAGATTCAGTATGTATTTTGCAGTCAGAATCACCAAAATTTGGTAAGTGAATGAATGTGGAATGAAAAAGGGAATAATGAACATGTTGCCTCCAAATTTTTTGGCTGGCAAAGACGGATGCTAGTGTTACTGAGTGAGTCAGGAAAGGAGCAGATTGGCAAGGGATGGGAGAAAGTGTGGAACCAAGAGGTAACTCATTGCTTCATTCAGTCATTCAGCAATTACTGATGGAGTATCTGCTCTGGCCAGGCATGTTCTAGGCATAGGGCAACCTCAGTAAACAAGGCAGACTGAGTCCCCACCTTTGTGGATCTAAAACTTGTGGAGAGAAACAGACTTGAAATATATAGTATTTTGGGCGATGTTAGGTGCTATTGAAAAAAAGTAAAGAAGGCAGGGAGATATGTAGTATTGATAGGAAGTTATTTCATATTTGACCAAAAAGACCTTCACTAAGTGGAGAACAGAAAAGGGGAAGAATGAAACCATGCCTATATTTGGGGGAAAGAACATCCAGTGCAGAGGAAAAAGCAAGTAAGTGCAAAGGGCCCAGGTTGGGAGAACTTAGAATGTAAAAGGAACAGCCAAGTCGGGTGTAGTGGTGTGTTGCTATAATTCCAGTGACTCAGAAGGCTGAAACAAGAAGAATCCAAGTTCAAGGCCAGCCTCAACAACTAAGTGAGGCCCTAATAACTTAGTGAGACCCTGTCTCAACAAAAAAACAAAAAGGACTGGGGATGTATCTCAGTGGTAAAGTGTCTCTGGGTTCATTCCCCAGTAATAAAACAAGTAAAGAAAGGGAAGTTTAGCTGAGTGGCAATAAAAGGGTGAAAGAAGCTGAGATGAGAAAGTTTGGAAGGTCATTTCTCACAGACCTTAAAGGTTTTGGTGTGTGCAGTAGCCTCCCCTATTTTTTATTCCATTTTTTAGTTTTGTTTACAGTACTTTCAGTTGGGTAATGCTGGATTCAAAATAAATTCCTTTTAGATCATTGAATGTATTCTTCCGTAGACTTCCAGCATCCTGTGTTTTTGCTTAAAAGTGTGACGTAAATCTGATTTCCATTTTATAAGTACTTTTGGAGTCCTAGGCTGGTGTTTTGAAGATTCCCAAAGCTCCAAGTCTTTGTCTTTTTATTCATTCTGTGGAAAGACTTGGGATGACCTTTAGTTCTCTTCTTTGATTATGTCTTCTCTTTCATTTTCCATCATCTGAGAGAGATAATGTCCTTTCTTTTAAAAATATGCCTTCTCATTCTTAAAATTTCCAATTTGCTGCTGATTTATTACTTTAGTCTTTTACTTGAGCATAGTAAATTTTGCTATTTTGAAGTTTTATGTCTGATAGTTTTAGTATTGGGAGCACTAGTGGATATTTCTGTTACCTGTAAATGTTTCTACTGTTTCTCATTCCTATTTTATTTTCCTTTATGTTCCTTGTCATCTTTTATTGCTGGATGTGGTCTTCTAAAAACTATTTGTTAGAAATAGTTTGAGGCCTAAGGTGATGTTTTCTTCCACAAAAGACTTTTATTTGCCATTGCCACAGAGTGGTTGGTCTGGTCTAAGATCAGAGTTTTCTAAGCTACCTGTAACTCAAAACTAGGCAGGAGTTGGCACAGAAGCTAATTTGCTTCCAATTTGCCCTAGGGAACATGACTTTGGGGTAACAGCGCACAGGATAGGTGGATAATCAGGGATACCTTTTGTTGGACCCCAGTCCTGACTTTGGCCTCCTGAATAAAGCCTGTTAGAATTTATTTGCCAACTATAAGCAATTTTGTCCAGGAGAACCTTTGACCTTTGCCCCCCAGAGTCACCCATCAATGTGGTTCCACGTGCTTTCTACCATTCATAAACTTCCTAAAATCACTGACTGCTTGTGGTCCCCTGTGACCATGGCAGATGCTTTCAGCTATGTGTAAAACCCATCTAACCGTGACTGAAATAGATTTTTTTTCTCCTCTCCAAAACAAATTATTATTCTGAACTTTTCTTCATAGTCACAAAGTAGCTCACATGTCTAAATTCAAGGAAGGAGAATAGGAGGATTGAGTACCAGTACCATCCACTTTTCCCATCAGGAAAACAAAAAAAATCTCCCATGAACTAGACCATGCCTCGTGGGCAATCAATCATTAAATCACTTGGGCTCTCCTATTATAAGGCAGGCTGGGAAAGTAAGCAGCTTTTCTGCCTCTATAAAAAAGATTATGTAACTTATTCTAATAGGATCCTATTCTTGTGGTTGTATATGATGTGAAGTTACCCTGGTCATGTGTATTCAAATACAAGTCTAGGAAAGTTATGTCCCATTAATTCTGCTGTCCCTCCTATTCCCCTTCCCCCTCCCTTCCCTTCATTCCCCTTTATCTAATCCAATGGACTTCTGTTCTTCCCTTCCCCATCCTCCCTTGTTTTAGCATCCACATATCAGAGAAAACATTCTGCCTTTGTTTTTTTGGAATTGGCTTATTTCACTTAGCATGATATTCTCCAGTTCCATCCATTTACCAGCAAATGCAATAATTTCATTCTTTATAGCTGAGTAATATTTCAGTGTGTATATATACCACATTTTCTTTATCCATTCATCTGTTGAAGGACATCTAGGTTGGTTCCATAGCTTAGCTATTGTGAATTGAGCTGCTATAAACATTAATGTGGCCAAGTCACTATAGTATGCAGATTTTAAGTCCTTTAGGTATTGACCCAGGAGTGGGATAACTGGATCAAATGGTGACTCCATTCAAAGTTTTCTAAGGACTCTACATACTACTTTCCAGAGTGGTTACCACCATCAAGGTATGAGAGTACTTTTCTCCCCACATCCTTGCCAACATTTATTGTTACTTGTATTCTGACTGAATGAATATAGTCATTCAGTATGTATCACTGAATGATAATTGCCATTCTGACTGAAGTGAGATGGAATCTTACTGTAATTTTAATTTGCATTTCTCTAATTGCTAGAGATGTTGAACCTTTTTTTCATATATTTTTGACCATTCTTATTTCTTCTGTGAAGTGCTTGTTCAGTTCCTTTGCCCATTTATTGATTGGATTTTTTTTAGTGTTATGTTTTTTGTGTTCTTTGTATAACCTGGAGATTAATGCTCTCCATGTATGTATAATATGCCAAAATACATTCTGCTGTCATGCATGTCTAAAAAGAACAAATTAAAAAATATACTACTACTTGCATAATATTGTATATAATTTATTCAAAATATATATTTTAATATCAAGTACCATTAATTTTTTTAGTTTATGAATGCACACTTTTTTGAAAGATCAGTAGATTTTGTAGCATATCCATATTTTCTTCATTTAGTGTTCATACAGAATTTCTTATGTGATTCTAATTTAGAGAAATGATTTTCACATCAAGCAAATGTCTAGTCCCATAAAGCCACTTTAAAATCACTTTTTTAAATTCCTTATAACATGAATTTATATGCTGCCAAAAAATTATGTAGAAGAGGTCTACATGACCTCTTGTAATGACTGTGAACATAACCAACTCCCAATATCTGCCACATCCTTCCTGACCTCAACATTATTCTGAATTTATTCCTTTTTTAAAAAATGTTTTTGGAAAAAAAAAAAATGTTTTTGGGCTGAGGAGATAGCTCAGTTGGTAGAGTGCTTAAGGCCCTGGGTTCAATCCCCAGCACCGCAAAAAAAAAAAAAAAAAAAAATGTTTTTATGTGGTTGTTTTATCATCTAGATTTTGGGGGTAGACACCACCACCGACCGCTCTCTTGAGTTTCTTTGTAAACACTTTTTTTTTTTTGGTACTAGGGATTTAACATAGAGGCCCTTTACCAGTGAGCCACATCTCCATCTGTTTATTTTGAGACAGGGTCTAACTAAGTTGCTTAGGATCTTATTTAGTTGCTGAGGCTGACCTTGAACTTGGGGTCCTCCTGTCTTAGCCTCCCCAATCACTGGGATTATGAGCATGCACTAATGCACCCAGCTCTTTGTGAACACTTTTAGGGTGAGAATTGGTCCTCCAAGTGGAATTGAGATAACTGAGAAAATGGAGCTTTGGATGGAAAATGAACTTCTAACCAGCAGTGCTGACTCAGCAGCTCTGAGGGTTTCTTAGGAGAATATCATTTCATGTTTAAGAGTTCCTTATATTTCTTTTTCTTTGAACTAGCTATTGAAGTACTTTATTATCCTTCTTTTTTCTTACTGATTTGTAGGAATTCTTATATAAATTGTTATAATTCTATGTACTCTTTGTGATTGGATCTGCCATTGTCCCTCAAATCCTCCAAAAATCCAGGCTTCTTTCATATTCTGGTTCAGTGTGCACCAGAGGAACACAGGAAACAGGAAGTTGGAGCACTTAGATGCTTGGGCTTTGTGATAATCATTTTTGCAATCTAGGAATAAATCTTAACTTGGATCATGGTATATAGTTCTTCTGATATAATATTGAATTCTATTTGCTAATTTTTTGTTAAGAATTTTTTCATCAGTGTTCACAAGGGACATTGGTGCATAGTTTTTTTGGTAGTGTCAGAGTTATCCTGGCCTCATAAAATGAATTAGGAAGTATTCTGACCTCCCAAAGTTTCCAGAAGATTATGTGGAAAATGAATGTTAGTTCATTAAATGTTTTATAGAATACACTAGAGGAGCCATCTGGTCCTAAGCTTTTCTTAGTGGGGAGGTTTTGATTACTGATTCAGTTTACTTGCTAATTAGAAGTCATTTCAGATTTATTTCTTCATGATTCAGTCTTGGTACGTAGTGTGTACCAGTTCACACTAGCTTATCCAGTTGCTGGCATACAATTATTAATATTATTCTCTTGGGGCTGAGGATTTAGCTCAGTGCTGGAGCACTTGCCTAGCAAGCATGAGGCCCTGGGTTTGATCCCCAGCACCATACATACAAAATACTGGAGTTCTCACACATGTACCTTTTGTTTCTGTTTTTGTTTTTTTATACTGGGGATTGAACCTAATGGACCACTCAGCTAAGCATGTGCATCCCCGACCCAGTCTATTTTATTTTTGAGTCGTTGGTTATAATGTCCTCTCTTTCCTTTCTGATTTTCATTATTTGAGCATTTGCTCTCTCCCTTCACCCTACCCCACCTCACGCCACTCACCGTTCATCTAGCTGAAGTTTGTCATTTTTTGATCTTTTCAGAGAACCAACTCCTGGTTTTATTATCTCATTATTTTGTGTCTCTCCTCTAATCTTTATTGTTTTCTTCTTTTACTAACTTTTCCGGGGGATGGTATAAGTGGTGCTAAGAATTGAACTCAGACACACATTACCACTGAGCCACATTGCCAGCTCCTTTTTATTTTTTATTTTGAAACAGTCTTACCAAGTTACCCAGGACCTCAAACTTAAGATTCTCCTGCCTCCGCCTCTGAATTGCTGGGATTATAGATGTGCATTTTTGTTGCCCAGCTCTAACTTTGAGTTTAGTTTGTTATCTTTCTGTTTCCTTCATGTGTAAAGTTAGGTTGTTGATATCTTTCTTTTATAATGTAAGCATTTACAGTTATGAACTTCCCTTAGCACTACCACATCCCATAGGTTTTGATATATTGTGTTCTCATTTTCATTTGTCCCAATACATTTTTGTTTTCCCTTATGATTTCTTCTTTGTATTATTAATTATTTCCCATGGTGTTTTGTTTTGTTTTGTTTTCAGTCCTGGGGATTGAACCCAGGACCTCACACATGCTAGGCAAGTGCTGTACCACTAACTATATCTCCAACCCTAAAAGTGGTGTTTTATTAATTTCCACAAATTTGGAGATTTTTGAGAATTAGTCCTGTCGATTTCTAGTTTTCATTCCATTGTGATCAGAAAAGGTAGTTGGTGTAATTTCAATCTTTAAAAGTATTAAGACTTATTTTGTGATCTCACATACAATGTATCCTGGCAAATGTTCCTTGTGCATTTGAGAAACACAAGTATTCTGTTGTTTGGTGGAGCATTCTGTAATGCTTTAATCATTAGGTCCAATTGACTTTTTGTTGTTCAGGTCTTCTGTTTCTTTATTGATCATGTCTGGTTGTTTTCCCCATTACTATCTTTCGAGAGTAAGATATTGAAGTGCTATTATTGCAGTGCTTTCTCTCCAGTTCTGACAGTTTGCTTCATATATTTTGGAGTTCTAATGTTTGGTGCATTTAAATTTATAATTATTACATCCTCAATGAGTTGACATTTATATAATGTCCTTTGTCTTTTGTGATGTTTTCAGCATAATAGTTTTACAAGTCGGTTTTGTCTGGTATTAGTACAGGTTGACATTCCTAAACCACAAATTCAAAATGTGAAATATTTCTGAATTAGAAACTTTTTGAGTGCCACCATGTCACCAGAAGTAGAAAATTCCACACCTGACCTTATGTGACAGTTCACAGTCAAAACACAGACACACTAAAAATATTTATATAAAATTATCTTCAGCCAATATGTGTAAGGTAAAACATAAATAAATTTTGTGTTCAGTTTGGGTTGAAACCCCAAGATTCTTCTTGTATATATATATATTCCAAAATTTGAAATATTTCCAGTCCCACACATTTTGGATAAGGGATTCTCAATGTGTCCAGCTATTTCTGTTCTTTTTTGGTTGCCATTTGCATAGAGTGTTTTTTCCCCCTATCCTTTTGATTTTTTGATTGAAAGATTAATCTATTTACACAAAGTAATTACTGATAGGTAAAGACTTAGAATGGTCATTTTTAAATTTTTCTGTATTTTTATGGGTTTTTTGTTTGTTTCATTTTTTTTTAAACATGGATCTCACTGTGTTGCTAAGGCTGGCCTCAAATTCCTGAGCTCAAGTGATCTTCCTGTCTCAGCCTTCAGAGTATGTGGGACTACAGGTGTGCACCACCACGCCTGGCTATATCTTTTTTTGTCCCTCATTTCCTCCTTTACTGTCTTCCTTTGTATTTAATTGATTTTTTTTTTTTTTTTTTTTTTTTTTAGTGACATGTTTTGATTCCCTTCTCATGTCCTTTTGTGTATATTCTATAGATTTTTTTTTTCTTTGAGGTTACCATGGAGAGTACATGAAATATTCTAAAGTTATAACAGTCTATTTTATACTGATAACAACTTAATTTCAGTTGCATGCAAGATCTGTCTACTCCTTTATAGCTCCATCTTGCCCATTTTGGGTTATTGACATCATAAAATAAATCCTTATATATTTATAACAGATTTATAATTATTTATAATTATTTCTTTGTTTCTGTCTTTTTAAATCCTATAGGCAATACCAATCAAAAGTACAATAGTCTTCTTCTTTTGTTTTGTTTGTGGTATTGGGGATCAAACCCATGACCTCACACATGCTAGGCAAGTGCTTCACCACTGAACTGTATCTCCAGCCAATAATACAGGTTTTTACATTTGTCCATTTTTAACCTTTACTGGAGAAATTTATGTGTTACTAACATCCTTCTGTTTCAACTTAAAGGATTCTGTTTAGCACTTCTTATAGTGCTAGTCTAGTGGTAATGAACTCCTTCAGGTTTCAGTTATCTGGAAATGTCTTAATTTCTCCATCCTTTGAAGGGAAGTTTTGCTTGATAGTATTCTTGGTTGACAGGGTTTTTAAAATTTTAGTAATTTAGATATGCCATCCCTTTGACTACACTGATAATCTTATTGAATATCCTTTTTATATAAGTCATTTTTCTTTCTCTCTGTCTTCATCTTCCCAAAGTTTGATTATAATGTGAGTTTGATTATAGTGTGGGTTCCTTTGAGGTTTTCCTACTAAGGTTCATTAAGACTCTTATATTTTTAAATCTATGTCTTTCTTCAGATTTGAAAGGTTCTTGGCCATTATTTCTTCATATAAACTTTATGCTACTTTCTGTATTATCCATCTGAAATTCCTATAATATGTACATCATTCTACTTCTACTCTAGAATTTCTGTTTGGTTCTTTTTTATATTTTTGTTTCTCTGAATTGGTAGTCTCATTTGTTCATGTATGGTTTTTCTGATTTTGTTTAGTCATACATGTTCTCCTTGAGAATATTTTGGATTTTTATTTGGTATTGGGGATCGAACCCAGGGACACTTTACCACTGGGCCACATCCACTGTCCTTTTTATTTTTTATTTTGAGACAGACTCTTGCCAAGTTGCCAAAGTCTAGCTGAGTTGCTGAGTCTGGCCTCACACTTGTGCTCCTCTTTCCTCAGCCTCCCAAGTCCCTTGGGATTACAGGTGTGCACCACCACATCAGGCACTTATCTATTTATCTGTCTTTCAGTTGATTTATTTATTTACTTATTTATTGTTGACATGAGGGTCTCATTATATTGCCCAGGCTGGTCTGGAACTCCTGAACTCAAATAATCCTCTCAGCCTTCAGTGTTAGCATTACAGGTGTGCACCATTATGCCCAGCTCATAACCTATTTAATCTTATAAATGTCTACTTTAGTTGAATCACAGGAGTATTGGAGTATTTAGTGTTTTTATTACTATTATTTTGTAATATAAGTAATTTTTAATTTCGGTAAATTAAAATGAATTTTCTCATTGACCCACGAGTTTTACTCACTTGTATTTTAGTCAGAGAATATGAGCAGTAGGCAAATTTCCTATCTAAAGAATAGATGGTTAAGGGAGTAGGGTTGTGACTCAGTGGTAGAGTATCTGCTTTGCATGTACAAGGCCCAGGGTTTGATCCCCACCACTGCAAAAAAAAAAAAAGAAAAGAAAAGAGAGAGAGAGAGAGCAAAAAAAAAAAAAAAAGAGAGAGAGAGCGAGAGAGAGAGAGCAAAGAACAGATGATAAGCCAGGAGCAATGCTGCAGGCCTGTAATCCTAGCAACTTGGGAGTCTGAGGCAGGAGGATTGAAAGTTTGAGACCAGCCTCAGCAACTTAGTGAGATTCTGTGCCAAATGAAAAATAAAAAGGACTGTGGGATATAGCTTGGTGGTAAAGAGCCTCTGGTTTCAATCCCCAGTATGAAAAAAAATAGCAGGCTTTGCAAACACATAAAATCTGTCCTAAATACTGAACACTAATACATGTTGTAGCATGATATATGAACAAATGTGTCACTACATTTGGATAAAATTGTTTACCAAAATAGACAGTAGACTGAATTTGACCCATACTGAGCCATCATCTTCATGATTATCTGTTAAGATTTGTGTTTAGAGAAAATTTTTACATTCCCATTTGTGTGTAAAAATTGCATGTGTTCCATGAGGCTGAGGGTATAGCTTAGTGATAGAAAGGCACTGGGTTGGATCCCTAGCACAAAAAGAGAAAGAAAGAGTGAAGGAGGGGGATAATGAGGAAGAAAGGAGGGAGGGAAGGTGGGGATGTGTCCTCTAAAGTTCTTTGCTGGCTACGGTGGTGCATACCTGTAATCCCAGCAACTTAGGAGGCTGAAGCAGGAGGCTCCCAAGTTCAAAGCCAACCTCAGTAACTTAGCAAGAACCTATTTCAAGATAAAAAGGGCTGGGGATGTGACTCAGTTGTTAAGCACCCTGGGTTTAATCCCTGGTACCAATAAATAAATAAAGTCCTTAAAGTTGTGGGTGTGTCATTCTATAGGTCTCTTAGGTCGTATCTACTAAATGTTAGGTTAGTATTACCTTAACCTGCACAGTTTTACCCTTCTAACCAATCACTAATTGAGAGTATACTAAAATCTCCCCTGGAGGTTGGTTTTGTCCCTTTTTTGACTCTATTCCTAAAGGGTTTTTTGTTTGTTTGTTTGTTTGTTTGTTTGTTTGTTTGTTTCTGTCTTACAGTCCAATTTGGTAACTATAAAAAATGAGTGTTTTCTTTAGTTTTCATGACGTATTTTTTTTCTATTTTTAACTTTCAACTTCCTGCATCTGTTTATGCATGTGTGCGTTTTCCACCCCCTGCAGTGCTGGGGATTGAACCCAAGGCCTTATGCATGCCAGGCATGCCCCACAACTGACCTATATTTTTTGTTTGTTTTTTTTTAAGATCAATATAAATTTTATGAAAAGAGTTGATTACATTCTTTTCTATACCTCTTTTAGCAATCTTCTGGATTTAACCTCTTCCTACTTGGAAGTTTTCCTCTAAACCTTTTTGTGGGCAGATCCTACTCATGGCAATCTTTTTTTTTTTTTTTAAAAGTTATCAATGGATCTTTTAATTTATTTATTTATATGTGGTGCTGAGTATTGAACCCCGGGCCTCACACACGCCAGGCAAACCCTTTACAGTGCACTGAGCCACAACTCCAGCCCCTCATGGCAATCTTTTGAGGTCTATACTTGTTTTTGCTTTTGTCTATGTGTGATGCTGGAAATCAAACCTAGGGCCTCATACATAATAAGCATGCATTTTACCACTAATCTACATCCCAGCTCCAAGAATATTTTTATTATAGCCTCATATATCAGTAATAGTTTGGCTCAATTTAAATCTAGCTTAGATGATTTTTTTCTCATTTGTTTATAGTTCATAATATTACTTTATTATGAATCTTGGTGTCTCTTCTTTGTAGGTTATATGCTCTTTCCCTTTAGGAAATTTCAGAATTTTTCTGTCTTTGATGTCCTCAAATTATGTACATTTCATCTAATGTGTCAAGATGTTAGTTTTTCTATATCTTACTTAGCACTCTACAGAGCCTTTCAATCTAAGCCATTCCATTTTCCTTAATTATATGAAGTCTACTCATTTTTCCAGGTATTTCCTTTCTTTCCTATGAAACCCTATTATGTGGTTGTTGGACCTCTCTGCTGCCCTGTTTATCTTTACTTTTCCCATACAGTTTTTCCTCCCTGTTGGAGCCTGGGCTTCTGCATCTGACCTGACTTGTTCTTCAGCATCACCTACTCTCCTGCTTATCCTATCAACAACTGTGTTGCTAAACTTAATAAATACACTTGTTTTTTTCCCATCATTTCTAGTCTTATTATAGGTTTGTCTATCACACTTATTTTAAAATCTTGAACCTTCTCTTCCAGTGATAATGTTATCTGACTGGCTATTTTCCCTTTGAAGTAGCTGTCCTTCTCAAGGTCTACTCTTTGACCTGAGCAACAGAGAGCCCACCTAGCAGCACATATTGCATACTGGTACCAGTATGCCTTGGCTAGGGGAAGCATTGACAAGAGCAAGAGCAGAGATTCTCAGTAATAATAACGAAACCAGATACTGCCCCCCCCACCCCCGCCAGGGCCTCTGCTCCTCAGGCTTGAGCTCCAGTGCCCAGGAAGCATTAGCATGAGAAGCAGACTCTCCTGAATACCCACCCTCCTCAGCCTCAGCCCTCATGTGCCATCTCCACCCTGTCCTAGAAGGTCAAGTGCCTATGGCCACTGCCCCATCAATTAAAATGTCAACAGAGCCTGTCCCAGCCTTATCCTCCTTTATCCCTGTACTGTGGTATTTCCCTTCACTGGTCACTCTGCCTCACACATGTGCCTACCCCAGTCCAGCCTTTCAACTCTCCCAGGGTTCATTGTATGCAGAGGAATCATTATTTTCCCTTTATGGTTTCTTCAGTGGGCAGACAAGGGTCTCTACCAGGCCAGGAAAATGTCCCATGATATCTGGGTCTCCTTCCTGACACTTTCACTCAGCTATCACTCTGTGTCTACAGGGTCTGCGGAAGAGGGAGTTGCTAAAAGAGCTATTGCCAGTCATTGGGCAAAACCTCCGCTTCCAGCGCCTCTTCACCGAGTGTCAGGAACAGCTCGACATCCTGAGGGACAAGTAGCCTGCCCCAACCTTCCCCAGAAGCAACAAGGGCAGGGCTACACTCTCACTGCTAATGATGCCCAGGGCTGCCTCTCACCTGGCCAGTACGCAGTAGAAGGAAACACTGGCAGGCAGTGTGCTGTCCTGCACCAGTACCAGCCCAGCTCCCTAGGTGGACGTGCCCTGTGTCCTGGGCCTATTCTTGCTTCAGAAGAGGGCAGCTCATTCCTCTCTCCAGGGTCCCCATGCAGAGCTGGGGCTGGGGTTCTGCCCTTCTGCCCTGGGGCCAGCAAGATGTTCCTGGGCCTGCCATCTCTAACAAGGCCCCACGGTGGACACTAGCCCCTGCTGCTGCAGGCACTGTGCTGCTTCAGCTATGACGAATGAGCCATTTGTGAGAGCAAGAATCTGCAAACATTAAGTGTTATGCAGTCAGCAGACTGACCTGAGACCTATGTAAAAGGAAAGCTGTTCCAACACATGGACTATTTTTGTACTAGAATTTGCTAACTTGTAATATGGAATTTTTCTTTTGGCCAATAATCAGGATTTCCCTATAAGTTACTTGGACATTGGTCACTTGTAGGAAATTTAAACTCTTAATTATGACAGCTACACTGAAAAATAATTGTACTGAAATTAACTTGTCTATCTTCATTTGGTTTAATTTTTAAATGTTTGTAAAAAGAGATGTTTTTTGGGGGATGGGGGCAAAGGGGAGGTGATTTCTTTTGTAAGTGTAAAATAAATGAACACACATTGGATACCAAACTATCGTGGTTTCCCCTTCCTTTTCCTTCTAATGTCCACTTTCCTTTCCCCAATGTGACTCTCTCTCCTAAGAAATGAGCAATGAGAAAACATCTGAGCCTGAAAGGATCCTTTGATTTCATCTGATCCCCACCCCCCATGCAGAAATTCATGTCTCAGTATGGAAGCCCCTTTTCTGGTGGTGTATCACCTAAAACTGGCCTGTGGCTAGAAAGTGCGCCACCTTGCACATGTCATCTTCCAAATGAGGCATCCTGATTCTTGGTACTATCCTAGCTGGGCCCCAGGTCCTAATCATGCTAGGTACCAAGAGCTGAAGCTGACTGCTTAGCCAATTTCATGAAACAATAAGTACAGAGCTGAATGAACTTCAGGAAAGCTGGAATTGCCTTAGAAAGTGGACAAGATGCTGATCCACAGGAGAGGAGTTAGAATTACGGAATCTTCAAACACAGGTAAGGCTGAGCATCCTTCTCCCCGACTCCTGAGTTTTGGATCTCATCATCAATATCTTGCCAGCTGTGTGTGATTCTGAGTCTGGGTAAGGAACCCTGGACTTGGAATCAAAAGGCCTGAATGACTCTGACCTTTGACATCTCTTTGCTGACTGCTTCCCTGCCGGGGGGCCATACCATTCCTTCTCTCACTCTGATATTAAATGGCTGGATGAAATCCAAGGACTTCTGCATGCTGGAAAAAGCCAGAACAGAATGTGGAGCTATCAAAAGGCAGGCTGCAAGTAGGAGCTTTTCTTTGAAGAAAATACTGCTATCAAGCAGCTTCCTTGACAACTATAGCAAGACAACATTTGAGAATTTTGTGTAGCCACAGGATGGTACACAGCCTTAGGATCAACAGGCCTGAGATCTAAACCAGCAAACACTTGGGCCTCATTTTTACAGCTATCAAACCAAGATGAGGGTTAGAAAGCCTGTATAATTATAAAGACAAATGGATCATGTAGACAAAGTTCTAGCACTTAGAAAATGTTCCCTTGAAGTAAACATTGACAATTGTGTTTTTACCACAACTCTTTGGAAAGGATGGAGAAAAACTGGTCAGGGATTTCCATCACCAATCAAGATGAACTAACAGATCAGACTTACCCTGCTGCCTGAAACAACCAATAAACAAATCAACATACATGAAATAATGACTTCAAGACATTGGATATCAAAAAAAGACAGATAGGGACCAGAGTGTAACTCAGGTAGTGCCCTTGCCTAGCACATATGAAGTCCTGAGTTTGATTCCCAGCACCACCAAAGAGAGAAAGAAAAATGAGAAACAAGGCAAACCCCACAATTGCCCCAGCTTATTACCTGGAGAGAGGGTTTCCAGGACACAACAAAGCAAAGTACAGCCCAGCAAACTGCTTGAGTTGAGGAAATGGAATTGAGAATACAAAGAGACCAAGGTAGCTAGAGTTCACAGGACAGAATACCAGAGAAGAGAGAGCTCCAAAGAGAGGCCCCCTTGAGTATTCAGCTGAGTACTGAACAGTGCAGGCACCTGAGGAAACTACCATGTGAAATAACTGCTGAGGCCAAGCAAAGAACAATTGGAAAAGAATAGTGAAAATTGTCTGTTCCTAGTAACCAGACTAGAAAAGCTCATAACTCACAGACTTGGAATAGAATACTCAGGAAGTCTTGTCTCAGTATTGGAGAATAAATGCACCTAAAAGAATCCAAGTATTCCATTACAACGCAGTTTAAAAAGATTTATAAGAACATGAAAATGTGCAACAACTAACAAAATGAAAACATGTCCATCATCCAAAGATAACAAGGCAAACAAAGAAGTCAGAAGATGATCCAAAAAGAGTAATTTCAATCCACACTGACCCAGAATTTACACCAGTGTTAGAACTGGCAGAAAAAGACATTTAAAGAGTTATTACAACACTACTCCTATGTTCAAAAAGTTAAGTAGAGATGTGGAAAAGCAAAGCAAAGTCACAAATTGAACTTCTAGACATGAACTAATACATTAACATGAAAAAATGCATGGAATAGTGTTAACACTTTAGATACTGCAGAAGAAAAGATTAGTGAACTTAAAGGCACAGAAATGTTCTGAAACAAAAATTACACAAGAAGAAAGAAAAACATCAAAAAACTTTGGGACAACTTCAAGTAACCCAATATACAGAGAATTGGAGTCATCAAAGGAGAAAGGGGTGACAAAAATTTTTTTTTCCTTCAGCATTTTCATCACCTCTAGAAGGAACCCATACAACTTTATCTGTCAAGCCCCATTCCCATCATCCCAATGCAACTAGCAATCAATTTCCTTCTCCATAGATCTGCCCATTCAGGATATTTCACATAAACAGAATCAGAATATATATATATGGTCTTCTGTGACTGGTTTCTTGCTGTTTTTCTCTTTTGTGTGGGTGTTTATGTATGTGTGTACTGGGGGATTGAACCCAGGAGTACTTTACCACTTGAGCTACATCACCAGTCCTTTTTATTTTTTATTTTGAGACATGGGCTTATTACTAAGTTGCTGGAGCTGGTCTCAAACTTGCCATCCTCCTGCCTTAGTCTCCCAAGTCACTGAGATTACAGGAGTGTACCACTACATTCAGTTGAGCATAATGTTTTCAGAGTTCATTCATGTAGCATGTGTCCTACTCCTTTTTATGGCCAAATAATATTTCATTGTAAGGAATACATTTTGCTTATCTAGTCACTTGCTGATAGACATCAGGATTGTTTCTCCCTTTGGACAATTATCCATGATGGTACTGTATAAATATTTCAGTGGACATAATTTCATTTTCTTGATTTCATATCCAGGAATGGTATTGCTGAGTGTGTCAGTCAGCTTTTTGTTGCCATGACGAATACCTGTGAAAAACAATTTAAAGGAGAAAAGATTTATTTTGGCTCATGGTTTCAGAAGTTTCAGACTGTGGTTGGCTGTCTCTATTGCTTTGGACCTGAGGTGAGGCAGAACATCATGGTGGAAGGGCACAGCAGAGCAAAGCTATCCACCTCATGACAACTTGGAAGTATAAAGGAAGCAAGGAAGTGGCCAGGGATAAGATAGCGCCTTCCAGAGCACACCAACAGTGACCTACTTCTTCCAACTAGGACCCACATCTGGTAGTTTCTACCATCTCCCATCTGCCATCAGTTTATGAATCTATAAATGTTTTAATCCACTGATGAGGTCTTAATGATCCTCTCACTTCCCAAAAGCTCCACTTCTAAACTGTGATGCACTGGGGACCAAGTCTTCAACACATGAGCCTTTGGGGAATATACCAGATCCAAACACTGTTGTAAGGCAGAATTATCATTCTGTCTTATAATGTGGCTCTAGTATTTTACAGTCATACCAGTGTGTATATCAATTGTTCCACATCTTTGCCAGTACTTATTATCATAATTGTTTTATTAAAGTCATCCCGGTGAGAATAAAGTGGTATCTTATTGTGGTTTTGATTTGCATTTCTGTAGTGACCAAATACATTGAATATATTTTCATGTGTTCATTGGCCAGTTGTATGTCTTATTTGCAGAAACATCTATTCAGATCCTTGGCCAACTTTTAAATTTAGTTGTCTTTTTATCATTGAATTCATAAGAATTTTTAAATACATCCTAGATAAAAGTTACTTATCAGATTTATGATTTGAAAATACTTTCTCCCATATTGTAGGCTGTCTTTCACATTCTTGATAGTATTCTATATAAAGCATAGATTTTTATTTTGATGAGGTTCAATTTATCTATTTTCTCTCTTATTCCTTATTCTTTCGGTCTTATATCTGAGAAACCATTGCCATATCCAAAATCATACAAACTTACCCCCATCTTTCTCTTTTTCTTCTCTGTCATTCCTTTCCCTTTCTTTCCCCTCCCCCCCCCAATCCTTCTCTTTTTCTTTTTTTTATGGTACTGGAATTGAACCTAGAGCCTCCTGTGTACTAGGTGAGCACTCTGACACTCAAATTACATCCCTAGCCTTCTTTATTTTTTAATTTTGAGATAGGGTCTAGTTGCCCATGCTGGCTTCAAGCATGTGATCCTGCTGCCTTAGCCTCCTGAGTCACTGGGATTACAGGCACCTGCCACTGTACCCAGCTATATATAATATCTATATAACAATTAATATGTTAATTTGTCTTGTTTATGAGTAAGGGTAGACATCTTTTCATGTTTAACAATTATGTTTCTTCTTAATTGTTCATATATTTTGCCCAATTTTTTATTTGGTTAGTTTTACTAAATTGTAGGAGATCACCATTTCTCTTGTAAAGATAATAAATCAGGACAAAGGATTTATATTTTGTTTTGGGGGATTGTTTCATTTCACTTTGTTTTTCAGGATTACCTGGCCAGTTACCCACCAGTGATGAGAATATTTTTTAAAATTTTTTTTTTGTTGTTGATGGACCTCTTTTATTGACTTATTTATATGTGGTGCTGAGAATTGAACCCAGGGCCTCACACATGCCAGGCAAGTGCTCCACCACTGAGCCACAACCCCAGCCCCAGTGGTGAGAATATTAACATCCTTTTCAGGTTGGAACATTTCATTCCTTGCCAACTACAGACACTTGGTGAGGTCCTGACTTATTAACTATCTTATCATTCTGCTTTACCACAATATTCTTAAAATTCTTTTAAGATATAAATTTTCAGTTTTGACCCTCCCCCGCCCCCCAAAAAAAAGAGTCCTGGCGAAGACGACTTAGGAAATGATACTGATTAATACTAAAAGATTTATGTAATATTTGGGGAAATGGGTACTTGGGGTCACAGGCTCTATTGCCAAAATAGATTTGGGAAATGTACTGCTACCCACAGCAAAAGTTAGCTCTCTTTTTAGGGGATGAGAACACAGGTTGAAAGGGCAACCTGCAGAGATCTTGACTAATATCAAAAAAGAGATTTTTAATTTCAAAGTGAAGGGTCCATTCTATCTTTAACAGATTTTAGGCTACTAGATCGTCAAAACTATTGCGGAAATAATTGTATTATTGACGGTGGACATTCATCTCTTAGTTTCCAGTGAACATGTGAAGTGGTACTGGGTTATTGATTACACCGCAGGAGTGCCTATGCTGAATGCCAAAGGCTTCTCTTCCTGACAAACATCTTTTAAGCAGCTTAGTCATCTGCATGCAATGTACATCTTCAAATGCTGCCCAGCCTTGAGAAAATAACTGACCGCTGGGCAAACCAGGTGTGGGGTCGGGTTTCCGACCTACTCCCTGCTACTTCTGTTGTGTGACCTCATGCAACCCGGTTGGTCCTCGCCCAACCTGGCCTTTGGTTGATCTCAGCATGGATATTCTGACACAGTGTCCTCTAGAAATCTGTCAGAGCCAGGAAAATGTTTCCTAAGGAGCGGTGGCTGAGCCTTGAAAAGGAACACATCTGTAACACACACGTATTTGCAAGACCCCTCTTGCCGTGTTTTAGTCACACCTGTGCCTGAATAGAAAGTGACTGTGAACTCAATAGCTTAGAGTTTGGGGTAGAATTAAACATCTCTGACCCCTCTATACACGAGGAAATCTCACTCTAGGCAAAGGCCGTGCAATAACTTCGTTTCTCTCTCCTGAATCCCTTCACTAAGAAGTTGCTGAGGGCTTCCCACACTCACTCCCCAGCCACCACACACCTATTCTGGAAACAGGGTAGTTTCGAACCAGGTACACCTTCTGCATTATTCCCTGGGGACTCTCCACCTGCCCGCACACACCTGTCTGGACACCGGTCCGGGATAGCTCTGAACCCAATCCACATTCCCGCGTACGCCTGTCGGTGATATCCTAGGCCAGCTAAGACGCGCTGGGCTTCCAGGGTACTGAAAGTAGGCTGCTCGCAGGACTACTTTTCCCAGACCCTCAGAGCGGGCGGAGGAATCCCGCGCAGGGCTCTCGCGCGGAGGGGCGCGGTAGTAAGCAACTCGTACAGTGCGCCTGCGCAGCTGTGGTCAGTGCCGCTGGTCTGTCTGCTCCAGGGAATCGTCTGCCGCCTCATCCCGGCGCCTATTATGGCTCAGATTCTCCCTATCCGCTTCCAGGAGCACTTCCAGGTGAGGCCGGACTCGGGCGCCGAACGCCTGGCGGACACCGGGGGGCGGGTCGCACGCCCAATTCTGTCAGCTGCTTCCCCTCGCCGACAGGCCCCCGGCACGGCCCCGCGCCCTCAACTGAGCTGAGCCGCTGACCGACAGCTGACCCGACCTGCGATCTCAGACCTCGAACCTCGGGTGGACATCTCCGGATCCCGGTCGCGGTGACCACACGTGCGGACCGGCCTTGGGCATTGTCGCCGAAGCCGGTTCCCCCACAGGGCAGCTAGACAGGGTCCTAGGTATTTGGGCCGCTGAGAGCTCTTAGGGTGGGAACTGGACATCTGCCGAGATGCCCCACTTTGGTCCTTGCGGAAAGCTTTCATGTGTACCATTCCAAACTTTATAACTGTAAAGTCCTGTTTCCCGTCGTCTATTTCTCCCCTTGTCTTGCTACTCTTGTACTAGAGTTACATTGTGGGTGTCCTTGTCCCCAGGGTGGCTTCCAGGGGGGAAATACTCAAAACCTGTCAACCAAGAGAAAAATTAGGCACGGAATGCTTTTTTGAATATAGCAACATTCCCAAAGTTTGGCATTTTAATGAGATCACAGTTTGTTCTCCTAATATATTTATGCTTGAGGAAAATAAGAACTGGGCACCAGTGTGTGAACAGAGCGGAGGGCAGTGCAGAGCACTTCACTCCCATGTCTCATGAGTCACCCCTGTGAAAGGGAAAGAGTTCTCACAGTTTGTAAGGGAGAAATTTCAACTAGAGGCTCTCATCTTGATTGGGTTGAAGTCAAATCATTAGAATCTCTTGTGTGTTATTTACTCTTTTGTAGATAAGAAAGACTCGAAGATGTTAAATAACTCACTTCATTTAGTAAGAAAGATTCAGACTCAAGTTTTGTTAACTACAAAGCTGTACATTGATAAATGTAGTTGATTCATCACACAAGTTGTATTTTCATAATACATAGTACTGTTGGCCCTACATCAAAATGGAAAAAGTCTTGGGAGTTTTATAATGACCAGTCCAATCCCCTTATTCTCCACATTGGAAACTTGATACCTAGAGTGTCTGCTGGGTTACTTGGTTAGTGATACACTGAGATTGTGTGGAGATGCAAGTGTCCTGAACATCCATCTCCTCTGTGGACTCCATTCTAACACTAAACTGACCCAGTGCCAGTAATGTGAGGTAGTAAAATTATTATTGCTGCTAATAATGATACAGGGTAATATAGTTGCAATTTACCAAACCATAACCTTTGCAACTCATACACCATGTTTTTTATATCTTGTTTAATCCTCTTACTAACTAAAGCTGTTAGTGATATCCTGTTTAAACCATAGATTACTGAGAGTAATTAACTCAGGTAAGATTAAACAGCTAGTAAGTGAAAAGAGCTTGGATTCTAAATGAGGTCTGTGACTCCAAAGCCTGTGCTTGACCACTATCTAAATATATTCTTTTCAAAACCCTTGGAAGAAACAAAGCATTTTAAATGTCCATCAGAGTTTATCATGTCTTGAAGGGGGATATGTTTCATTATCTGGAAAATGTTTGTGGCTTATGGCCTGCAGACCATATGAATGAAACTGCAGTTTGTGGTTACTAACTTTAAGTGGGTGTTTGAGGCTGTTCAGCATTCTGTTTCTCTGTTATCAGCACACTGCCTTCATCACAGACATTTAAAAATGCCCTGTCCCTTAAATTCCTGATCCTGCTGTTGTACCTTGCTGCTAGCAGATGACTTGGAGAAAGCAGAAGCCAAAAACTGGGATGTGCTCACTTCCATGCCTGCAAACTAACACCCCTTCCTGCCTTCTTGTTACCTCAGAAGGGGTGTCCTGGGTTTTATTTATGTTCTGGATCCTGTATCCTCCCCTTTAATAGGGACCTTTCTCAGTAACAGCTTCCCTTTCCAGGATTTTTGTCCATTCTCTTTCAGGGACTTCTTCCTTTTTGTGTTTAACAATGCTCATAAAAAGCAAACCTCTTCTCTCCCTTTTTCCCCTTGAAGCTACTCCCTCACAGCCAGACATTGTGAAAGAATCACCTTTCTCTCCATTATTTCTTCATGTACCTAAATAACATACAACCTGGTTTTTGTACCCTATCCCCACCCTGGTTCCCCAAATCTGTTCTTGCCAAGGCCATAAGGGACCCAAAAGTTGTTTTTGTAAAGGACCAGATCGTATATGTGTTAGATTTTCAGGGCCACATCATGTCTCTGTTGAGTGTTCTTCCCCTTTCTTTATTTAAAAATGTGAAAACCATTTTTAATTTGAGCCGTAAAAGACAGGCCAGCCTCTCTCGTAAAAAAACAAACTCAAACCCTCAGCATTGCACACATTTTCCACAACTTTCCAGCCGCACTTGACTGCCCCTTCAGAGTTTCTCTCTTTGGGATTTGAACTCAGGGATGCTTTACCACTGAACTACATTCTCAGCCCTTTATATTTTTTTTTATTTTGAGACAGGGTCTCACTAAGTTGCTTAGTGTCTAGCTAAGTTGCTGAGTCTGATCTCAATCTTGTGATCCTCCTGCCTCAGTCACTGGGACTACAGGATTGCACCACCATACCCAACTCCATGTGTTTTTAATGAGTCTCAGACTGTATGAAAGTTGATAGCAGGCTATCATTAAGACTTAATGATAAGACTAAGTAAGGCCAGACTGAAGATATCATCTCTGGACCCAGATACTTACTGGCTCTGTGAATTTGAACAAGGGTGTCATGCTGGCATCAGTTTGACTCTGGTAAGGACCTCATGGTAGATGGCATCAGAGTGGTAGGAAAGTGTGAGAGGGGGAGATCACATGGCAAGACAGGAACCAAGAATGAGGGACCAGGTTTGCTCTTTTAATAACTTCACAGGAACTAACTCAGGGTCCCATTAGAACTATCTTAATCTCTTCCTAAAGCAGGGCTTCCAATGACCCCCCCCACACACACACACACTAGTTTTCAACCCTTGAAATTCCACCATGCTGAGACTAAGTCTCAACATACGAATCTTTGGGGGACACACTCAAACCATATCCAACCCATGTCAAAGATATAGTTCTTATCTCATAGAGAAGGTTTTAATAAGTATAAAGTTTTGTATAGATTCTGACCCATACTTAAGCACTATGTCCTTGTGCTCTTGCAGCCATTATGATAGGTACTTACTGGAAAAGGGTCAACAAGTTCTTCCAACAAATCATGTTTCTTGCCAAGTATCTTCTCCAGTTTCCAGCCATGAACCTAAGATGTTATACATTCTTTCCATACCCTTGGCTCTTCCTCCTGTTTATTTTTGGCATCATTCTGCCACTGTCATCATGACTGCATCCACCCTAGACTGTACCATTCTTTTCCACCTTAGTGGTAGTATTAGGTTTGTCCACTCTCCAGTCTTGCCCTCCTTGGTCCTTTCCCTAGCACACAGCCACAGTAATCTCAGAATCTGCCTAAAGTTCTTCAGGGAGGGTTGTCTGTTTGCCTGTGGGATGAAAATACCAGACTCATAAATGCCCTTTCAAGCCCTGCCCAGTCCAGGTCCAGCACCTGCTTACCTCTCTTGCTGTTCCCTTTGTGTCCTTTCCAGAACACATTCTTCCCCCTCACCCTCTCATTACCCAGCTCATTTCTACTGAACCTTCTGGAAGTGTCTGCTTAAAAGTCACTCTTCAGACTCTGTCTCTGTCTTGTCAGAGTTGAGGGTCCTTCCTCTATGCCCAGCACCTTTGGGGCTCCCCTTACAATAGCTCTAATCCCATGGTATTATAGTTGTTTATTTCCCCTACTAAATTGTGAGGTCAGAGAGGTGCTATTTGAACTTTCTTCTTATATTTAAATATCTGATTTGGAATGATGTTACAGTCAAATATCTGATGTGGAAACTTTTTGCTGTTTGTGATATTTGAGCATGGAAAAGAGCTGAAGGGCTGAGAACTTTGTGCACCTTGATTCAGGAGACGAATGACTGAATCAGTGGCATAGAAGTTCTATGATGAGCCCTAAATAGTTTTCTCCCAGCTGTATCAAAAAGCAGCTGCAACTGGACATGGTAGCACATACCTGTAATCCCAGGTACTCTGGAGGTTGATGCAGGAGGAATGCAAGTTCAAGACCAGCTTGGGCAATTTAAAATAAAAATAAAAATAAAATAAAAAAAAAAATAAAAAGAGCTGGAAATGTAGCTCAGTGGTAGAGCATTTGCATGTTGAGGCCCTGAGTTCAGTCCCTAGTACTAAGTGGCAGGGGGTGGGGGGCAGCTTCTCAAACTTGTAACCTGTGAGGTATGACAGCTCAATGTACAGAAAACAAAAATGTGTTCCATCAAAGTGTTGAGCTAGGGGTATAATTCAGTGGTAGAGCACTTGCCTAGCATATGCAAGGCCCTGTGTTTGGTTCCCAGCACAGTAAAAAACAAAACAAAATAAAAAACCCCAACTTTAATTATGAAGTATATCCCTATGTACTTCAGTGATATTTTAAACAGGTGTAGTGTTGTGAGCTCTGTGAATTGTGGGAAAATGATGACCACAGGTCTTAATCTATGCTTCTCATCCCAGACTGAGTGTGAGAATGCTCAAGAACTTTAAAAACACCTATGGTTATTCAGTCAGAATCTCTTAGAGATAGGCTGGAGCTGTACCCAAAACCCAGTTGTGTTTGGTTTACATTGACTTTAGGTAGTTATTTCTGCCACCTGCATACTGGGAATTGTACCCAGAATCACTCTTACCACTCAGCTACATCCCTAGTTTTCTGCTCCTGCTTCTTGTTTTTTAAATTTTCTATTTTGAGACAGGATCTTGCTAACCTGCCCAGCTAGCCTCGAACCTGTGATCTTCCTGCCTCAGCCTCCTGAGTAGTTAGGATTGATTACAGGTGGACAACACTGCACCCAGATTCATTTCTTAAAATAGCTTTTATATACTAAAACTATAGTTCGTTCATTGTGTCCTAAAGTTTTTGCACACCCATGTAAAACTTTCTTTAAGGTATTGTTTAAGCTGGTAAGTTTTGTCCAGAAATGGACTGATGCTCCTGATATTGGAAATATATACTAGCCAGTTGTTTACTCTCTGACTTTATTATTTACAAAAAAGAAGAATAGGTACCTGCATCAGCTGGGGTGTCTGGAGGGTGGGCCTTGTGAAGGTGCCCACTACCATGACATTGTGAGTGACCAAATAGTAAATGAATCGGAATTTTTTGAGAAAACGAATTATCACCATAGAATATATTCAAATGTTTTGATCCCTAAACTGCACAAGATTCCCAGGACATTTTGAGTTTTTAGGTTGAATGAATTATTAAGTCTTAGAAAAATCTTAGTCAAAATTCTTCTTTAGCGAGGTGGTAAGTGAGACCCTGACTCTAAATTTAAAAAAATACAAAATAGGACTGGGGATGTGATTCAATGGTTGAGTGCCCCTTAGTTCAATCTGCAGAAACACCCCCCCCCCAAAAAAAAAAGTTGTTTTCACTTCTCAGGTATTTCAGCATTATGCAGTGGGGAAAAGTCTGTCTGGAATAAGCTTTAATGTAATACACATACATGGGAATAAGAGCCACAAATAGAAATTGTAAATGGAAAATAAAAACTTTTTGTTTAACCTCTTGCTTCCTCTCCCCAGAGAAGGTCACTATTAAGGAAGCCACGTGTCTTTCCAAAAATGATTTTAAAAAATCCTACTGTAAATATTCTTCTGCCCTTTGCTTTTGTAAACTTGATGCAGCGTGAAGATCTTGCCTAAAGATTACATACAGATAATAGTATATTTTTGACAGAATTGTTTACTAATATACTCCCCAGGCAGTAGCTGTTATCCCTGTCACCTCATCCTCTTAAGTATTTCTTTGCCTGCCCCTGCTCTTCCTGATTGTTTCTTCTGTGTATTTCACTGAATCTGCAGCTTTCAGTGTCCCACTCTTTCTTCTGTTTCTCCTGCTTAAGGCCTCCTGGTGCCTCCTTACCAGAGAGATTACCATTGCTTTTGGCTGACTGAAGAAGGATATCACAGAGCTGGGATAGCAAAGTTCAGTGACAAAATTAGAATCCAAACAGATCTTGACAGGCTACAATCCAGCTGGTTGACATTTAACAAGTATAAATATAGAGTCTTATGCATTAGTTTTAAAACATAGAAAACTTGTAGAGATGTAACTTGAGAAAGGCACTCTTAAAACATTATATAAATGTCATTAATTAACTGTCCCTGAACTAACGTATTTGTAGAATGTAAGTTCTGGCAAATACCTGAACTTATCATCATTCTTCATGGGCCCTCATTTACTAAGCTTCCTTTTTAAGCTAGGAATAGTTGGTAAGTTTGGAATTTAAAAAATATATTAAACTGCTTATGAATTGAATCTGACTTCTAGAAAAGAAACTTCTGTACTAATTACCTAACATCCATGTGCTAGGCAGGACAAAGCAGTGAATGGCTGGTAAGGTGTATTAGACACCTGTTTGTCTCTGTGACAAAATACCTAAGAAAAACAACTCTCAGAGGGACAAAGATTTATTCTGGCTCATGGTTTCTAATGTTTCAGTTCATTGCTGACTGGCTCCATTGTTTCCAGACTTGTGGTGGGGCAGTATATCATGGCAGAAGAGCATGGCAAAGCAAAACTCAACTCATGGTAGCTAGGAAGCAGACAGGTAGATAGACTGACCACCCTAGGACACCACCTCTGGTTTAATTGAAGGTTTTGAGAACTGTTAGTGACTTGTTGAACTAGGAGTGGTGGTGGTGCATGCCTGTAATCCCAGCTACTCAGGAAGCTGAGGCAGGACTGAAAGTTTGAGGCCAGCCTCAGTAGGTTAGTGAAACCCCATCTCCAAATCAAAAATGAAAATGACTGAGGTTTTTTCCAGTTTGTTTTATTGTGATAAAATACATTAAAAATTTACTAAATGATTTTTTTTTGTTGTTTATTTTTTGCAGTGCAGCAGTTCAAACTCAGGGCTTTGCACATGCTTGGCAAGCACTATATCAATGAGCTAACCCCTCCTCTCCACCCATCTTAACCATTTTTAAGTGTACAATTAAGTGATATAAATACATTTAAATTGTGTAATCATCACTACCATCCATCTCCAGCATTTTTTTCATCTTGCAACACTGAAACACTGACTCCTCATCCCTCCTCCTCTCAAGTCCCTGGTAACCACCATTCTACGTTCTTTCTGTCTTTGTGAATTTGACTACTCTGGGTACCCCATATTAATGGAATCATACATACAACATTGATCTTTGTTGTGACTGACTTTTTCCATTCAACATAATGACCTCAGAGTTTATTTTACTCAGCTTTATTGCCTCTATAACCAAAGACCTTACAAGAGTAACATAGAGGAGGAAAAGTTTATTCTGGCTCACAGTTTCAGAAATTCAGTGTATGATCTGCCAACTCCATTGCTCTGGGCCTGAGGCAAGGCAGAAAATCATGACTGAAAGGTGTGGCAGAGGGAAGCAGCTCAGGACATGGCAACCAAGAAGCAAAAAGAGCCGTGCTCACCAGGGACAAAATACAAACCTGAAAGTCACATCCCCAGTGACCTGCTTCCTCCAGCTACACCCTATCTGGCTATAGTTACTGCCCACTTAATCCACCCATGTGACTGATTATGTCATATCTCATAATCTAATCATTTCATTTCTGAAAATTCTTGTGTTGTCTCACACATGAGAATTTGGGGGACACCTCATAACTAAACTATAGCAGAGTTCATCTGTGAAATAACATGTCAGAATTTCCCTCCTTTTAAGGTTAAATAATAATCTTATATATCTCTACTACATTAACCCATCAATGTACATTAAAACTCTTATTTTTTAAAACATACTCTAACAACATTGTTGCACCTTAAAAAAAAAAAACAGCCATTCCTCAGTGTTATTCAGTATCTTGTCAGTGTTAAATTTCTCTTTTGTCTCAAATTATATATATATATATATATATATATGGTTTATTTGAATTATCATCCAAGGAAGACCCACACTACATTTGGTTGACATTTGGTTTTAGGGCTGGGATTACAGGTGTGTGCCACCATGCCTGGCTTATTTTTTATTTTGAGACGGATTCACTAAACTGCCTGGGCTATTCTTGAACTTGCGATTCTCCTTTCTCATCCTCCCGATTATCCAGGATTATAGATATGTACCACTATGCCTGGCTATCTTGATCTTACTTTTTGACATTTAACAAAAATGTATTTTGTTGAATTTGTGTACATTTATCTTTTTTATTTTATAGTCCTTTCAAACCTATTGAGATTGGCCTCTTATGTTGACAGTATCAAAACAGACCCTTCAGCAGATAATGAAATCATTCCTGTGTATGACTTTGACTACAGCAGTTGTTCAAAATATTGACTAGCAGATAGTTATGGTCAGAACACTGGGACCTAGCATCAGATAGACAATGATACATATGGTCAGTGCCCATGGGGTGTGGTTCAACTGAACATCTCCTTGTATGCAAGCTCACTCCATGCCTCTCCATCTCATTCCAGGAGTCTTTTGTTTCATGTGTTGTTTGGGCTTTTATGTGCTACGGTTTTTCCTTTGTTTTTTTTTTTTTTTGTTTGTTTGTTTCTTTGTTGTTTGTTTGTTTGTTTTTGTCTTGTTTTGTTTTGTTTTTGTCAGTGTGTGGTATTGAGGATTGGACCCAGGGCCTAGTGCATGCTAGAGAAGTACCCTATCACTAAGCTATATCTCCTAGCCAATGCTGAATGTTTTGATGGATTCAAAATGATGAGACCTGACTTTGCGACTTTGAATTTGAGAAGAAACAGAAGGTAGGGTATTGGTGAATAACTAAAACAAAGCAAAGCTCTCTATGCCATAAAAGTGCTATAGATAAAAGGCTTGGAATGGGGATTTAATGTCCATAAAGTTACTTTAAGCCACCTCAGCAAACCTAAGCTAGATGGGTTATTGAAATGAAGATTTATAGTACTACTTTTGCTTGGCTTCAAGACAGTGAGGTTGAGTCGGTTGCAATTGTGCATGTCTATAATCCCAGTGGCTCAGGAGGCTGAGATAGAAAGATTAAGAGTTCAAAGCCAGCCTCAGCAATTTAGCAAGGCCCTAAGCAACTCATTGAGACCCTGTCTCTAAGTAAAATATGAAAAGAAGGCTGGGGGTGTGACTCAGTGGTTAAGCACTCCGGGGTTCAATCCCTGGTGTCTGGGTGCCAGACTAGCTCAGGCGCAGGTAAGAGCCGCAGAGTCAGGACCCAGACCCCGGGAGTTGGGTAGAAGCAGGCTTGTGGTGAGCAGCCTGCAAACTCGTTTATTGCAAGAAAAACCATACATTTTATAGACTTTTAGCCCAGTCACAATGTGCCACGGGGGATCAGACCACCAGGCTCCTATACAGGTTCCCTTGGTAACACTAGGTGAACTTGGGGTAGTTGTTTACATTCCTAGGTAGTCATAGTGGAATGTTCCTCTCTGCAAGTTTACACACTTGAGACTTAAGCTGCTGCGATCCAAGAACTAGGATTTCTCCCAATACCCTGGTACCAAAAAAAGAAACAAACAAACAAACAAAGTGAGGTTGATTTGGTGTGACTTCTTAAGTGAGCTCATTTCAACTGCAAGTATTCATGATTTTCTTTTCAAAGAGTTCACAAATCTTATGGATTTCGGGGGAGAATATTCTCCAGTATATCTTCTAGAATCCCACTGTCCTTTATTTTGAATGTTGTAACATATAGAATATTGACATCATTCCATTTTTCAGAACTTGTTAATCAGTTGCAGACAGTAAATAACACTAATTTATATCCTCCGGGAATTTATGATCTTAGACATGTGTTTTTTGTTTATTTATTTTATTTATTTATTTTATTTATTTTATTTTATTTATTTTATTTATTTATTTATTATTTATTTTATTTATTTATTTATTTTTATTTTTTATTTTTTTTATTTTTTTTTATTTATTTATTTTTTTTTTTTTGCGGTGCTGGGGATTGAACCCAGGGCCTTGCCAGTGCAAGGCAAGCACTCTACCAACTGAGTATATCCCCAGCTGTTTATTTATTTTTTTCATGGATTTTGTTGTAGTTTGTTTTGGTTTTTGTTTTGTACTGGGAATTGAAATCAGGGGCACCTTACTACTGAGCCACATCCCCAGCCCTTTTTATTTTTTGAGATAGGGTCTCACTAAATTGCTCAGACTGTCCTTGAACTTGCAATCTCTTGCCTCATCTTCCCTAGTCACTGGGATCACAGGCATCCAGCTTAGAAGTTGTAGAAACCATCAGGGAACCATCTGTGCTAGAAGAGGATGATGGAATGTAAACTCAACTTTTACATGAGAAAGTTTAACTAGGAGGTTTTCTTGTAATAATTGTGGAGTTTTCTGGGTTAGTAAGCATTGGTAGTTGTTGCCTTGTGGGACTCCTGTTATTTCTCATTCTTCATTTAATTAAATATGCAAATTTTACTTAAATTATGTTCATCTTCAAAGGAACTGATCCACTTAAGTTCTTCATGGTCTCTCTTGGTGGTTTCATCCAACCTCATGGTTCCAGCTAACTGTACATGAGATATATAGGCATCACCTTTACATAAATGATTCCCATATTTTTCTTTGAAGGACTGAGATTTTCCTTTAGACTTGAACAAAACACTTAACAATATAATAATACCTTAAAAAAGGTAACAAGTGCTGAGAAAGGCAAACCTGCCAGAAGTTTTTTAAAACGTGTAGGACCTCAACAAATAATAGTGTCGTACTGGTGTGTAGGTAGATTTTAAGAACTGACCAGACAGGTTACAAAATCAGCATATAATAATTATGCCAGCAATAAATCTGCTGAGAAAGAAATCAGGAAAACAATTCCATTCACAATAACCTCAAAAAATAAAATAAAATATCTAGGAATAAATCTCACCAAGGAGATAAAAGAGCTCTACAATGAAAATTATATTACATTGAAGAAAGAAATTGAAGAAGACACAAGAAGATGGAATGATCTCCCGTGTTCATGGATAGGCAGAATTAATTTTGTTAAAATTGCCACACTACCATTTTACCAAATATATAGTTTCAATGCAATCCCCATCAAATACCAGTGACGTTCTTCACAGAACTAGAAAAAACTCGAATGTGAGTATTCATGATTTTCTTTTCAAAGAGTTCACAAATCTGATGGATTTCTGGGAGAAGATTCTCCAATGTATTTTTCATTCATTTGGAAGAATAAATGACACAGAATAGCCAAAGCAATTCTAAGCCAAAAAGCAATGCTGGAGGCATCACAACACTGACTTCAAATTATACTACAGAGTTATAGTAACAAAAACTGCATGTACTGGCATAAAATCATGCATACAGACCAATGGTACTGAACAGAAGACACAAGAGACAAACCCACACATCCACAGATATCCAATCCTTGATAAAGGTGCCAAAAACATACACTGGAGAAAAGACAGCCTTTTTAACATGGTGCTGCGACATGATTATCCACATGTAGAAGAATGAAAGTAAACCCTTATCTCTCATCCTACACAAAAATCAATTCAAAGTGGCTCAAAGACCTTGTAATTACACCAGAAACTATGTAACTCCTGGAAGAATGTATAGGGTTAATACTCTAACATACAGGCTCAGGTAACAGCTTTCTTAATAGGACCCCTAAAGCTCAGGAAATAATGCCAAGAGATAACAAATGGGATGGTGTCAAATTAAAAAACTTCTGTACAGCAAAGGAAGCAATTAGAAATGTGAAGAGAGAACCTACAGAATGGGAGAAAATTTTGCTAGCTACTCCTCTGACAGAGGATTAATATCTAGAATATACAAAGAACTCAAAAACCTACACCAAAAAAAAACACAAATAACCCAATTAACAAATGGACAATGAATTAGATAGACACTTCAAAAAAAAAAAGAAACACAAATAGCCAACAAATATTTGAAAAAATGTTCAACATCATTAGCATTTAGGGAAATGCAAATAAAAACTACATCGAGATTTCATCTCGCACCAGTCAGAATGGCAAACATCAAGAATACAAACAGTAATAAATGCTGGAGAGGATGTGGAGAAAAAGGAACACTTTTACACTGTTATGAGACTAAATTAGTACAACCACTATGGAAATCAGTATGGAATTTCCTCAAAAGGCAAGGCATGGAACCACCATGTGACCCAGCTATGCTACACCTTGGTATTTATCCTAAAGAACTAAAGTCATCATACTGTAGTGGTGCATGCACACCCATGTTTGTCAGCACAATTCATAATAGCCAAACTATGGAACCAGCCTAGTGCCCATCAATAGATGAATGAATAAAAATATATAGTATATTTACACAATGAAGTTTTATTCAGCCATAAAGAAAATGAAATTATGTCATTTTCAAGAAAAAGGATGGAACTAGAGATCATCATGTTAAGTGAAAGCCAAACTCAGAAAGTCAAGGGTTGTATGTTTTCTCTCACATGGGGAAACTAGTGAGGAAGAGGAAAAGAAAGATGGCGGCAACTCATGAAAATCAAGGAGAAATCAATAAGGGAAAGGAATCAACTGGTGGTAGGTGGAAAATGAGCAGGGAAGTCTGGGGAAGTTATATGGGTCAAATTATATTGTTATATTGTGTATTGTGTACATGTATGAATAGGTAATAACAAATCCCATTAGTATGTACAATTATAATGCACCAATTAAAATGTGGCAAAAATTTGATAGAAAAGTAAAAACAGACACACATTGCAGGACATAAATACATTTTGGAATTTAGTGTGAGATAAGGTTAATATTTTGAATTAGTGGTTAAAAGATTATTAACAAATGGTACCAAGAAAGTTGGATAATCATTCAGAAAAAGAAGCTGGAACCTATAAGTTCACAGTGAATCAGAAACTCAAACATAAGAAAGTAAGAAAATGAGGGAAAGATCTTTCTAAGAATGACACTAAACCCACTATATGTGCATTTACACACATACAGAATTGATGACTTAGACTACACAAAAATCTTCCTATAAGCAAACTCAAAAGGTTTGCTGCTTGCTTCAGAGAGCTAACTTTTTTAATATGTAAAAAGCTCCTTAAAATAATAAAAGACTAATAAACAGAAAAAAAATGAAGGATATGTAGAGATAATTTGTAGGAAAAGGTATCAAATGACTTATTAATTTCCCATTTAACTTTTGTTATAATTATTCGTGTATATCAATTGTACAAAATATTGAATTTGTGATATTTTCATACATGAATATAACATACTTTGATGGTATCTACTCTCCTTTTGTTCTCTCTTACCCTGCCTACCCTCCCTCTACAGTAGTCTTCCCTTTGTTTCCCGACTAGTCCCCATTTTGTGTTGTCTTTTTTTTTCCTTCTAGTTCCACATGTGAGAAAAAACATGTGATACTTGCCTTTCTGAGTCTGGTTTATTTCACTTAACATGGTGATCTCCAGTTCTATTCATTTTCCTGAGAATGGCATAATTTTGTTATTCTTTATATTTGAATAATACTCCATTATGTATATATGTTCATTTTCTTTATCTGTTCATTGATGGGCATCTAGGCTCATTCTGTAATCTGACTATTGTAAATAGTGCCACGATAAACATGGGTATGCAGCTATCTCTATTTTATACTGACTTTGATTCCTTCAGATATATACCCAGGAATGATATAGCTGGATCATATGGTAGTTCTATTTTTGTTTTTTTGAGGAACCTTTATACTGATTTCTACAGTGACTTTACTATTTTACATTCCCACCAACAATTTATAAGGGTTGCTTTTTCCCCATATCCTTGCCAACATTATTTTTTTCTTGAAGTAGTCATTCTGACTGAGGTGAGCTAGAATCTCTGTGTAGTTTTGATTTGTATTTGTCTGATGGCCAAAGATGTTGAGCATTTTCTCATATAATTGACCATTTGTACTTCTTTTGGGAAATAAAAAAAAAGAGAGAGAGAGAGAGAGACGATTTATTGATTGGATGACTTGTTCTTTTTGAGTTCTTTATGTATTCTGGGTATTAATCTTCACTCAGAAGAATAGCTGTCAAAGTTTTTCTCCCATTCTGTAGGCTCTCTTAATTTTGTTAATTATTTCCTTTGATGTGCAGAAGCTTTATAATTTGATGTAATCCCATTTGTCAATTCTTGCTATTATTTTCTCAGCTACTGAGGTTCTGTTGGAGGTTCTATTGGGGGAACTATTCAGGAAATTGTTGCCTATACCAATATCTTGAAGTGTTTCCCCCATGTTTTCCTCTCATAGTTTCAAAGTTTCAGATCTTACGTTAAGGTCTTTGATCCATTTTGAGTTGACTTTTGGACAGAATAAGAAATAAGTTTCAGTCTTCTACATGTTGACATCTGGTTTTCCCAGTACCATTTATTGAAGAGGTCCCCCCCACTCAGTGTATGCTTTTGACTCCTTTGTTGAGAATCAGATGACTTCGGATGCATGGGTTTATTCCTGGGTCCTCTATTCTATTCCAGTGGTCTTTTTGTCTGTTTTTTGTGCAAGTACCTTTCCATTTTTGTTACAGTGGCTCTAAAATGTTAGATCACAGCAACAAAAAACTGACTAATGCAGTCAGTCTTTTTAACAATACTAATTTTCCCAATCCATGAATATGGGATGTCTTTCCATCTTCAAGTCTTTTTCAATGTTTTCAATGTCTTTTTCAATGTTTTGTAAATTTCACTGTAGAGGTCTTTGACCTTCTTGGTTAGGTTTGTTTTTAGGGTTTTTTATTAAGGCTATTATGAATGAGATTATTGTTCATATTTCTTTCTCAGCAAGTTCATTATTGGTATATAGAAAGGTACCAATTTTTGTATGTTGATTTTGTATCCCGCTGCTTTACTGAATTTGTTTATCAGTTCTAAGAAACATAGTGGGATCTTTACAGTTTTCTAGATTCAGAACCATATGTGGCCAATGGGATAATTTCATTTCCTACTTTCCTATTTGTATCATACCTTTTATTTCTTCCTCTTGCCTGATTGCTCTGGCTAAAATTTCCAGTATTACATTGAATAAAGAGTGGTGAAAGTAGGTACCCTTATCTTTTTTCTGATTTTAGAGGAAATGCTTTCAGTTTTTCCTCATTCAGTATGATATTAGTTATGGGTTTGTCATATAGCTTTTATTATGTTGAAGTACGATCCTTGTATACTTAGCTTATGTTTTGGTGTTTTATCATAATGCGATGTTGAATTTCATCAAAGACTTTTTTCTTCATCTATTGAGATTGTTCATGTACTTTTTTTATGGATTCTGCATATGTAGTGAATTACATTTATTTACTTATGTATGTTGCATCCCTGGCATGACACCAACTTTATTATGGTGTGTAATCTTTGTAACATGTTGTTAAATTTGATTTGCAAGTATTGAGGCTTTTGTATCTATATTTATCACTTCTGTGGTTTTCTTTTAGTGTGTCCTTATCATTTTTGGGTAGCAGGGTAATATTGGCTTCATAGAAGAGTTTTTATCTTATGGAATAGTTTGAAGAGCATTGGTATTAGTTCTTCCTGAAAAGACTGGGAAAATTCAGCAGTGAATCTGTCTGGTCCTGGTGATTTTTCTGTTGGGACACTTCTTAATTGCTGCTTCAATCTCAATGCTTATTATTGATATACTTAGGTTTATTATATTCTCGATTCAATTTTGTTAACTCATATATATCTAGCAATTTGTCCATTTATTCTAAATTTTTCAATTTGTTGGCATGTAACTTTTCAAAATATTGCTAATGAGTCTCTAGATTTCAGTTGTATCTGTTGTAATATTCCTTTTTCATCTCTAATTTTCTTTACCTGGGTCTTCTTATTTTGGTTAATTTGATTAAGGTTTTGTCAGCTTTTATCCTTAAAAATCTCTCTGTTTCATTGATCTTTTATAGGCTTCTTTTAGTCTATATTTCATTTATTTCTGCTCTATGTTTCTTATTTCTTCTACTGATTTTTGGTTTTTGTTTTGTTCTTTTGAAGCCTTGAGATACATCATTAAGTTATTTATTTAAAATATTTATCTGAGATCTTTGTTTTCCTAATGCAGGCATTTATAGCTATAAACTTTCCTCTTGTTAACTGCTTTTACTGTGTCCCATGGGTTATGGTAGGTTGTGTTTTGATTTGGTCCTAGGACTTCTAAAATTCCACGCCCTGCCCCAATTTCTTCAGTGAGCCACTGCTCATTCAAGAGTGTTCAATCTCCATGCATTTGCATATTTTCTGCAGGTTCTTTTGCTGTTGATTTCTGTTTTCATTCCATTATGGCCCGATAAGACCAAGAAATTACTTCATTTTTCATATTTGTTAAGATTTGCTTTATGCATATCTTTTTTGGATCAAGTTCTATGTGATGTTGAAAGGAATGTGTATTTTCTAGTTTTTGGATGAGAGATAGTGTAATTTAAGTCTGATATTTTTGTTGATTTTTGGGGGGAATCTGGAAGATCTATCTATTGTAAGAGTTGGATATTATGCTATTTAGCCATTTAGATATTATGCATAATAGTCACATGCTATTTTTATACTGAGGTCTATCTTTTCCTCTATATCCTATAGTGGTTTTTTACAAAATTGGGTGCTCTGATGTTTGGTGTATTGATGTTTACAATCATTAAAAAAATTTTTCAGGTTTTTAAAATAGTTTTTATTTTTTAAAATTTTTTTGTAGTTGTAGATGGAAAACATGCCTTTGTTTTATTTATTTATTTTTATGCAGTGCTGAGGATTGAACCCAGTGCCTCACACATGCTAGACAAGCTCTCTGCCACTGAGCTATAGCCCCAGCCCCACTAGATTTTATTTTTTAAAGTGAATATGTACATTACAGGAAATAGAAAAACACATGGAAAGAACAAAGTCATCCAATGACAAGCACTTAGTTGAACTTGTCTTTCCAGGTCCTGCATACACAATATCCCATTTTGTGTGATTGAGATCATAGAGCGTATTGTGCTTTTCCACACATCATGATTATTCACAAATCAAAATCTCAAAGCTACATGAGTATTTTTTTCCCAAAGTAAGTGACTTTTTTTTAAATTTATTTTTATTGTAAACAAATGGAATACATGTTGTTTCTGTTTGTACATGGAGTAACAGCATACCATTTGCACAATCATACATTTACATAGGGTAATGACGTTTGATTCATTCTGTTATTTTTTCCTTCCCCCACACCCTTCCCACCCCTCTTTTCCCTCTATAGAGTCCCTCCTTCCTCCAGTCTTACCCCCCCTCCCATCCCCCATTATGTGTCATCATCTGCTTACAGCAAGATCATTTGTCCTTAGGTTTTTTGAGATTAACTTATCTCACTTAGCATGATATTCTCCAATTTCATCCATTTGCCTGCAAATGCCATAATTTTACTATTCTTTATACCTGAGTAATATTCCATTGTATATATACAACACAGTTTCTTTATCCATTCATCAATCCATATTATCTTCTGTGAAGTATCTTCCCAGTTCCTTAGCCCATTTATTGATTGATTGGGTTCTTTGTATTTTTGGTGTAAAGTTTTTTAAGTTCTTTATAAATTTTGGAGATTAGTGCTATGTCTGAAATGTGTATGGAAAAGATTTTCTCCCACTCTGTAGACTCTCTTTCACATTGATTTTTTCCTTTGCTGAGAAAAAGCTTTTTAGTTTGAGTCCATCCCATTTATTGATTCCTCCTTTTATTTCTTGTGCTTTGGGAATCTTGTTAAGGAAATCTGGTCCTAAGCCAACATGATGAAGATTAGGGCCCAGTTTTTCTTTTATTTGGTGAAGAGTCTCAGGCCTAATTCCTAGATCCTTGATCCATTTTGAGTTGAGTTTTCTACAGGGTAAGAGATAGGGGTTTAATTTCATTTTACTGTGTATGGATTTCCAGTTCTGCCAGCACCATTTGTTGAAGAGGCTACCTTTTCTCCACTGTATGTTTTTGGCACCTTTGTCTAATATGAGATAACTGTACTTATTATGTGGGTTTTCCTCTGTGTCTTCTATCCTGTACCATTGGTCTTCCTGTCTATTTTAGTGCCAATACCTTGCCATTTTTGTGAATATTGCTCTGTAGTAGAGTTTAAGGTCTGGTATTGTGATACTTCCTCCATCACTCCTCCTGCCCAGGGTTGCTTTGGCTATTCCAGGTCTTTTATTCTTCCAGATGCATTTCATGATTGCTTTCTTTATTTCTATGAGGAATGTCATTGGGATTTTAATTGGAATTGTGTTAAATCTGTATAGCACCTTTGGAAGTATGGCCATTTCAACAATATTAATTCTGCCTATCCAAGAACATGGGAGATCTTTCCATCTTCTAAGGTTTTCTTTAATTACTTTTTTTAGTGATCTGTAGTCTTCACAGTAGAGGTCTTTCACCCCTTTTGTTAGACTGATTCCCAAGTATTTTATTTTTTCGAGGCTATTATGAATGGAGTAGTTTTCCTAATTTCTCTTTCAGAGGATTCATCACTTATGAATAAAAATGCATTAGATTTTTGCATGTTGATTTTATATCCTGCTATTTTGCTGAATTCATTTATTAGTTCTAGAAGTCTTCTGGTGGTGTTTTTTTTTTATATACTGATAGCTTGAGTTCTTTTCCTTTTCATATCCCTTTAATTTCTCTGGTTTATCTGATTGCTCTGGCTAATATTTCAAGGATGATGTTGAATAGAAGTGGTGAAGGAGGGTACCTTTGTCTTGTTCCAGTTTTTAGAGGGAATGCTTTCAGTTTCTCTCCTTTTGGAATGATGCTGGCCGTGGGATTAGCATAGGTAGCCTTTACAATGTTGAGAAATGTCCCTACTATCCCTGTGTTTTCTAGTGTTTTGAATATGAAGAGGTGTTGTATTTTATCAAACACATTCTCTGCATCTATTGAAATAATCATATGATTTTTAACCTTAAATCTATTGATGTGATGCATTACATTTATTGATTTCTGGATGTTGAACCAACCTTGAATCCCCAGATGAACCCCACTTGATCATAGTGCACTATCTGTTTAATGTGTTTTGGTATGCAATTTGCCCAAATTTTTAAAAGAATTTTTGCATCTATGTTCATCAGAGATATTGGTCTAAACTTTTCTTTCCTTGATGCATCTTTGTCTGGTTTTGGTGTCAAAGTAATACCAGCTTCATAGAATGAGTTTGAAAGGGTTCCCTCCTCTTCTATTTCATGGAATACTTTCATATAAGTTCTTCTTTGTAGGTCTTGAAGAACTCAGCTGAGAATTCATCTCATCACAGGCTTTTCTTGGTTGGTAGGCTTTTGATGACTTCTTCTATTTCACTGCTTGAAATTGATATGTTTAAATTGTGTATGTCCTCCTGATTCAATTTGGGTGGATCATAGATCTCTAGATATTTGCCGATGTCTTCGAGATTTTCTATTGCATTGGAGTATAGATTTTCAAAGTAGTTTCTAATTACGTATTTCAATGGTGTCTGTTGTAATAGTTTCTTTTTCATCACAAATTTTAGTAATTTGAGTTTTCTCTCTCCTTCTCTTCATTGGTGTGGCTAAGGGTTTATCTATTTTGCTTACTTTTTCAAAAACCAGCTTTTTGTTTTGTCAATTTTTTGAATTGTTTCTTTTGTTTCAATTTCATTGATTTCAGCTCTGACTTTAATTATTTCCTGTCTTCTCCTACTTTTGGTGTTCTGTTCTTCTCTTCCTAGGACTTTGAGATGTAATGTTAGGTCATTTATTTGTTGACACTTTATTCTTTTATTGAAAGTGCTCCATGCAATGAATTTTTTTAAATTTATTTTTATTGTAAACAAATGGGATACATCTTGCTTCTCTGTTTGTATATGAAGTAGAGGCATACCATTTGTGTAATCATACATTTACATAGGGTAATAGTTTTTGACTCATTGTTTTTTTCCCTTCCTCCCCACCCCTATTTTCCCTCTATACAATACCTCCTTCCTCCATTCTTGCCCCCGCTCCCACCCCCCATTATTTGTCATCATCTGCTTACTGCAAGATCATTTGTCCTTTGCTTTTTTTTTTTTTTTTTTTATTGCGGTGCTGGAGATTGAACCCAGGGCCTTGTGCTTGTGAGGCAAGCACTCTACCAACTGAGCTATATTCCCAGCCCTTGTCCTTTGGTTTTTTGAGATTAACTTATCTCACTTAGCATGATATTCTCCAATTTCATCCATTTGCCTGCAAATGATCTAATTTTACTATTCTTTATACCTGAGTAATATTCCAGTATATATATACCACAGTTTCTTTATCCATTCATCAATTGAAGTACATCTAGGTTGGTTCCACAATCTGGCTATTGTGAAGTGAGCAGCTATGAACATTGATGTGGCTGTATCTCTGTAGTTTGTTGATTTTAAGTCCTTTGGGTATAGGCCAAGGAGTGGGATAGCTGGGTCAAATGGTGGTTCCATTTCAAGTTTTCTAAGGAATCTCCACACTGCTTTCCAGAATGACTGCACTAATTTTCAGCTCCACCAGCAATGTATGAGTGTACCTTTTTCCCCACATCCTCTTCAACACCTATTGTTGCTTGTATTCTTGATAATCAACATTCTAATTGGGGTGAGATGGAATCTTAGGGTAGTTTTGATTTGCATTTCTCTTATTACTAGAGATGTGGAACATTTTTTCATATATCTGTTGATTGCTTGTACATCTTCTTCTGTGAAGTATCTGTTCATTTCCTTAGCCCATTTGTTGATTGGGTTATTTGTATTCTTGGTGTAAAGTTTTTTGAGTTCTTTATATATTCTGGAAATTAGTGCTCTATCTGAAGTATGAGTGACAAAGATTTTCTCCCACTCTGTAGGCTCTCTCTTCACATTGCTGATAGTTTCCTTTGCTTAGAGAAAGCTTTTTAGTTTGAATCTATCCCAGTTATTGATTCTTGCTTTTATTTCTTGTGCTATGGGAATCCTATTAGGAAGTCTGATCCTAAACCTACAGGTTGAAGATTTGGACCTACTTTTTCTTCTATAAGATGAAGGATCTCTGGTCTGTTTTCAAGGTTCCTGATCCACGTTGAGTTGAGTTTTGTGCAGGATGAGAGATAGAGGTTTAGTTTCATTCTGTTGCATATGGATTTCCAGTTTTCCCAGTACCATTTGTTGAAGAGGTTATCTTTTCTCCATTGCATATTTTTGGCACCTTTGTCTAGCATGAGAAAATTGTATTTATTTGGGTTTGTGTCTGTGTCCTCTATTCTGTACCATTGATCTACCTGTCTATTTTGGTATCAATACCATGCCATTTTTGTTACTATTGCTTTGTAGTATAGTTGAAGTTCTGGTGTTGCGATACCCTGGCTTCACTCTTCCTGCTAAGTATTGCTTTAGCTATTCTGGGTTTCTTATTCTTCCAGATGAAATTCATGATTGCTTGCTGTATTTCTGTGAAGTACGTCATTGGGATTTTAATTGGAATTGCATTGAATCTGTATAGCACTTTTGGTAATATGGCCATTTTGATGATATTAATTCTGCCTATCCAAGTACATAGGAGATCTTTCCATCTTCTAAGGTTTTCTTTAATTTCTTTCTTTAGTGTTCTGTAGTTCTCACTGTAGAGGTCTTTCACCTCTTTTGTTAGATTGATTCCCAAGTATTTTATTTTTTTTCGAAACTATTGTGAATGGGGTAGTTTTCCTAACTTCTCTTTCTGAGGATTCATCACTTATGAAAAAAATGCATTAGATCTGTGAGCATTGATTTTATATCCTGCTACTTTACGGAATTCACTTATGAGTTCTAAAAGTTTTCTGGTGGAATTTCCCGGTTCCTCTAAATGTATAATCATGTCATCATCAAATAGGGATAGTTTGAATTCTTCTTTTCCTATTTGTATCCCTTTAATTTCTTTGGTCTAATTGCTCTGGCTAGAGTTTCAAGGACAATGTTGAATAGAAGTGGTGAAAGAGGGCATCCCTGCCTTGTTCCAGTTTTTAGGGGGAATGCTTTCAGTTTTTCACCGTTTAGAATGATATCGGCCATGGACTTAGCATAGATAGCCTTTACAGTTTAAGGAATGTTCCTACTATTCCTATTTTTTCTAGTGTTTTGAGCATGAAGGGATGCTGTATTTTAACAAATGCTTTTCTGCATCTATCAAAATAATCATGTGACTCTTGACTTTAAGTCTGTTGATATGGTGAATTACATTTATTGATTTCCAGATGTTGAACCAACCTTGCATCCCTGGGTTAAAACCCACTTGATCGTGGTGCACTATCTTTTTAATATATTTTTGTATGTGATTTGCTAAAATTTTGTTGAGAATTTTTGCATCAATGTTCATTAAGGATATTGGTCTGAAATTTTCTTTCCTCTATGTGTCTCTGTCTGGTTTAGGTATCAGGGTGATATTGGCTTCATAGAATGAGTTTGGAAGGGTTTCCTCCTCTTCTATTTCATGAAATATTTTGAGAAGTTTTGGAATGAGCTCTTCTTTAAAGGTTTTGTAGAACTCGGCTGAGAACCCATCTGGTCCCGGACTTTTCTTTGTTAGTAGGCTTTTGATGATTTCTTCTATTTCATTACTTGAAATTGATCTATTTAAATTGTGTATGTCCTCCTGGTTCAGTTTAGGTAATTCATATGTCTCTAGAAACCTGTTGATGTCTTCGAGATTTTCTTTCTTTTTGGAGTATAGAGTTTCAAAATAGCTTCTAATTATGTTTTGTATTTCAATAGTGTCTGTCGTGATATTTCCTTGTTCATTTGAATTTTAGTAATTTGAGTTTTCCCTCTCCTTCTCTTTATTAGTGTGGCTAAGGGATATTAATTTTGTTTATTTTTTTCGAAGAACCAACTATTTATTTTGTCAATTTTTTGTATTGTTTCTTTTGTTTCAGTTTCATTGATTTCAGCTTTGGTTTTAACTATTTCCTGTCTTCTACTACTTTTGGTGTTGCTCTGTTCTTCTTTTTCTATGGCTTTGAGCTGTAGTGTTAGGTCATTTATTTGTTGATTTTTTTCTTCTTTTATTGGAGCACTCCATGAAATAAATTTTCCTCTAAGTACTGTTTTCATAGTGTCCCAGAGATTTTGATATGATGTATCTTTGTTCTTATTTACCTAAGAATTTTTTTATCCCCCCCCTGATGTCTTCTGTTATCCATTCATCATTCAATAGCATATTGTTTAATCTCCAGGTGTTGGAGTAGTTTGTTTTTTATTCTGTCATTTATTTCTAATTTCAATCCATTATGATTTGATAAAATACAAGGTAGTATCTCTGTATTCTTGTATTTGCTAACATTAGCTTTGTGGCATAAAATATGGTCTGTTTTAGAGAAGGATCCATGTGCTGCTGAGAAGAAAGTATATTCACTCTTTGTTGGATGGTTTATTCTATATATGTCCGTTAGGTCTAAATTATTGATTGTGTTATTGAGATCTATGTTTTTTTGTTGTTGTTGTTAACTTTTTGTTTGGAATATCTGTCCAGTAGTGAGAGACATGTGTTAAAGTCACCTAGTATTATTGTGTTGTGGTCTATTTGATTCCTGGAATTGAGAAGGATTTGTTTGACATACATGGATGAGCCACTGTTTGGGACATAGATATTTATGATTGTTTTGTCTTGCTGATTTATGCTTCCCTTAAGCAATATGAAATATCCTTCTTTATCCCTTCTAACTTTGGCTTGAAGTCCACATTATCTGAAATGAGGATGGATACTCTGGCTTTTTTGCTGAGTACTTGTGCATGGTATGTTTTTTCCCATCCTTTCACCTTTAGTCTATGGATATCTCTTTCTATGAGATGAATCTCTTGTAGGCAGCATATTGTTGGATTTTTCTTTTTAATCCAATCTGACAGTCTATGTCTTTTGATTGATGAATTCAGGCCATTAACATTCAGGGTTATTATTGAGATATGATTTGTATTCCCGGTCATTTGGCTCATTTTTGTTTTTTGACATGACTTGGTTTCTCCTTTTTTTTTGGCTATTCTTTTAGGATAGTTCCTCCCTTTGCTTATTTACATGATTGTTTTTCATCTCTTCCTCATGGAATATTTTGCTGAGAATGTCTGTAGTGCTGGCTTTCTTTTTGTAAATTCTTTTAACTTTTGTTTATCATGGAAGGATTTTATTTCATTGTCAAATCTGAAGGTAAGTTTTGCTGGGTATAAGATTCTTGGTTGGCATCCATTTTCTTTCAGAGCTTGAAAAATGTTTTTCCAGGCCCTTCTAGCTTTTAGGCTCTGGTTGAAAAACTGATATCTGTATTGGTTTTCCCCTGAATGTAATTTGTTTTTTTTTTATTCTCGCAACCTTTAAAATTCTGTCTTTATTTTGTATGTTAGGTATTTTCATTATAATGTGCCTTGGTGTGGGTTTGTTGTAATTTTGTATATTTGGAGTTCTATCAGCCTCTTGTACTTGATTTTCCATTTCATTCTTCAGATTTTCTGATATTATTTCATTGAATAGATTGTTCATTCCTTTGGTTTGTTTCTCTGTACCTTCCTCAATCCCAATAATTCTTAAATTTGGCCTTTTCATGATATCCCATAATTCTTATAGATTCTATTTATGATTTCTTACCATCTTCTCTGTTTTGTCAACTTTGTTTTCAAGATTAAATATTTTGTCTTTAATGTCTGAGGTTCTGTCTTCCAGGTATTCTATCCTATTGGTTATGCTTTCTATGGAGTTTTTAATTTGGTTTATTGTTTCCTTCATTTCAAGGATTTCTGTTTGTTTGTTTGTTTTTCAGTATCTGTTAACTCTTTATTAAAATGATCTTTTGCTTCCCACAGTTGCTCTTTTAACTATTGATTGGTGCGATTATTCAAAGCCTGCATTTTCTCTTTCATCTCATTGTTTGCTTCTCTGATCATTTTAATTATGTACATTCTGAACTCCCTTTCTGACATTGCTTCTGCCATGGATTTTATTGATGTAGCATCCAGGTTTGTTTGGGACATTTTCTTCCCTTGTTTTCTCATATTGCTGAGGTATCTACCCCTCTAGTAGTGAAACTCTTAAGATGTTGCAGATTTCCTCTATTGACTTATAGTGTCCCTGTAGATTTCCAATAACTCATCTCCTAGCCTTCAGTAGTCCGAAGTCTTGGAGGAACTTGATAATGCAGTGCTCTACAAGGAAGCTGCCCCTCTAGGGGTGGTGGCCTTCAGGTGGGGTATAGTCCCTGCTAGTGGGCAGAGGCACCTCCACTTGTTGACTGATGATCAGTTAAAGGGGTCTAGACTGCAGGCTGGAGCATGGCAGGTCTGGGCCTATGTCTCTGGTTCTACCACCCTGGTGGGAAAGCCTCACCAGATGGGGAAGACTCACCCGGTGGGGAAGTCTCGCTGGGCAGCTCTCCTCCGAGAAGTTCCCTTCAGTTAAAACTACCTCCTGGGCTGGGCAGCCCTCCTCTGCCATGTTCCCAGTGGTCTGAACCTACTACCTGGGCTAGGGAGCTTCACCCGTGCCAAAGCGTCTCCCTAGGCGGCCCTCCTCGGAGAAGCTGCCCGCGATCCAGTCCTGTCACCCGGGCCTGGGACCCTTGCCCTGCACTGAAGCCTCTCGCTGGGCGGCCCTCTTCTACATTGCTCTCGGTTGTCCAAGTTCACCACTCTAGCAGGGGAGTCTCGCTGGGCAACTCCATGAAGTTCCCTGCGTTCTGGTACTACCGCCCTGTTTGGGGAACCTTGCCCAGTGGGAGAGACTCACCCGGCAGCTCTGAGTTGGTCCCAAGTCTCTTAATACCTCCTCTCTTCTTGAATCCTGAGTCCTGGAGCGACATGAAATGCAGTAACCCTCTAGTCCGCCATCTTGAAACCCCATGTACTGGCTTCTAAAGTGTTAGTAAATGGGAGTTGCAGTGCGGGCACCCACTGGGTGTGGGCACTGAGTTTGCACAGGGCATGGGCAGGCCAGGGGTCCTGAAGGTGGGGTACAGTCAGTTGGGCTGGGGGTCTTTCAGGTCCTGGCTGTTGTCCCAAAATGGCGACAGCCACCTGCAACCAAACCTGTGGGTATTGTGACAATGGACTTCCAGGCAACAGCAGGCAACAGGCGATCCACTGAGAGTCTGTGGGTGGTCTGCAGGCTAATGGGTGGACAATCAGCAGGTGGACTTCAAGCAGTGGGTGATGGGTAGGTGAAAGGCAGGCGATGGGCAGGCAAGAGGCAGGCAAATGGGCAAATGGCGGATTATAGGCAGCAGTCAGTGAACGATCTGTACTCAAAAAGTAGGTGATATGCTGGCAGATGGCTGGTGATCAAAGTGGACGAATTGGGTAAACAGCAGGGGATCAATGAGCAGCAAAGATTGCCTCACAGAGAAACAGATTTTCCTGTGTTGAATCCCAAGTTGTGGAGTGGCAAGGAACGCAGCCTCCCTCTAGTCCCCCATCTTGGATCTCCCCCTGTAACTCTCTTGGTCCACCCTCTTTATTTCATAACAGTGATCTCAACTTAAAATAATAATCTGTTCATTTTCTGTACTAGAAGGTGAGCTAGAGCAAAATCTTGTCTGCCATAATATCCACTGTATTCCTAAAACCTGGCTGAATTCATTTTGTGATGCTAAAACAAACTACCACAGAATGGGTAGTTTATTTATATTTATTTACTTATTTATTCATTTATTTATTTACTGGGGATTGAACCCAGGGGTACTTAACCACTGATCCACATCCACAGCCATTTTTTATATTTTATTTAAAGGCCGGCTCTCGCTGAGTTGCTTAGGGCCTTGCCAAGTTTTTGAGACTGGCTTTGAATTCATGATCCTCCTACCTCAGCCTCCTGAACTGCTGGGATTATAGGCATGCACCTGCATCTATCAGACTGGGTAAATTATGAAAAACAGAAATTTATTTCCTGACAGTTCTTGAGGATGAAAAGTTCAAGATCCAGTTGCTGTTATCTGGTGAGGTCCTCTTGCTCTTTCATCCCAGGGCCAAAGTTAGAAGAACACAGGCAGATGGAGGAGAGCTGTGAGAGAGAAATGAATGAAAAGCAAGGGGAGTGAGGATTCCTGTATATCCTACACTGCAATAACAGTATTAATCCATTCATTATGACACAGCCCTCATGGCCTAATCATCTCTTAGAGATCCCTTTTAAATAGATAGATAGATGTAAGCAAAGTATTTCCTTGAGTTCTGTGAGCCACTTGAACAAAGTTATTGAACCAAAGGATAAGTGATGTAACCCTGATTTATGAGAAGTACACAAGTACAGGTCACATCCTGGGGCTTATGATTGACATCTAAAGTGGTAGCAATTTTGTGGTATCAAACCCTCAACATAGGATTTGAGGCTATTTGGGAGCAAAATCATCACTTAAACTTTTTTATATAAAAATGAAATATGAATTTCAAACAACTCAGTATTGTGGGTCAAAGCACAGACTTTTTTTTTTTTTTGTGGTGCTGGGAATCAAACCCGTGGCCTTGTGCTTACAAGGTAAGCACTTTACCAACTGAGCTATCTCACCAGCCCGCACAGACTTTTTTCTATCTGGCTTCACCATTAATCATCTTTGTGACTTTGGAAAGATTTCTTTTTCTCCCCCCTTTATTCTCTTTCTTCCTTCCTTCATTCTTTCCTTTTTTTTCCCCAAGGATCAAACCAAAGGCTTGTGCATGCTAGGCAGGCACTTTGCTACTGAGCCATATCCCCAACTCCTGGAATGATTTCTTTTATATATATATATATATATATATATATATATATATATATATATAATATATATATATTTTTTTAGTTGTCAATGGATCTTTTATTTTATTTATTTATATGTGGTACTGAGTATTGAATGCAGGGCCTCACACATGCCAGGCAAGTGCTCTACAACTGAGCCACGACTCTAGCCCCTGGAAAGCCTTGATTAGTGGGAAGATCAGATGAGGTGACCTTTTGTTCTGCAGCCTGCTCGACTCAGAATATCCAGTATGTGCTAGTCTATGCTACAAAGACAACAAAAAATTGGATACCGTCCCTGCTTTTGAGGTGTTCATGTCTATAACAAAGAAAAAAGTGATAGAATGAAAGATTATACCAACAGTATGAACAGTCCCATTTGTGCTACTTCCAAAAGGTGGTGGATATTTTTAAACAAGGGGTTCATTATCTTTGTTGTAGCATAAACTTATACAAGGTTACACAAGGGAACAGATGTTAAAGAGTCAAAACAATAGCAGTAGGGTGAGATTGAACTGAACAATATTTTAAAATAAAAGGAGTTCTGAAGATGTCGCTCAGGATGCCATGGGTTCAATCCCTAGCTGCAGAAGAAAACACAAACCAAAGCCCATCACAATGGCATGTGCTTATAGTCTCAGTTACTGGGGAGGCTGACTCAGGAGAATCACTTGAGCCTAGAAATTTCAGACCAGCTTTGGCAACACAGCAAGATTCCCATTTCAAATAATAAAAAAAAAGTGAAAATAAAGGTACCTTGTTAAGACAGGGGAATTTATAGAAATAGGTGTGGTTCTTAATAGATTCTTTATGTATACTTTTAAAAAATATTTTTAGTTGTAGATGAACACCGTACCTTTATTTTATTTATTTTTATGTGGTGCTGAGGATCAAATCCAGTGCCTCACATGTGCGAGGCAAGCCCTCCACCACTAAGCCCCATGTATACTTTTAAATATGTGTTTTTCCAGGGAATTTCATTGTTGCAAATCCCATTAACAGGTCTTTATTTAATCCAGGTACTGTCATATGATGGCCTTTGGAGAAAGGTGCCTAGTTTTGGTTTTCACAAGTAAAAGGAATCTGTGTACCTTGGAAGATGTATTAAACTTGGTAAATTTTTAATGAACTTCAAATTTGCCAAGTAGTATTCAAACTAACTAGAAATTCATTTAAATCAGATTTAGACAGACTTAATGGTGTCTAGGGAGGTGTTTTAGACAAACTCCTAACTAATTTTTCTTCTTACTTGCTTTTTGGAGAAACCAGTGTTTGTATCTTCTCCTTTCCTTTTTCTTTCCCTGAAGCTCCCAAAAGCTCTCCTTAGTGATGGAACTCTCTGGTGGTGTTTTTGTGGCCTTCCTCCAGCTCCTCTCTTTCTGTGTCTCTCATGGCAACCTTCATACTCCCTGGTGTTATCTTTATTCTTACACACACCTCATCATCCCTGCAGATCTTAAGCCCCTTGAGAGTTAACTCAAGGGCTTTCGTTGACTTTTGGACTGTTTGTATTACAGTTGTAGAAAGTAAAACCTATGTTTGCCTTGAATATTTACCTAACATTAATTTTTTTTCTACACTGTTATATAAGTTTTCCTCTTCCTTCTGTTAGACTTTGCTAACCTTAGGCTAGAGATAATCTCTTTCAGACAGGAAAAGCTTACTTTATTTTTTTTAATGGTGATAAATTTTAATTGTTCGTTGCCACAATATCAGTTTTCATATGTACATATAAATAGTTACAGACCATAAATACCCATATGGCAAAATATTTGCCTCTAGGCAAAAAACCCCCAAATTTTTACAATAAACACTACTTAATACTGAAGACAAACAGATGCTGAGGAAATTTTGCATCTAAGGTGACTACATCCTACATTGCAATTCTTACTCTAAGAACTCAAGTAGTTAAGAAACAAAAATGCAATCCATGTTTTCAAACCAAACGAAAAATAATTATAAATAGGTAAAGTAAATAAAATTCCTGACAAATCCAATCATATTATTCCCTTTTTTTTGGTATTTTTTTAGTTTTATTTAACTTATAAACTGTATATATTCATGGGGTACTATGTGTTTTAATATGTACATTGCAGAATGATCAAATCATAATATTTATCCTTTCCATGTGGTTAAGAACACATAACTCCTTTAGTTATTTTGAAATGTACATTAACTATAGTCATCTTGTTACACAACAGATCACCAGAACTCACTTCCAACTTTGCACTTTTCTCCACCCCACCCACCCCGACTTCTCCAACCAGATTCACGTATCTGGTAATCACTACCCTACTCGTCAGAATTTGACTTTGGTAAATAACCATATAAATGAGATCAAGTGGCACTTGGTCTCTGTGCACGTCCTCTAGACTCACCCCATTCAGTTTGTTAAGGCCCAGTAGTATTCATACACTACTCCACTCCAGCCATCCCTTGGACACAGGCTGTTTCCATGTCTTGCCTGTTTGTGAATAATATTGCAACATAGGAGGGCAGATAACCCCTCAGCATACTGACTTCAGTTTCTTTGGATATATACCCAGTAGTGGGGTTGCTGGATCATATAGCAGTGCTGTTTCTTAAGAAATCTCCATACTGTCTTCCAAAATGGCTGTACTAACTTACATGATCACAAGGGATAGATCAAGATTTCTTTTCTCCATAGTCATCAGCACTTGTTATCTTTCACCTTTTTGAAAATAACCAATCCAGCAGGTATAAGGTAATAGCTCATTGTGGTTTTCATTTGCATTTCTCAGAATCTTTTATCTGTTGAGCATTTGTATGTCTTCCTTTGAGAAATGTGTACTCAAATCCTTTGTCCATTTTTAACAGATTTGTTTTGCTATTGATTATTGAGTTTCATATCTACAGTCAATAGAAAAATACTGATGGAACTCTTCAAAGAACCTACATGTTACTCTAATGCAAATTATACAGATACCTATATGTAAATATATACATGTATCTCTTCATATATGTATATATGAAATTTTTATTTTGGATGAGAAATGTTCCTCTTCTTTTTTGAAGACTATCCCAATTATGAAAATGTTCTAATTTATTTTAAAAGATCACTTTTTGTAGGATGCACACTGACTACTGTGAGAAAGGCCATCCCACAATTTTTTAGAAACTTTCTAAGAATATTTGTTTTACTAAGTTTTAATTATATCAATTAAAAAGTCAATCTCAGAAACTCACAAGGCTGAGACTGGAGGATTGCCAAGTTTGAAGTCAGTCTCAGCAAGACCCATTTCAAGAATAAAATGAACAGAAAAATTTAAAAAAAGGAAAAAAATGAATAAAATGAATACAGGGCTGGGAATATAGCTCAGTGATAGAGAGCCCCGAGATTAAATTCCAGTACTGGGGGGTAAAAAAAAAAAGTTTGATTCCTTTTTTATTATCCTTGGTCATATGAAATCACCAAGCTCTTTATCATTTAATATTCAGTCTGCTAGAGTTTTACTGGCACTATGTAACCCAATTTTTTCAGTTACTTTCTAGTTTTACATACTTTGCAGTTAATGCTCACAGGAACACAGTTAAAGGTCATCTGAACAGAAACAATACAATCTGAATGAAAAAAAGCTAAATTATGTTACATTTTATAGTGACCTATGAAGTCAATGTTCACTGTGAACTTCGCTTTTTTAAAAAATAATTTTAAAATAGCATCTAGTGTTATCAAAATGAAATTTTTCTCTTACCACGATTATATGTATAAACCAAATTGAAAATGCAAAAACACAGAGCTACTTCTTCCCCATTGCCTAGTGTAATCATTTGTCAACTCCTATTACCCAGGTTGGGCAGCAACCTTCTGCAAAATACTAGAATAATCTCTAAGCAAAAAAGAAATGCATTAACAATGACTTCCCTATTTTTAAGGCTCCTCCATTCACGTTTTAAAATAAAACATGGTTCTGCAATGGTCTCACATCCCAAAGAATGATTTCTGGGAAACTTCCTACAGAAATTCATCTTTTGACTTGTTCTGTCTTCCCATTCCAAAGACATCCAAAAGGAAGTGAAATGTTTTTTCACAAAAATTGGACCTACTTGGGATACTTCCTTTTTAAAGGACACCCTTCATGCAAAAGCTTCTGAAGCAGTCAGGTCACTAAATTGAAGAGTTTGGAAATCAAATTCAGAAGTTTCTGACGGAAATTCACTTTGTCTCCAAATCTCCTGAGTTGAGTGCCACACTCAACTTCCACCTCTGTCAACGCTGACGCTGGGGTCGGCTGCTCGCTTTTCCACCCCTTCCTTCCAGGCATCTCTGCAAGCACAACTATGATCTCTGCTCCAGACCCCAGAGAATTCAGTTTATCTTCAGTTTTCCTGAGCTGAGTGACACACTCAACTTCCAGTTCTGTTAACGTAAACCAGCGTCTTCCTGCAAGCCAATCTGTATCAATTCATTGCCTACCGGCGCCCGCGTTAGGCTCAGTGGCGCGCGCTTACGCGCCTTCTTTCCAGGCATCTCCCCCGGCACCGCCGCGATCTCTGCTGCAAACCTGGGGCACTCTGTCCCCCGACCCAAGTACTCAGGCTTCTGTAGGACGCGGGCCGCACGACGGGGCGACGGGTGAGACAGAGTGGCCGGGCGTGCGAGCCCCTGAGGACACTCAGCGTCCGCGGGGATCCTCAGAGCCAGCTTACTTTAATCAAATGCTTCTTTTCTGTTTAGCTCCAAAACCTAGGAATAAATCCAGCCAATATTGGATTTAGCACACTGACTATGGAATCTGACAAGTTCATATGTGTCCGAGAGAAAGTCGGGGAGCAGGCACATGTGGTGATTATTGACATGAATGACCCAATGGCACCCATCAGACGTCCTATCACAGCAGAGAGTGCCATCATGAATCCAGCTTCTAAGGTGATCGCTCTGAAAGGTAAGCCAAACAGATTTTTAGAAAAGAATTTTATTTCACTGTACCTACTTTCTTACCTTAAGTATTAGACAAGTGTCAGTAAACTCACAGTAAAGTGTCATCAGTAGTATTCAACCTGATTCCAAAAATTTTAGCAGAAACTATATTTAGTGTGCCCTTCTAAGAGGTCTGTGAGAACCAGAGCTGCTTTGTAATGTCACCTACTGTGCCAGACACGCTGAGAGGGAATGAATGAGTAGGACCCTGTCTTCATGGGTCTGGAAATCCACAGCAGTACCATGTGTGCTCATCAGGAGGACTCTCTGGTACCCTCATGCCAGGGCCTGCTACAGGGATGGCTACTCTAGGCATCTTGAGAAACCAAAGACCTCCCTCTCTCATAAGACATGCCAGGGAAAGGAGAGCTGATCATTAATAGAATTTCACTTCCTTGAACTCAGGGAACATTGGGTATTTGAAACTTCCTGGTTAATTTGAAAAATATAGAATCTTTTCACACTGCCTTGATTTGGAAATAAAGGGATTTTGTGCAGAGTGGACTTGTTAATGTTTTATGTAAACTCATTTATCACTTATCTTGAAAAATAAAAACTATTTCTGTATCAAAAATTTGTGAATGAACTGGGGCTATAGCTCAGTGGCAGAGCACTTGCCTAGCACATGTGAGGCTCTGGGTTCGATCCCTTGCACCATATAAAAATAAACAAATAAAGGCATTAAAAATGTTGTGAATGCCAAATATCAGCTTTGCCTCAGTTTCTATTTTATTGTAGAAATAGGGTCTACTTTATCATTTCAGTAGGTGTAAGAACATCTGGAAGTTAGGACCTCTATTTAAAAAGAAATAACTGGGGCTGGGGTTGTGACTCAGTGGTAGAGCACCTGCCTAGCATGTGTGAGGCACTGGGTTCGATTCTCAGCACCACACAAATAAATAAATAAAGGTATTGTGTCCACCTAAAACTAAAAATTTTTGAAAAGAAAGAAAGAACTGAAGTTTTTGTATTCAAAAAGATCTTTATTATATTACCAAGTCTACCTTTTTCCTTGAAGTCTTGTCAAAGTTGTTTTCTGTTTTGTTTTGTTTTTTGTTTTTGGAGGGTGTCTGGTGTCTGGTGCTGGGTATTGAATCCAGGGTTGCTCAACCACAGAGGCAAATCCCTAGGTCTTTTTATTTTTGATTTTGAGATAGGGTCTTGCTAAGTTGCTCAGGGTCTCACTAAATTGCTGAGACTGCCTTTGAACTTGTGATCCTCCTGCCTCAGCCTCCCAAGTTGCTGGGATTACAGGTATGCGCCACCATGCCTGGCTTTGTCAAAATATTTTTTTGAAGATGTAGTATAAGCAGTGTAAATTTTTAATTTTAATTGAAAAAGATATTTAATCTATGGACTCAATCTTATTTATCTTACTTTGTCACTTAAGCCTTGGCTATTTTTATGGCATTCTCACCTTGTAATGTTGGAATTTTTTTCTGTATTTTATATAATTTTAATACTTTTGAGAGATCTTTATCTAGCATGTTGTTTGGTATTCACAGCAGGCATCAGAAGTGACCTGCCTTTTCCTGGTTCTCCAACACAGTTCTCTTTAATAATGTGCAATGTGTGTGTTTGTATGTTTGTGTTTGTATGTGTGTGTGAAAGTTACTAGAGAGAATATAGTACTTAGATGATGCCATCCCCCTCCAGCCAAGACCACGAGCAACATACTTGCAGTTGAACAGTTGGGTTCATACTGGTTGTAGAGTGAGAGAACACTGTACAAAACTAGGGTATATCTCAGTAAGAGGGTGTTAGCAAGAACCTTTTATAGAATTTTGGCTTTAGCTGAATGATTTATAGGATGGTCTAAGGAAGCAGGGATTTGCTGTAGATTAGAGACTGTCGGAAAGTGGAGGTAATTTTTTGTGATCAGGCATCTCAAGAAATCTTTTATCTATGAGAAAGGGAAGACCAGAGTGAGGATAAAGCTTGTAATTGGTAGATACCCATCAACAGATGAATGGATAAAGAAATTGTGGTGTATGGACACAATAGAATATTACTCTGCCAAAAAGAAGAATAACAACTTCAGTTGCTGTAGTTATATTTGCTGTAGATGGATGGATCTGGAGACTATCTGCTAAGTGAAATAAGCCAGTACCCAAAACCAGAGATCAAATGTTCTGTTATGTGAATGTTAACCCACAACATGGAGGGGAGAGGAAGAATAGAAGTTTAGTGGATTAGACAAAGGGGAAAAAAGGGGAGGATGTGGGGATAGGAATAGGAAAAACAGTGGAATGAATCTGGCATAACTTTCCTGTGTACATATATGAATACACCACAGTACATCATATACATCTATAAGACTTGGATCCTAATTAGAATAAGATGTATTTATGCTTATATTAATATATGAAAAATAGGTTCTACTATTAAATATACGACTACAAAAAACATTTTTTTAAAAGCTGTAATTGGTAAAGAAGCAGCATGTCACTTGTTCTAGCTGTAAGAAGAGGGGTGTTGTTAGTTTGAAGATTGCACATAACCTTGTTTTTGCCTGTTTAGACAAAATTCTAAAGGAGCCTTGCTTTGGTATCTCCCTGTAATCTAGTCTTAGAGGATCCTTGTCTAAAGTTGGCATTCTGTGAGATGGTTTCTGTCCAGCAGGAGAGCAGCATGGCCTTTCTGTGGGCACCCACACACACACACTTCATATTAATTTCTTTACCTATAACAGTGTTGAGTGCTGTTTTGTACAGGAAAGTGTGAAGTTCTAGAACCAAAGAGATACAATTTGAAGACTTTCTGCTATTTTTACTTAAATCCTATGGCTGTTGGTTGATTTCAGATTCTTGTAGTACAAATTGTTGGCACATGGAAGATGTATAGTGTATTTTTAAAAATCTAGACCAAAATAAGCCAAACTATATTTTAAAAAGAAGGTATCTGCGGGACATGGTAGCACACCCCTGTAATCCTAGTGACTCAGGAGACTGAGGCAGGAGGATTTCAGGTTGGAGACCAGCCTCCTCAACTTAACAAGACCCTGTCTCAAAATGAAAACTAAAAAGTGCTGGGGATGTAGCTCAGTGGCAGAGTGCTCCTGTATTCAATCCCCAATACCAAAAACAATGAAAAATAAAAAAGAAGAAAGTATTTGTGTGGTAATTGAATTACAGAGATCATTGACTTACAAATGAGCTCTGCCAGCACTTCTGTCATTTCATTTCAAACCATAACTGGTTTCCACAGGCTCTGATAAAGCAGGGAAGTGAAGGGCTCTCATCTTGAATCTTCTGAACCCCCTCACTTGGCCTGGTCAGGTCTTGTAATTAGAAAATGACTTTTTAAGAGCTGGAACTCTTTTTGTTTTTTAAAGAAATTGGTGTTTATTTTCCATAAACTTAATTCTATTTTTGCTTAAGTGTCTACAGAAGAACAACTCAAGGCCACTAAGTGGTTGTTCCTGCCTATTGAGTGGACTTAGCAGTAGGAGCTGCAGAACAGTCTTCAGTGACTGGCTAGGCTCTCCAGCTTTCAGTAAGGAACTGCTACATAGGCATAGAGGGCACCTGCACACCTTCAGACAACTTCAGGTAGAGTAGCAGTGAACTCAAGAGCTGGAGCAGTCCCTTTGCCCTGAAATTTCTCCTTGGTTACAGCTTTTTCAGCAGCAGCCTGCTCTTTTTAAATCTCTTTAGGATCTCTGTAGAAATAAAGATCAGGCATGACCTCCCATGTGTCACAGGAAATTGTGGACTAGAATCCTTCATTTTTTCCATTTCCTTCTCTTCTTTGTTACATGCGATATAGGCATATGTGTCACTTAGATGCAGTGTTAAAATTTCACTTCCAAAAGTCCTTCTCAGAAGTCAGCCTTTCTATGAATTTTAACACAAAATGTACAAAATGTGTTAGTTTACTAACTCTGCTTTTGTCATACATTGGAAAACTCTATTGTCTAGAGACTAAATATTATAAATTTAGGACTCCTTTGTCCAGTATACACACAATATATACAGCACAGCAAAGTTAAATGAAATACACATAACAAACATACAGGGCAATAGGTAAGCTGTAATTTTTAAGCATACTCTTAGCAAAACATCTTTTGCAGTTTCTTTCCTCCCACCTCCCTAAACCCAAAGCCATTAACCCATTTCTTTTTTTTTTTTTTTTTTTTGTAAACAAATGGGATACATGTTGTTTCTCTGTTTGTACATGGAGTCAAGGCATACCATTTGTGTAATCATAAATTTACATAGCATTAACCCATTTCTTAACCATGTATTTGTCTTAGTGAATTAAAACATTTCTTTCTATATTCTGAATACAAATTATTGGTTGGCTCTGTGATATATGCATTTTCTTTCTGTATGTAACTTGCTTTTTCATATTCCTAATGATATCTTAGTCTGTGCTTCCATAATACCATAGCCTAAATAATTTATAAAGAACAGAAATGTATTGCTCACAATTCTAGAGGCTAAGAAATCAAGATCAAGGTGCCAGCAGGTTTTGTGTCTTCTAATAACCCAGTTTCTGCTTCTAAGATAGTGCCCTGTTGCTATAGCTTCTGGAGGTGAAGAATGCTGTATCTTCACATGGCAGGAGGATTAGAAGGGCAAAATGGGACCAGATTTCCTCCAGCAAGCCCTTTTATAACAGTGTTAATTAAAGGTGGATACAAGTGGATCCTTAATGTCCTAAATACTTCCCAATCGGCCCCACCTCTCAACCCTGTTGCATTGGGTTTTCAACATGAATCTTAGAGGGAACAAGCACATTCAAACCACAGTCTTATCTTTTTAAAGGCTAAAGTTTCTAGTTTTCTAGTTTTGTTATCTAGCTGTTTGTTTGTTTGTTTGTTTGTTTTTATGTTTGTTTTTATGTTGGAAGTACTGGAGATTGAACCCAGGAATACTATATGACTGAACTACATCCCCAGCCTTGTTTTTAATTTTTTAAATTTTGAGACAGTCTCCTTAAATTGCTAAAGCTGTCCTGGAACTGGCAATCCTGTCTTATCCCACCTGAGTTACTGGGATTTTAGGCATATTCCACAGCATCTGGCTAAAAGTTTTTAATTTTGATGAAGCTCAGTTTATCCATTTATTTTCTTCAATGGATCATGCTTTTGGAGTCATTTATGAGCATTTAGCCTAACCCAAAGTCATGACAGTTTTCTGTATTCCCTTTTAATGATTTTGTAGTTTTAGTTTTTGCTTTTAGGTCTATGGGATTTTTAAAAAATATTTTTTAAGTTGTCAATGGATCTTTATTTTGTTTATTTATGTGTGGTGCTGAGTATCAAACCCAGTGCCTCACACATGCTAGGCCAGAGCTCTACCACTGAGCCACAACCCCAGCCCCAAAATTAATTTCTTTCAGGAGTGTTTTGTATGTCAGTGTATAAATACTACACTTTCATAAAATTTGTTCCAAAGTCTTTTGTTCTTATTTGATATTATCTTGTACAGAATTGTTTCTTAATTTAATTTTGGGGTTTTAGTATATATAAATACTATTAATTTTTGTATATTTGTATATTTGTAATTTTTTGGTATAATTGTAATTTTTGTGTATTTGTTAAACTCATTAGTTATTTTAGATTTTAGTGGATTCTGTATTTCTTAGCATTTTCTGTATACTGTATCATGTTATCTGCAAATAGTTTTGTACCTTCCTTTCTGATCTGCATTATGTTTGTTTTGTTTATTTTGTTTGTCTGAACATTGCATTGACTACAATATCCAGGACAGTTTTACAGGTAGTTAGAATGGATATCCTTGACTTGTTTCTTTTGGTCATGGTATATAATCATTTTTGTATGTTGTTGTATTTGGTTCACTAAAATAAAAGAATTTTTCGGATATTTTTATGATAATCAGTATGTGATTTTTGGGTGGGAGTGGGAAGGTGAAAGATGTTTCTTTGTTTAATTTGATATTTGGGTGCATTTTGATCTCGGAGACTGAGGTGGAAAGTGGTCCATCTTCTTTTCTGAAAGGGTCTATGAAAGACTTTTTATTTTTGTTTTCTTTCAGTATTTGACAAAATTTAGCAATGAAAGCAATCTGGGCTCTAGCTTTTCTTCATGGGAATACTTTTAATTACTAATTAAACTTCTCTACTTGGTATAAATCTGTCTAAATTTTCTGGTTTTTGTGTCTTTTTAAGAATTTATTCAAGTCATTGAAGTCTTCTAAAGTGTTTGCATGCAGTTGTTCATAATATTCTCTCATAATCCTATTAATTTCTTCAGGGTTGTCATTGATGTGCTCTATTTCATTTGTGATTTGAGTAATTCGTGTCTTCTCTCTTATTTCTGATCAGCAACTAAGGACTGTCAGTTTTCTTGATTGTTCCAAAAAGCACCCTGGTTCCAACAAGCAGTGTACAAGCAGCTCGAGGAAAATCTACACAGCTGCCTACCACCATCGTGTGCCTTTTTTGTTAAAAATTTAGGTTAAGTGTTATTTTTTGTACAGTACTGGGGAATGAACCCAGGAATGCTCTATCATTGATCTACATGCCAGCTCTTGTTTTTATTTTTTATTTTTATTTTATTTATTTATTTATTTCTGGGCTTTCTATTCCATTGGTCCCTATGTCTGTCTTTATACCATTACCACACTGTTTGCTTACTCTAACTTTGTAATAAGTTTTAAGTCAGTATGTGTGAGATCTCGCATCTTTCATCTTTTTCAAGATTGTTTTGGCTATTCCAAGTCCTCTGAGATTCCATGTGATTTTTTTTTCTTGTCACCTTTAGTCAGATCAATTGCATATAGCTATTTCTGGACTACTCTTTTTCATTGATCTGTAAGTTTATGCTTATGATCATAACACAATTACTGTAGCATTATAGCATTTAAGTCACTAAGTCTTCCAGCATTGCTCTTTTCTAAAATATTTATGACTATTCTCTATCCTCTACATTTCCATATATATTGTAGAATCAGCTTTTTATACTTAAATTTTAAAAGGATGCTGAGATTTTAGTTGGGATTACACTTAACCTACAGATAAATTTGGGGAGAAATTACAGTAAATGTTCTGATTCATGTACCTACTTTTATTTAAGCTTTTCATTTCTCTTAGGCACATTTTATGCTTTATTGTGTAGAAGTTTTGCATATCTTTTTAATTTACTCCTAAAGGTTATACTCTTGGTGGCATTATACTTTTTTGTTTGGAAGATCTATCTAGTGGTGAGAGCAATGCGTTAAAGTCACCCAGAATTATTGTGTTGTGGTCTATGTAATTCCTGAAATTGAGAAGAATTTGTTTGACGTACAGGGATGCACCATTGTTTGGGGCATAAATATTTACTATCATTATGTCTTCCTGATTTATGGTTCCCTTAAGCAGTATGAAATGTCCTTCTTTATCCCTTCTGACTAACTTTGGCTTGAAGTCCACTTTATCTGATATAAGAATGGAAACCCCCGCTTTTTTACTGAGTCCATGTGCATGGTAGGTTTTTTCCCATCCTTTCACCTTTAGTCTGTGGATGTCTTTTTCTATGAGATGAGTCTCTTGCAGGCAACATATTGTTGGGTCTTTCTTTTTAATCCATTCTGCCAGTCTATGTCTTTTGATTGATAAGTTTAGGCCATTAACGTTCAGGGTTATTATTGAGATATGATTTGTATTCCCAGTCATTTGGCTTATTTTTGGTTTTTAAGTTGACTTGGTTTCTCCTTTGGTTTTTCTCTAAGGTAATTCCTCCCTTTGCTGACCTCCATTGTTGTTTTTCATTTCCTCTTCATGGAATATTTTGTTGAGAACATTCCGTAGTGCAGGCTTTCTATTTATAAATTCTTTTAACTTTTGTTTATCATGGAAGAATTTTATTTCATCTTCAAATCTGAAGGTTAGTTTTGCTGGGTATAGGATTCTTGGTTGGCAACCATGTTTTTTCAGAGCTTGAAATATGTTGTTCCAGGCCCTTCTAGCTTTTACAGTCTGGGTTGAGAAGTTGGCTGCTATCCGTATTGGTCTCCCCCTATATGTAATCTGATGCTTTTCTCTCACAGCCTTCAAAATCCTATCTTTATTTTGCATGTTAGGCATTTTCATTATAATGTGCCTTGGTGTGGATCTGTTGTGATTTTGTGCATTTGGTGTTCTGTAAGCCTCTTGTATTTGATTTTCCATTTCTTTCTTCAGGCTTGGGAAATTTTCTGATATTATTTCATTGAATAGGTTGTTCATTCCTTTGGTTTGTATCTCTGTGCCTTCCTCAATCCCAATAATTCTTAAATTTGGTCTTTTCATGATGTCCCATAGTTCTTGTAGATTCTGTTCATGATTTCTTACCATCTTCTCTGTTTGGGCAACTTTATTTTCAAGATTAAATATTTGGTCTTCATTGTCTGAGGTTCTGTCTTCCAAGTGGTCTAGTCTTTGGGTGATGATTTCCATTGAGTTTTTTATTTGGTTTATTGTTTCCTTCATTTCAAGGATTTCCGTTTGGGTTTTTCTGAGAATCTCTATCTCTTTGTTGAAATTATCTTTTGCTTCTTGCAGGTGCTCTTTCAGCTTATTGGTATTATCATTCATTGCCTGCATTTGTTCTCTTACTCATCCTTTGCTTCACGAATCATATTAATCATGTATAATCTGAAGTCCTTTTCTGACATTTCTTCTAACATACTGTCATTGGATTCTATGCATTATAATTCTTTTTAATTTTATTTTCAGATTGTTGCTAGAATTTCTAAATTCAGTATTCTTATTGATCTTGTATCATGCAGTTTTGCTATATTCACCTATTCTAAGAATTTTTTTTATTGTAAACAAATGGGATACATGTTGTTTCTCTGTTTATACATGGAGTCAAGGCATACCATTTGTGTAATCATAAATTTACATAGGATAATGTTGTTTGATTCATTCTGTTATTTTTTCCCTTCTCCCCACCCCTCCCACCTCTCTTTTCCCTCTAAACAGTCCTTCCTTCCTCCATTCTTGCCCCCTCCCTAACCCTAACTCTAACCCTAACACTAACCCCTCCCATCCTCCATTATGTGTCATCATCCACTTATTAGCGATATCATTTGTCCTTTGATTTTTTGAGATTGGCTTATCTCACTTAGCATGATATTCTCCAACTTCATCCATTTGCCTGCAAATACCATAATTTTATCATTCTTTATGGCTGAGTAATATTCCATTGTATATATATACCACAGTTTTTTTATCCATTCATCAATTGAAGGACATCTAGGTTGGTTCCACAATTTGGCTATTGTGAATTGAGCAGCTATGAACATTGATGTGGCTGTATCTCTGTAGTATGCTGATTTTAAGTCCTTCGGGTATAGGCCAAGGAGTGGGATAGCTGGGTCAAATGGTAGGTCCATTCCAAGTTTTCTAAGGAATCTCCACACTGCTTTCCAGAGTGACTGCACTAATTTTCAGCTCCACCAGCAATGTATGAGTGTACCTTTCTCCCCACATCCTCGCCAACACCTGTTGTTGCTTGTATTCTTGCTAATCACCATTCTAATTGGGGTGAGATGGAATCTTAGGGTAGTTTTGATTTGCATTTCTCTTCTTGCTAGAGATGTTGAACATTTTTCCATATGTTTGTTGATTGCTTGTAGATCATCTTCTGTGAAGTGTCTATTCATTTCCTTAGCCCATTTGTCGGTTGGATTATTTGCATTCTTGATGTAGAGTTTTTTGAGTTCTTTATAGATTCTGGAGATTAGTGCTCTATCTGAAGTATGATTGGCAAAGATTTTCTCCCGCTCTGTAGGCTCTTTCTTCGCATTGCTGATAGCTGTTTAGTTTGAATCTATCCCAGTTATTGATTCTTGCTTTTATTTCTTGTGCTATGGGAGTCCTGTTGAGGAAGTCTGGTCCTAAGCCGACATGTTGAAGATCTGGACCTACTTTTTCTTCTATAATCTGCAGGGTCTCTGGACTGATTCCGAGGTCCTTAATCCATTTTAAGTTTAGTTTCGTGCATGGTGAGAGATATGGGTTTAGTTTCATTCTGTTGCATATGGATTTCCAGTTTTCCCAGCACCATTTGTTGAAGAGGCTCTCTTTTCTCCATTGCATATTTTTGGCACCTTTGTCTAATATGAGAAAATTGTATTTATTTGGGTTTGTGTCCGTGTCCTCTATTTTGTACCATTGATCTACCTATCTGTTTTGGTACCAATACCATGCCGTTTTTGTTACTGTTGCTTTGTAGTAGAGTAGAAGATCTGGTATTGCGATACCCCCTGCTTCACCTTCTGCTAAGGATTGCTTTAGCTATTCTGGGTTTTTTATTCTTCCAGATGAATTTCATAATTTCTTGCTCTATTTCTGTAAGGTACATCATTGGGATTTTAATTGGAATTGCATTGAATCTGTATAGCACTTTTGGTAGTATGGCCATTTTGACAAAATTAATTCTTCCTATCCAAGAACATGGGAGATCTTTCCATCTTCTAAGGTTTTCTTTAATTTCTTTCTTTAGTGTTCTGTAGTTCTCATTGTAGAGGTCTTTCACCTCTTTTGTTAGATTGATTCCCAAGTATTTTATTTTTTTCAAGGCTATTGTGAATGGGGTAGTTTTCCTAATTATTCTTTCCAAAGATTCATCACTTATGTATAAAAATGCCTTAGATTTATGTGCATTGATCTTATATCCCACTACTTTACTGAATTCACTTATGAGTTCTAAAAGTTTTCTGGTGGAATTTCCTGGTTCCTCTAAGTATATAATCATATCATCAGCAAATAGGGATAGTTTGAGTTCTTCTTTTCCTATTCGTATCCCTTTAATTTCTTTGGTCTGTCTAATTGCTCTGGCTAGAGTTTCAAGGACGATATTGAAAAGAAGTGGTGAAAGAGGGCATCCCTGCCTTGTTCCAGTTTTTAGGGGGAATGCTTTCAGTTTTTCACCATTTAGAATGATATTAGCCATGGGCTTAGCACAGATGGCCTTTACAATGTTAAGGAATGTTCCCACTACCCCTATTTTTTCTAGTGTTTTGAGCATGAAGGGGTGCTGTATTTTATCAAATGCTTTTTTTGCATCTATTGAAATAATCATGTGATTCTTGACTTTAAGTCTATTGATATGGTGAATTACATTTATTGGTTTCCTGATGTTGAACCAACCTTGCATTCCTGGGATGAAACCCACTTGATCATGGTGCACTATCTTTTTAATATGTTTTTGTATGCGATTTGCTAAAATTCTGTTGAGAATTTTTGCATCAATGTTCATTAAGGATATTGGTCTGAAATTTTCTTTCCTCTATGTGTCTCTGTCTGGTTTAGGTATCAGGGTGATATTGGCTTCATAGAATGAGTTTGGGAGGGTTCCCTCCTCTTCTATTTTATGGAATATTTTGAGAAGTATTGGAATGAGCTCTTCTTTAAAGGTTTTGTAGAACTCGGCTGAGAACCCATCTGGTCCCGGACTTTTCTTTGTTGGTAGGCTTTTGATGACTTCTATTTCATTACTTGAAATTGGTCTATTTAAATTGTGTATGTCCTCCTCGTTCAGTTTTGGCAATTCATATGTCTCTAGAAACCTGTGGATGTCTTCGAAATTTTCTATTTTGTTGGAGTATAGATTTTCAAAATAACTTCTAATTATGTTTTATATTTCAATCATGTCTGTTGTGATATTTCCTTGTTCATTCCGAATTTTAGTGATTTGGGTTTTCTCTCGTCTTCTCTTTGTTAGTGTGGCTAAAGGTTTATCAATTTTGTTTATTTTTTCGAAGAACCAACTATTTATTTTGTCAATTTTTTGTATTGTTTCTTTTGTTTCAATTTCGTTGATTTCAGCTCTGAGTTTAACTATTTCCTGTCTTCTACTACTTTTGGTGTTGGTCTGTTCTTTTTCCAGGTCTTTGAGCTGTAGTGTTAGGTCGTTTATCTGTTGAGTTTTACTTCTTTTATTGAGTGTGCTCCATGAAATAAATTTTCCTCTAAGTACTGCTTTCATAGTGTCCCAGAGATTTTGATATGATGTTTCTTTGTTCTCATTTACCTCTAAGAATTTTTTATTTTCCTTCGTAATATCTTCTGTTATCCATTCATCATATAATAGCATATTGTTTAATCTCCAGGTGTTGGAGTAGTTTCTGTTTTTTACTCTTTCATTTATTTCTAACTTCAATCCATTATGATCTGATAGAATACAAGGTAGTGTCTCTATCTTCTTGTATTTGCTGACATTAGCTTTGTGGCATAATATATGGTCTATTTTAGAGAAGGATGCATGTGCTGCTGAAAAGAAAGTGTATTCGCTCTTGGTTGGATGGTATATTCTATAAATGTCTGTTAAGTCTAAATTATTGATTGTGTTATTGAGATCTATGGTTTCTTTGTTCAACTTTTGTTTGGAAGATCTGTCCATTGGTGAGAGAGGCATGTTAAAATCACCTAGTATTATTGTGTTATAGTCTATTTGGTTTCTGAAATTGAGAAGGATTTGTTTGACATACATGGATGAGCCACTGTTTGGGGCATAGATGTTTATGATTGTTATGTCTTGCTGATTTATGCTTCCCTTAAGCAGTATGAAATGTCCTTCTTTATCCCTTCTGACTAACTTTGGCTTGAAGTCCACATTATCTGAAATGAGGATGGATACTCCAACTTTTTTGCTGAGTCCATGTGCATGGTATGTTTTTCCCCATCCTTTCACCTTTAGTCCATGGGTATCTTTTTCTATGAGGTGAGGTCTTGCAGGCAACATATTGTTGGATCTTTCTTTTTAATCCAATCTGCCAGTCTATGTCTTTTGATTGATGAATTCAGGCCATTAACATTCAGGGTTATTATTGAGATTGATTTGTATTCCCGGTCATTTGGTTCATTTTTTTAAATTTTATTTATTTATTTATTTATTTATTTTGACACGATTTGGTTCCTCCTTTATTTGACAATTCCTTTAGGATAATTCCTCCCTTTTCTGATTTGCTTCTTTGTTTTTCATCTCTTCCTCATGGAATATTTTGCTGAGAATGTTCTGTAATGCTGGCTTTCTTTTTGTAAATTCTTTTAGCTTTTGTTTATCATGGAATGATTTTATTTCATCATCAAATTTGAAGGTAAGTTTTGCTGGGTATAAGATTCTTGGTTGGCATCCATTTTCTTTCAGAGCTTGAAAAATGTTGTTCCAGGTCCTTCCAGCTTTTAGGGTCTGAATTGAAAAATCTGCTGATATCCATATTGGTTTCCCCCTGAATGTAATTTGGTTCTTATCTCACAGCCTTTAAAATTCTGTCTTTATTTTGTATGTTAGGTATTTTCATTATAATGTGCCTTGGTGTGGGTCTGTTGTAATTTTGTGTATTTGGAATCCTGTAAGCCTCTTGAACTTGACTTTCCATTTCATTCTTCAGATTTGGGAAATTTTCTGATATTATTTCATTGAATAGATTTTTCATTCCTTTGGTTTGTTTCTCTAAGCCTTCCTCAATCCCAGTAATTCTCAAATTTGGTCTTTTCATGATATCCCATATTTCTTGGAGATTCTTTTCATGATTTCTTACCATCTTCTCTGTTTGGTCAACTTTGTTTTCAAGGTTAAATATTTTTTCTTCAATATCTGAGATTCTGTCTTCCAGGTGTTCTGTCCTATTGGTTATGCTTTTTATGGAGTTCTTAATTTGGTTTATTGTTTCCTTCATTTCAAGGATTTCTGTTTGTTTGTTTTTCAATATCTCTAACTCTTTATTGAAATGATCTTTTGCTTCCTGTATTTGCTCTTTTAACTGTCGATTGGTGCTATCATTCAATGCCTGCATTTGCTCTTTCATCTCATCGTTTGCTTCTCTGATCATTTTAATTATGTACATTCTGAATTCCCTTTCTGTCATTTTTTCTGCCATGCTGTCATTGGATTTTATTGATGTAACATCTAGATTTGTTTGGGGCATTTTCTTCCCTTGTTTTCTCATATTGTTCAGGTATCAGTGGACTGCTGAGATAGTGCAGATTTCCTCTACTGACTTACAATGTCCCTGAAGATTTCTAGTATATCCCCTCTTATCCTTCAGTAGCCTGAAATCTTGGAGGAAGTTGATAATGTGGTGCTCCACAAGGAAGCTGCCTCTCTAGGGGTGGTGGCCTTCAGGTGGGGTATATTCCCTGCTAGTGGGCAGAGGTGCCTCCACTTGTTGACCAATGGTCATCCAAAGGGGAACTAGGCTGCAAGCTGAGGCAAGGCCTGTTTGGGCCTGTGTCTCTGGTTTTACCGTCCTTGTGGGAAAACCTCACCCAGCAGGGAAGACTCACCCAGTGGGGAGGTCTCACTGGTCAGTTCCCCTCCTAGAGGTTCCCCTCAATCTACAACTACCGCCTGGGCTGGGCTGCCTTCCTCTGCAACGTTCCCAGGGGCCCAGACCTACCTCCTGGGCCTGGGAGCCTCACCCTTCGCAGACGAGTCTCCTTAGGCTGCCTCTCCTCAGAGAATCTGCCCGCAGTTCTGGAACCTTCGCTCTGCCCCTAAGCGTGTCTCTGTGCGGCTCTTCCACCAAGAAGCCGCCTAGGTCCTGGGACCCTGCTCTGCACCTAATTGCCTGGCTATGCGGCCCCTCCTCTGAGCAGCCACCTGGAGCCCTGAACAGTCGCTCCGAGTCCCAGCAACCCCCCGCACACCACCTCCTCCAGACAGCTGCCCGGTGTTCTGGTGCAGTCACTAGGAGTCCAAGCAACTCACTGCGTGCCTCCCCCTCCCGCCAACCGCCCACAGCCCTGGGCAGTCACTCCGAGTCCAAGCGATCTGCCCCATTCCTCCTCCACCCCCAGGCAGCCCCCCGGGTGTTCAGTAGCGGTCGCTCTGAGTCCAAGCGACCCGCCGCACGCCTCTTCCAGGCAGCCGCCTGGAGCTCTGGTGCAGCTGCTCCAAGACCAAGCGACTCACCGCGCTCCTCCTCCAGGCAGCCCCCCAGTGTTCAGGAGCGGTTGCTCTGAGTCCAAACAACTCACCACTCGCCTCCTCCTCTGAGCAGCCACCTGGAGCCATGATGCAGTCACTCCAAGTTCAAGCGACCTACCATGCTCCTCCTCCTCCTCCAGGCAGCCTCCCCAGTGTTCAGGAGCAGTCGCTCCAAGTCCAAACAGCCCGCCACACAGCTCCCCCTCTGGCAACCACCTATAGCTCCAGTGCAGTCACTCCAAGTCCAAGCTACCCACCGTGCTCCTCCTCCAGGCAGCCCCTGCCGGTGTTCAGGAGTGGTCGCTCTGAGTCCAAACAGCCCACCACACAGCTCCCCCTCTGAGCAGCCACCCGGAGCCCCAGCGGTCGCTCCGAGTCCAAGCACCGTGCTGAGCGGCCCCCTCCACGATGCTCCCAGTCGTCCGAGTCCACTGCTCCAGCGGGGGGAGGGGTGTCCCGCTGGGCAACTCCACCCCACAAAGTTCCCTGCGTTCCAGGACCACCTCCCCATCCAGGACGCCTTCCCAACGGGAGAGACCCACCCAGCAGCCCTGAGCTGGTCCCAAGTCTCCCAACATCTCCCCCCGCAATCCCGAGTCCCGGAGCAACACAAATGCAGCCACCCTCCAGTCCGCCATCCCGAAACCCCCCTAAGAATTGTTTTATAGATATTTAATTCCTTGGTGTTTTCTTTGTAAATCCTTATTTGTAAATAATTATACTGTCTGAAAAAAAGGGAGATTTACTATTACTTTTTTAAACATCTATTTACCTTTTATTTTTCTTGCCTGGCTATTATATCCAATATGATGTCAAAATAATTGGTCACTGACTATTATATCCAGTATGATGTCAAAATAATTGGTCAGAGAAATAATCCTTGCCTTGTTCCTGATCTTAGGGAGGAACAATATTTCAATATTTTATGTTAGTGCTAAGGGTTTTTCTCCCTCCCTGGTTCTGGGGATTGAATCCATGGGTGCTCTACACTGAGCTATGTCCCCAGTCCTTTTAATTTTTGAGACAGGGTTTCACCAAGTTACTGAGGTTGTCCTCCGACTCACAATCCTCCTGCGTTAGCCTCCTGAATCACTGGGATTACAGGCATGTACCACCACACCCAGAGAGCTCTAAGTTTTAAATAGATTCCAACATCAGAAATCAGCTCCTTGCCAATGTTGGAAACAATATATCTCTTGCCAGAAGTTGGATACTAAATTCTTTTGTCAAGAGTTGTGCTGTCCTATCCTATCCTCCCACATGAAACTGTTTAAAGTTAAATAAAAGTAAAACCTCAGTTCCTGAAATGTGTCTTACTAGGTACATTTCAAATGACAACACTAGTCTAAAATTTAAAACAAAGTAACCCTATTATATGGAGAAATTGATTTAACAGGAACGTGTGATTGTGTTCAAATCAAAAAAGAATGTCTTGTGCTTGGGGTGTGGCTTGGTGGTAGAGTACTTATTTAGCATGTGTCACACTCAGGATTCAATCCCCAGCACTGCTTAAAATAATAAATAAGCAAAAGAAAAAAAAGAAAAGAAAGGATGTCTTATATTCTTGCTAACTTATATAGAAAAATTTTGGTTTTGGCGGGTTTTTGGTGTTGGGGATTGAACCTAGGACCTTTCACATATTAAGCACATGTATCACTAGCTACACCCCCAGCCCCAGAAAAGAGTTTTAAAACTAGAAGAAATCAATCTAAAACTGCTTCTTGTTTCAGTAGAACTAATTTTTTGTTGTTATTCTTCTGAAGAAGAATCTAATGTATACGAAGTTCTTTTTAATATTTAAACATCAAAATATGGTCAGGCAACCTTTTTTCCTTGTTAATCAGATTAGTTTTAAATATTCAACTTAGAGTAATATTGAAAGGATTTGGAATTAAAAGAATAAGAATTTGCCTTTTCGATTTTTAATTTATCTTTCTCTAATCTCTATCACATCAAATACTAGCTGGGAAGACTCTTCAGATCTTTAATATTGAGATGAAGAGTAAAATGAAGTCTCATACTATGACAGAAGAGGTGATATTTTGGAAATGGATCTCTGCGAACACTATTGCCTTGGTGACTGAGACCATGGTCTATCACTGGAACATGGAAGGTGACTCCCAGCCCATGAAGATGTTTGATAGGCATGCTATTCTGGCTGGGTGCCAGATGATCCACTACCGAACTGATGAATTCCAGAAGTGGCTGCTCCTTATAGGCATCTCAGCTCAGGTAAGCTTCAGGGGCTGTACTGTTATAACTTACAGGTCTAATATTAGAGGGGAATGGTTAGATTGAGATTGTTGCAAATATAAGGCAGAAGTAGACTTGAGACTGAAAGAAATAAAGATTACAAAGAAATCTGAACTTTTAATCAAATAATTCTAACTGGATTATTTAATCAAATAATTCTAAATGGATAATTCCCATTATCTACTATAGTCTATCAAGTTACTTATGTTTATTCTATAAACTATTTCTAGCATAGTTTTGAGAAGTGAATTTTTGAAGTTTTATAGAGTAAATAGATTTACAAGGGAGTATATGGATTTATAAAAAGTATTCTTTAAGCTCTATTTTAAGGATTTAATGAAATATTACTCAGGTCCTTCTTTTTTTTTTCTAATTTTGTTCATTTTGTCGAAGAACCAACTATTTATTTTGTCAATTTTTTGTATTGTTTCTTTTGTTTCAATTTCATTGATTTCAGCTCTGAGTTTAACTATTTCCTGTCTTCTACTACTTTTGGTATTGTTCTGTTCTTCTTTTTCTAGGGCTTTGAGCTATAGTGTTAGGTCGTTTATCTGTTGAGTTTTACTTCTTTTATTGAGTGTGCTCCATGAAATAAATTTTCCTCTAAGTACTGCTTTCATAGTGTCCCAGAGATTTTGATATGATGTTTCTTTGTTCTCATTTACCTCTAAGAATTTTTTAATTTCCTTCCTAATATCTTCTGTTATCCATTCATCATATAATAGCATATTGTTTAATCTCCAGGTGTTGGAGTAGTTTCTGTTTTTTACTCTTTCATTTATTTCTAACTTCAATCCATTATGATCTGATAGAATACAAGGTAGTGTCTCTGTCTTCTTGTATTTGCTAACATTAGCTTTGTGGCATAATATATGGTCTATTTTAGAGAAGGATCCATGTGCTGCTGAGAAGAAAGTGTATTCGCTCTTGGTTGGATGGTATATTCTATAAATGTCTGTTAAGTCTAAATTATTGATTGTGTTATTGAGATCTGTGGTTTCTTTGTTCAACTTTTGTTTGGAAGATCTGTCCATTGGTGAGAGAGGCATGTTAAAATCACCTAGTATTATTGTGTTATGGTCTATTTGGTTTCTGAAATTGAGAAGGATTTGTTTGACATACATGGATGAGCCACTGTTTGGGGCATAGATGTTTATGATTGTTATGTCTTGCTGATTTATGCTTCCCTTAAGCAGTATGAAATGTCCTTCTTTATCCCTTCTGACTAACTTTGGCTTCTCAGGTCCTTTTATAATGAAAATGATATCTTTCCATCCTCCATTTTTTCATTCCTAGTAGCTAATAAAGTCATCAGATAATTCAGGCCTGTAGTATATTTGAAAATGTGGATATAGATCTTCTTTGTGTTTGTGTGTGTGTGTGTGTCTATGTGTGTGTGTGTGTGTCTGTGAGTGAGATGCTGGAACTTGAACCCAGGACCTTACATATACTAGGCAATAGTGCTACCACTAATTGGACATAGATTTTTAATAGCCAATCCTGGCCATTCACTGGTCTGTAAATGTAAAGTATGTATGCAGAATTCTAGTACTTAAGAGAATTGTCAAATGTCAGAAGAGAGAAAAGTGGGAGCCATGAGAATACCTTAAGTCAGGGAGGGCCCACAGCAGTTAGGGCATCTGCATTTTGCCAGCTATAAAAGTATACTTTCAAAAGAAACAATATGTGCATAGGTTTGGAAATGGAAGAGAATGGTTCTTCCTGGGAGTCATCCACTGTGGTTGGTATCTGTAGGGTGCATAAGAGGCAGAGAGAGGGTCAATGTTGGAGAGATAGGTGGGGACCAGACTAAGGTGTGTGCTCTTATCTTATAGGAATTCTGTAGCATATTTAAGGGAAAGTGATGTGATTAATTTTTCTTTTTAACAGTGTTGTGAGATAGAAGCCAGTGATGCTGAGGATGGAAAACTATGAAGACTGAAGGCTGAGAGACTAGTTGGTGGGCAGATATAAACCTTGTAGTCTTTTCTAGAGTAAGAGACATACATGAGAAAGGTGAAAAACAAAGAGGGAGGGAGTATTGCTGTCCACCTTAGGGCAAATCTCTTGCACTCAGCAACCCCCCAGAGAAATAAGAATCTGTGGTTTGGATGGAGACAGCGATATTAGAGGGGGAGACTTTGGTGTTGAAATGACTAGGACTTGGTGATGGATTGGATGTTTTTCAGAGATAATAGAATTGAATGATGGCCTGGCATTAGTCTTTGAGAAGGAACAAAAAAGGGAAAGTTGTAGTATTTCTTCAATAAAATGGAAAATTCTTTAATGTATTGACAAATTTGTCTTCCCACTTGACCTGGAAGTTCTTTGATATAATTTAAAGGATTTGTTAGAGTTCCTGGACCTTTCAGTGACTGGGTCCAAAGCTTCCATTTAGTCTCATTTATTATTGTCAGAGCTAATGGTAAAGTTGGAATGACAATATTTTTGTAGAAACCCCTCACCAAATCTGGAATAGTGGACATTCCCATTACACTTACACATGAAATAACATTATTGTGATATTACCTATCACAGAGCTTGTTTGGGTCTGATTGCCAAGGTTTTCCATGAAAGGAATAATTTTATACCCAGAACATTTTCTATGTGATATCCTCTAACAGCTGCAATGATATCCCTGATGACATTACAAACCCCTGTTAGGTGCTATTTGTAGAACTGTTTGTTCGTTTGTTCGTTTGTTTGTTTGTTTGTTTTAATGTGGTAACTCTACATTTGGCTTCCTATGGAAGTGGTTTGGACATTGCTAACCATTATGTTGGGTAGCAACAGTTTAGTTGTGGCTGTTAGTAAAGAAAATGGAGAACGTTTTTGATGGGATGGCTGAGGGAAGATTGCATAGCATAGAGCGTATTTTAGAGCTGAAGGATGCTGAAGTAAGTTGTGAGGAAGTCACAAACATGGGTAAAATCTATGTGACAGATGCTTTTAGGGTAAAATTTCAAGGTAATATGGGCACAGAAAGGATGGATTGATTCATTCTACCTTTGTGAGGCCAGGGAAGAACCTGGGAGAGTCCTCACTGATACCCCGTCTTGCTATTCACAAATCATTGTGAGGACTGGGTATATAGCTCAGTGGTAGAGCATTTGCCTAGCATACATGTAGTCCTGGGTTCAATTCATAGCACTGCCAAAAAATCATTGGGAAAGCTATGATTGTTTAAGGCTTTATTTTGCTTTTTCTCTCAACTGAAAGAGAACTGTTATTCAGTTTGACTTTATTACTCTTCTCCTTCTTGCTCAGAATGCATTTTACTTTGGAACTCTCTGTTCTGTGAACCTGGATCTTGGTACATAATCTGGTCTGAATGTGTTTGTTTCCCCATAAAGAGTGATTCTGAGGGGTAAGACAGGAATGGAACTTTGAGCTGACAGTCATAAAACTAGATGGTATTTTGATGTTATAGGTGTAACCTTAAGTAAATTACCTGAAAATTCACTCAACACTTACACTTTCCTCATAACCCTTTTGCTCTAGTTTTACTAGCAGAGTTAACTTTGATTTTTTAAAAAACTTATTTTATTTATTTTTTTTTATGTGTTGTTGAGGATCAAACCCAGGACCTCACACATATTAGGCAACCCTGACTCCAGCCCCTTAACTTTGATTTTAATTCTCCTAAGCCAGAGGTCAGCAAATTTATCCTATAAAGGCCCAGATACTAAGTGTGTTTGGCTTTGTGAACTGTACAGTCTCTGTCACAACTACTCAACTCTGAAGTTTTGATATAGGACGGCATAGACAGTATGTAAATGAATGGGCATAGCTGTATCTGGTAAAACTTTTCTTTTTTTAACCAAAACAGGTGAAAGTAGAGGTAGAAAACCTGAATAAACCTATAACAATTTGAGACACTGAATTAGTAATTTTTTTAAAAAATTAAAATTATCCACAAAGCAGAGCTTTGTCTATATGTCTACACTGGTGGATTTCATCAACTATTCAAAAAATAATATTAAACCTTCACAAACTTTTCCAAAGGGAACATTTCCCAGTTCATTTTATGAGGCCAGTAATCAAAGATCATCACAAGAAAACCAGAGACTAATGTCCCCTGTGAATGTAGATTTAAAAACCTCAATAGTATACTAATAAGCTGAATCTAGTAACATAAAAAGGCTTGTACACCATGACCAAATTGGATTTATCTCAGGAATACAAAATTAGTTTAGTATCAAAAAATCAATATAACGTTTATAGAATAAAGCACAAAAGCCAATTGTCATCTCAGTAGACATGGGAAAAGCATTTGACAAAACCTCAAACTTTCAGATAAAAATATTCAACAAACTAGGAATAGAAGGGAATTTCTGCCTGATAAAAGGCATCTGCAAAAAAACACAACCATTACCTCCATAGTGAAACATCTTAATAATGAAAGACTAAAAACTTTTCCCCTAAGATCAGAAACAAGAAGAGTATCTGTTTTTTGCCACTTTTGTTCAACATTGGGCCAGAGGATATAGTCAGGGAGGTAACATAAGAAAAAGAAAGATAAGGCATCTAGATTTGAAAGGAAGAATTAAAATTATTTGTAGATGACATGAGCTTCTATATTGAAAATCTTTATGAATCCAATTAAAAACTATTAGAACTAATAAACAAGTTCAGCGTGATTGCAGATTTCAAGGGCAATATACAAAAAGTCAATTCTATTTCTACACAATTATAATGGACAGTGTGAAAATAAAATCAAGCCTGATCATGGTGTTCTATGCCTGTGATCTTAACTTCTTAGGAAGCTAAGTGGAGAGGATAATTTATGCCCAAGAGTTCAAGACCAGCCTGGACAACAGAGCAAGATACCTTCAGAAAAGAAAAAAAAAGAATTAAATTATTATTTACTTTTGCACCAAAAGGAATAAAACACTTAGGAATAAGTTTAATCAAAGAAGTGTAAAACTTGCACTCTGAAAACTATAAAACATTTTTTTAAATAATTAAGATCTAAATAAAAGTAAAAGCATCCTGTGTTCATGGATTGAAAAGCAATATTTTTTTATTTTTACAGACTGCATTTTGATTCATTGTTCACAATGGGGTACAATTTCTCATTTCTATGGTTGTACACAGTGTAGATTCACACCATTTGTGTAATCATTCATGTACGTAATGATGTCTGTCTCAGTACACTGTCTTTCCTTCCCCCACTCCCTCCTGCCCAAAAAGCATTATTTTTAGGACAGCTGTACTTCCTCATTGATCTACAAATTCAATATAATATATATCAGAATATTCACAATGTCTTTGTAGAAATTGAAAAGCTAATCCTAAAAATCACATGAAATTACAGGGAACCCGGAATAGCCCAAAATATCTTGGGAAAAAAAACTAAAACAACAAAGTTATAATACCTATCCTCAGTTTTAAAACTTGCTGTAACTCTTGAGAAATGAAGACAGTGTGGTGCCAATTTAGTTGAAGTAGGGTTCAGTTCAGCTTTAGAATTGAGAGTCCAGAAATTTATAACCTTACAGTAATGGTTATTTGGTATGGAGAGTTGAAGTCAGGGATGTCCAACCTCTGAGCCACATCCCCTGCCCTTTTTAAAATTTTATTTTGAGATAGGGTCTCATTGAGTTTCCCAGACTGGCCTTAAACTCATCATCTTCCTGCCTCACTCTTTTGAGTCACAGGGATTTCAGGCATTCACCACCATGGCCAAGCCATTTATTTATTTTTTTCATATGTTTTTTAGTTGTCAATGAATCTTTCATTTTATTTATTTATATATGGTGCTGAGTATCGAACCCAGGGCCTCACACATAGAGGCAAGCCACGGAGCCACAACTCCAGCCCTGCAAGCCACTTATTTTTGAGATAGGGTCTCACTATATTATCCAGGCTGATCTCAAACTTATGGACCCAAGCGAACTCCTGAATCAGCCTCCCAAGTACTGGGGACAACAAGCAATGCCATCATGCCTGGCTTGTTGGTTTATTTTTGACATTGATGCCCAGAAAATTCAATGAAGGAAAAAATACTCTTCAACAAATGGTTGGAGACACTGGATTTTCATGCAAAAACATGAATTTGGATCCCAATCTCTCATTCACACTCAAAAATTAAACAGATTGAAACTAAATGTAAGAGCTGGGAGTGTGGGAGTAAATGTAAGAGACAAAACTCTAAAAATATGACAGGAAACCGTAGGAATGTACCTTAGTGACCTTGAACTAATCAGAGCCTTCTTAGATACAGCATGAAAAGCACAAGTGACAAAAGAAAAACTGGAAAGTTGGACTACATCAGAATATAAAATCTTATGTGCTAAAAATAAACAATACCAACAAGGAAGTGAAAAAGACAATTCACCTTTTGCATAAGATATCTCAAGATAATGTATTTATGTAAAGAACTCTTAAAATTCAAGAACAAAGATGGCTCAGTGGTAGAGTGTTTGGCACATGTGAGGCACTGGATTTTATCCTCAGCACAACTTAAAAATAAATAAATAAAATAAAGATATAAAAAAGAATAAAGACAGGTAATCAAATTTTAAAATGGTCAAACGATCTGACAGATATTTCTTGAAGAAGATATACAGATAACCAGAAAGCACATGAAAAGATGTACAGCTTTATTAGACATTGTGGAAATACTAATCAAACCCACCAACTGCTATCCCTTAGAATGTCTATAATACAAAAGATAGACAATAATAAATATTGCCAAGCATGTGGAAATGTACAATGAGAATGTAAAATGCCATAGCTACAGTTTGGCAACTCATCAGAATGTGAAATAAAGTTATTGAATGACCTAGAATTTTTATTTCTAATGTTACGCCTAAGGGAAGTGAAAACGCATATCTACACAAAAAATTGTACAAAGAACATCAGTGGAATTGGTGAAGTAAGGACCTCTAAAAATTTGCTTCTCCATAAAACCAATGACAATGTAGGCAAATATTGTCAAAGTAAATTTTCTCATAACTCTCGAAGCTTTCCGCAGACTTCTAAAAATCCAAAGAACTTTTAATTACCTTAAATGGTGAGGAGAGGGAGGAGCATCAATAGAAACTGTTCTAAGGAAGCCCAGATATTGGAGTTGCTTTATAAAGACTTATTTTTATTTGTTTTTTTTTAGGTATATGTGACATTAAGAGTGTGTTTTGACATATTATACATACATGGAATATAATTTCCCATTCTTGTGGTTGTACATGATAGGGAGTTACACTGGTTATATATTCATAAAGAACATAGGAAAAGTATGTCCAATTTATTCTGTCTTTCCTATTGCTACCCCCGCCACCCTTCATTCCCTTCTTTCTAATCCAATGAACTTCTATTCCTCACTCCACATTTATTTTGTGTTAGCATTACATATCAGAGAGAACATTTAGCCTTTGGGTTTTTGTAATTGGCTTACTTCACTTAGCATGATATCCTACTGTTCCATCCATTTATTGACAAATGCCATAATTTCATTCATCTTTATGGCTGAATGATACTCACTGTATATATATACCACATTCTCTTTATCCATTCATCTGTTGAAGGACATCTAGGTTGGTTCCAAAGCTTAGCTATTATGAATTGAGCTTCTGTAATCATTGATGTGACCAAATCACTATAGTATGCTGATTTTAAGTCCTTTGGGTATAGACCCAGGAGCGGGATAACTGGGTCAAATGGTGGTTCTAGTCCACGTTTTCTGAGGAATCTCCATATTCCTTTTCAGAGTTGTTGCACTAATTTGCAGTCCCACCAGCAATGTATGAGTCTGCCTTTTTCCCCACATCTTTGCCAACATTTTATTGTTACTTGTATTCTTGATAATTGCTATTCTGACTGGAGTAAGATGAAATCTCAGTGTAGTTTTAATTTGCATTTCTGTAATTGCTAGAGATGTTGAACATGTTTTCATATATTTGTTGACTATTCGTATTTCTGTGAAGTTCCTGTTCAGTTCCCTTGCCCATCTATTGATTGAGTTATTTGGATTTTTGGTGTTAAGTTTTTTGAGTCTTTTATATATCCTGGAGGTTAGTGCTCTATATCTGAGGTGCAGGTGACAAAGATTTTCTCCATTTTGTAGGCTCTCTATTCATGTTCTTGATTGTTTCCTTTGCTGTGAAAAAGCTTTTTAGTTTGCTACTTTCCCATTTATTGATTCTTGATTTTATTTCTTGTACTTTAGGAATCTTGCTGAGGAATCTAGTTCCTAAATCAACATGATAGAAAATTGGGCTACATTTTCTTCTAGTAAGCACAGGGTCTCTGATCTAATGCCTGAGTCCTTGATCCACTTTCAGTTGAGTTTTGTGCCAGGTGAGAAATAGGGGTTTAGTTTCATTATTCTACATATGAATTTCCAGTTTTCCCAGCACCATTTGTTGAAGAGGCTTTCTTTTCTCCAATGTTTTTGGCACTTTTGTCTAGTATGAGATAACTATTTATGTGGGTTTGTTTTGCTGAAAAGTTAAAGAATTGTTTCCGTTGGAGTTCAAAAGATTCTCAGCCTTCCCTTCTCAGCAGTGGTAGGTGGGGTCATCTGGAGTATGATGCTTTGCTTCACCTCAGGCTGGGGTTGCTGGAGTAAGAGAGGTAATCCCATAGGCAGAACTCCTGGAGGCGGAATTTAGGTTTAGGTATGTTCCAGGTTCTTTGCTGAATGCCAGTTGGTCTGGAGAGCCCAGCAATTGCTAGTCCATTTTGGAAGACTGCACCCTAGGAATCTCCCCTGGGTTCCACTTGTGTGGTAGAGCCACCAATTTTTAGTTCACTATGTCATCTGTGGACCCCACATTTCCTAGTGTTGGGTTCAGTCTCCAAACTCAATCTTTTCCTGCCCCTGCCCTGGCCAGGTGCATCTATCCCAGACTGTCCATCAAGCAGCTGGATTGAAGAGGAAGGCAGAGAGCCTGGTAGGTTTCCAAGAACAGTTTAATTTTCTCCTAGTCACTTAGGCACATTCTATGTCGTGCAGTGTGGGTTTGCTAGGCCTGTGTTTCAAGCCAAACTCAGGTTTGCCAGGAATTGGCTACCCCAGCTGCTGGCCCCCACACTGCCTCTGCAGAATGGTTCCTTCCTTTGTCCTCCATACCCAGCAGAGAGAGATGCTTCATTCCCGCACAAGAATATTGTGCATCAAGCCTTTTAGTTTAGTGGGGCACTGTCTTTGATCTCTAAACTCTCCCTACCCAAACATGCCTCAGGCCTCCTGAAGATGTGGGTTCCTTTCATTCCTTTATCCCTCTACTTTGCCTGCAGAGGGACCACTCTGGCTTGTGCCACCAGCCATAGAAATGACTGTAGTGGTAGGGATTTCTTCCTTATTTTATTATATCTAACCTCCTGAGTTCCTGGTCTGTTTTGAATGTCCAACTCCCCCTGCCTTTTTTTTTTTTTCTGGTTCACCCACCTTGCTGAGAAACTGCCTATCTGCCTTCTTGGTTTCATGCAGTGGAGCAGCCAGAAGAGCAAACTTCTCTATTCCGCCATCTTGAAAACCCTCTTATAAAGACTTTGAATCAGCATTTTAAGTATGTTCAAAGAACTAATGTAAAACATATCTAAAGAACTAAAGGAAGGAAGGAGAACAATATCTTATCAAATATTAAAGAAATGTGAAATATAAATAAAAATAACAATCTCAGACATGTATGAGGTACCATCATGTTTGTGAACATACACATAATGGTATTTCAGAAGAAGATAAAGAATATTTTAAAAAATGACTCAAAACTCCCCAACTTTGATTTATAAACATTAATCTATATAACCAAGAATGTTGGAAAGATCTATGTGGAGGCATATCATAATCACAGACAAAGGAAATCTTGAAAAGAGCAAGAAAAAGCAATTAATCATATACAGGAGAATCCCACTAAGATTAAGTACTTATTTCTCATCAGAAACTACAAAGACTAGAGGCAGTGGGGTGATATATTCAAAGTGCTTAAAAAAATGACAACCAGGAATTATTTAAACTAATGAACAATAGAACTAGCCTTAAAAGCTTGAAGAGCTAATTAAGACATTCCTAGATAAACAAAGAATTCATCTCTAGCATACCTACCCTACAAGAAATATGAAAGATAATCCTTCAGGTGAAAATGAAAGTATACAAGACAATAACTCAAACTCACATGAACACAAAGATTACTGGCATGAGTAACTATATACAGGTAACATTAAAAGACATAGTACAACCATTAAGAAAGTGAAATGGGGGCTGGGGATGTAGCTCAGTTGGTAGAGTGCTTGCCTTGCAAGTACAAAGCCCTGGGTTCAGTCCCAGCACCACCAAAAAAAAAAAGAAAAAGAAAGAAAGAAAGAAAGTGAAATGACAATCACAAAGAAGAAAATGTTAAATAACTTGTGTCCAGAAGATATAAAGAATGCTTATAATTCAATAATAAAAAGAACCCAATTTGAAAAAAAAAAAAGACGTAATACAAAAGACATAGTATGAACATGTTTCTTATTTGTAACTTACTTTACATCTAATTTAAAAGATAACTATATGGAGAAATAATTATGTCTGTGTTGATTTGTATAAAAGTAATAATGCAGAGGAGTAGGGAGGGAATGGAGCTATAAAGGAGTTTTTGTATACCATTGAAATTAAATTGGTATAAATCCAGATTAGATTAATAAATGATCAGGTTAATTTTAATACCCAGGTAACCACTAAAAATAACCTAGAAAGTACTAAAAGAAATAACAATGGAATTGAAATGACACACTAGAAATTATTTGTTTAACAAAAAAGGAAATAGTAATAAAGATAGAAGGAAACAGGACTGAGATTGTGGCTCAGTGTTGGAGCACGTGCCTAGCATGTGTGAGGCACCTGAGTTCAATCCTCAGCACCATATACACAACTAAATAAACATAAAGTTATTAAAAAATCTGCTTTAATAAAAGGAAGAAGGAAACAAAAATGGTATAAGATATATAAGAAACAGATTATAAAACTGCAGAAATAAATCTTACCTTATCATTAATTACCTGAGTTGGATTAAATATTCAAATTAGAAAGATCCAACTATGTGCTATCTACAATAGATACATTTTAGATTTAAAGACACAAATACAATTGCTTTTATATTGATTGTATTGGTTATGTTTATGTCAAAACTGAACAAATTGCATACTTCAAATATGTGCATATATTGTACTTCAATTTTACCTCAATAAAACTATGGGGGGAAAAAAGACACAAATAGATTGAAAGTAGAAGAATGGGAAATATATACCATACAAACTGTACCCAAAAAATAAATGGATTGGCTCTACTAATACCAGACAAATGTACACAAATGTTCATGTCAGTAGTACCTTTAAAGTAAAAATATAGGAACAATCCAAATATCCATCAACTGATAAGTGAATAAATAAAAGGTTTATCTTTACAATGAGATATTAATTTGGCAATAAAATAAAAACTGAAATACTATCACATGAGTTATACTTGAGAATATTGTGACTGATGTCACCAAAGACCACATATTGTGTGATTCCTTTTACATGAAATGTTCAGAAGAACAAATTTGTAGAGAATATTTTTTTTCTTCTCATCTTTAGCATTTTTAAGGCCAGTTATTTTACATGGATTAGTTTTTGGTGAACTAGGATGTTTGATTAGTATATTTTATTTTGCTTTGTATTCTTTTTATTTTTAATTTTTTCCACCATTTGAAAATGTAAACCCTTTTGCAAACTTGTTGTGATTATAGGCAATAACTGATTATGTCATTTCTGTATATTGTGATAATTAACAGTGTCAACATAATAGTAGGAACTATTTGGTTTAATGCTGTGTACTGTTTGCATTGGTGGTGGTTATTATTTGTATCTCCCTAAACAGTGAGGTACTGGAAACATTCAGGGACACTATAATCCACAGGGTAGAAACTTTACTGCCTCAGATCCATACTGTTAGATGGGTAGACACACAAATAACATGAAAAAGCAGGGGAACAAATTGCCCCAAGCAAACCAAGATATTCCAATAACAGAATCCCTTGACATCACAGTGGAAGAAATGTCAGAGGAGTTTAGAATATACATAGTTAAACTGATCTGCAAAGTAAAGGATTATGTAAGAGAGCAAATATAAGTAGCAAAAGATCTCTTCTATAAAGAGAGTTTCTGAAAAAATCAACAGAAATCCTTGAAATGAAGGAAACAGTAAACCAAATAAAAAATTCAGTATAAAGGCCTACAGTTGGCATCACCTGGAACTTGAGCAGCTGCATGCCGGTATCGAGGACCTGGTGAGAGACGATGGCCAAGAATAAATAAAGAGGGCAGAAGTCCAGGAATGTATTCCACATAGCCAGCAAAAAAAACTTTAAGGCTAAAAACAAAGCAAAACCAGTTACTACTAATCTTAAGAAGATAAACATTGTGAATGATGAAAAGGTTAACTGAGTGAATAAAGCTTTTGTGAACATACAAAAGGAACTTGCACACTTCTCAAAAGGCCTTTCTCTGGAACCTCTGCAGAAAGATCTGAGTTCTCAGCATCATGAAAATGAACCAGTTAATGTTGATGAAGCTACAAGATTGATGGCTCAGTTGTAATACAATGGAGATACATCAAATTCCTCCCAAAAGATCAGTAAATTAAATGTTTTATACAAAAAAAAAATTCAATATAAAGCATCACCAACAGACTAGACCACTTGGAAGATAGAACCTTAGGCAATGAAGATAAAATATGTAATCCTGAAAATAGAGTTGACCATGAAGAGAAAAAGTTAAGAAACTATGAACAGAACTTCCAAGAATTATGGAATAATATGAAAAGACCAATTTTAAGATTTATCAAGATATATGAAGGTATGAAGATACAAAACAAAGGAATGCACAATCTTTTCATTGAAATAATATCAGAAAATTTCCCAAATATAAAGAACAAAATGTAAAATCAAATTCAAGAGGCTTATAAGACCCCAAATATGCAAAATTACAACAGACCCACATCAAGGTACATTATAATGAAACTGTCTGGCATACAGAATAAGGATAGAATTTTTATTTTTTTTTTATTTTTTTTTTATTTTTTTTTATTTTTTTTTTCTTTTTATTGTAAACAAATGGGATACATGTTGTTTCTCTATTTGTACATGGCGTAAAGGCATACCATTTGTGTAATCATAAATTTACATAGGGTAATGTTGTTTGATTCATTCTGCCATTTTTCCCTTCCCCCCCTCCCCTCCCACCCTTCCCCTCCATCTATACAGTCCTTCCTTCCTCCATTCCTGCCCCCCTCCCTAAACCCAACTCCAACCCCAACACTAACCCTTCCCACCCCCATTATGTGTCATCATCCACTTATTAGCGATATCATTCTTCCTTTGGTTTTTTGAGATTGGCTTATCTCACTTAGCATGATATTCTCCAGTTTCATCCATTTGCCTGCAAATGCCATAATTTTATCATTCTTTATGGCTGAGTAATATTCCATTGTATATATATACCACATTTTCTTTATCCATTCATCAATTGAAGGACATCTAGGTTGGTTCCACAATCTGGCTATTGTGAACTGAGCAGCTATGAACATTGATGTGGCTGTATCTCTGTAATATGCTGATTTTAAGTCCTTTGGGTATAGGCCAAGGAGTGGGATAGCTGGGTCAAATGGTGTTTCCATTCCAAGTTTTCTAAGGAATCTCCACACTGCTTTCCAGAGTGGCTGCACTAATTTGCAGCCCCACCAGCAATGTAAGAGTGTACCTTTCTCCCCACATCCTCGCCAACACCTGTTGTTGTTTGTATTCTTGATAATCGCCATTCTAATTGGGGTGAGATGGAATCTTAGGGTGGTTTTGATTTGCATTTCTCTTATTACTAGAGATGTTGAACATTTTTCCATATGTTTGTTGATTGCTTGTACATCTTCTTCTGTGAAGTGTCTATTCATTTCCTTAGCCCATTTGTCAATTGGATTATTTACATTCTTGGTGTAGAGTTTTTTGAGTTCTTTATAGATTCTGGAGATTAGCGCTCTATCTGAAGTATGATTGGCAAAGATTTTCTCCCACTCTGTAGGCTCTTTCTTTGCATTGCTGATAGTTTCCTTTGCTGAGAGAAAGCTTTTTAGTTTGAATCTATCCCAGTTATTAATTCTTGCTTTTATTTCTTGTGCTATGGGAGTCCTGTTGAGGAAGTCTGGTCCTAAGCCGACATGTTGAAGCTCTGGACCTACTTTTTCTTCTATAAGATGCAAGGTCTCTGGTCTGATTCCGAGATCCTTAATCCATTTTGAGTTTAGTTTTGTGCATGGTGAGAGATATGGGTTTAGTTTCATTCTGTTGCATATGGATTTCCAATTCTCCCAGCACCATTTGTTGAAGAGGCTATCTTTTCTCCATTGCATATTTTTGGCCCCTTTGTCTAGTATGAGAAAATTGTATTTATTTGGGTTTGTGTCCGTGTCCTCTATTCTGTACCATTGATCCACCTTTCTATTTTGGTACCAATACCATGCCGTTTTTGTTACTATTGCTTTGTAGTAGAGTTGAAGATCTGGTATTGCGATACCCCCTGCTTCACTCTTTCTGCCAAGGATTGCTTTAGCTATTCTGGGTTTTTTATTCTTCCAGATGAATTTCATAATTGCTTGCTCTATTTCTGTAAGGTACATCATTGGGATTTTAATTGGAATTGCATTGAATCTGTATAGCACTTTTGGTAGTATGGCCATTTTGACAATATTAATTCTTCCTATCCAAGAACATGGGAGATCTTTCCATCTTCTAAGGTTTTCTTGAATTTCTTTCTTTAGTGTTCTGTAGTTCTCATTGTAGAGGTCTTTCACCTCTTTTGTGAGATTGATTCCCAAATACTTTATTTTTTTCGAAGCTATTGTGAATGGGGTAGTTTTCCTAATTTCTCTTTCTGAAGATTCATCGCTTATATATAAAAATGCCTTCGATTTATGTGCATTGATCTTATATCCCGCTACTTTACTGAATTCACTTATGAGATCTAAAAGTTTTCTGGTGGAATTTCCTGGTTCCTCTAAGTATACAATCATATCATCAGCAAATAGGGATAGTTTGAGTTCTTCTTTTCCTATTCGTATCCCTTTAATTTCTTTGGTCTGTCTAATTGCTCTGGCTAGAGTTTCAAGGACGATATTGAATAGAAGTGGTGAAAGAGGGCATCCCTGCCTTGTTCCAGTTTTTAGAGGGAATGCTTTCAGTTTTTCACCATTAAGAATGATATTAGCCATGGGTTTAGCGTAGATGGCCTTTACAATGTTAAGGAATGTTCCCACTATCCCTATTTTTTCTAGTGTTTTGAGCATGAAGGGGTGCTGTATTTTATCAAATGCTTTTTCTGCATCTATCGAAATAATCATGTGATTCTTGACTTTAAGTCTATTGATATGGTGAATGACATTTATTGATTTCCTGATGTTGAACCAACCTTGCATCCCTGGGATGAAACCCACTTGATCATGGTGCACTATCTTTTTAATATGTTTTTGTATGCGATTTGCTAAAATTTTGTTGAGAATTTTTGCGTCGATGTTCATTAAGGATATTGGTCTGAAATTTTCTTTCCTCGATGTGTCTCTGTCTGGTTTAGGAATCAGGGTAATATTGGCTTCATAGAATGAGTTTGGGAGAGTTCCCTCCTCTTCTATTTTCTGGAATACTTTGAGAAGTATTGGAATGAGTTCTTCTTTAAAAGTTTTGTAGAACTCGGCTGAGAACCCATCTGGTCCTGGACTTTTCTTTGTTGGAAGGCTTTTGATGACTTCTTCTATTTCATTACTTGAAATTGGTCTATTTAAATTGTGTATGTCCTCCTCGTTCAGTTTAGGCAATTCATATGTCTCTAGAAACCTGTTGATGTCTTCGAAATTTTCTATTTTGTTGGAGTATAGATTTTCAAAGTAGCTTCTAATTATGTTTTGTATTTCGGTCGTGTCTGTTGTGATATTTCCTTGTTCATTCCGAATTTTAGTGATTTGGGTTTTCTCTCGTCTTCTCTTTGTTAGTGTGGCTAAAGGTTTATCAATTTTGTTTATTTTTTCGAAGAACCAACTATTTATTTTGTCAATTTTTTGTATTGTTTCTTTCGTTTCAATTTCGTTGATTTCAGCTCTCAGTTTAACTATTTCCTGTCTTCTACTACTTTTGATGTTGGTCTGTTCTTCTTTTTCTAGGGCTTTCAGCTGTAGTGTTAGGTCATTTATTTTTTGAGTTTTACTTCTTTTATTAAATGCGCTCCATGAAATAAATCTTCCTCTAAGTACCGCTTTCATAGTGTCCCAGAGATTTTGATATGTTGTTTCTTTGTTCTCGTTTACCTCTAAGAATTTTTTAATTTCCTTCCTAATATCTTCTGTTATCCATTCATCATATAGTAGCATATTGTTTAATCTCCAGGTGTTGGAGTAGTTTCTGTTTTTTACTCTTTCTTTAATTTGTAACTTCAATCCATTATGATCTGATAGAATACAAGGTAGTGTCTCTATCTTCTTGTATTTGCTGACATTAGCTTTGTGGCATAATATATGGTCTATTTTAGAGAAGGATCCATGTGCTGCTGAGAAGAAAGTGTATTCGCTCTTGGTTGGATGGTATATTCTATAAATGTCTGTTAAGTCTAAGTTATTGATTGTGTTATTGAGATCTATGGTTTCTTTGTTCAATTTTTGTTTGGAAGATCTGTCCAGTGGTGAAAGAGGCGTGTTAAAATCACCTAGTATTATTGTGTTATGGTCTATTTGGTTTCTAAAATTGAGAAGGATTTGTTTAACATATATGGATGAGCCACTGTTTGGGGCATAGATGTTTATGATTGTTATATCTTGCTGATTTATGCTTCCCTTAAGCAGTATGAAATGTCCTTCTTTATCCCTTCTAACTAACATTGGCTTGAAGTCCACTTTATCTGAAATGAGGATGGATACTCCAGCTTTTTTGCTGAGCCCATGTGCATGGTATGTTTTTCCCCATCCTTTCACCTTTAGTCTATGGGTATCTCTTTCTATGAGGTGAGTCTCTTGCAGGCAACATATTGTTGGATCTTTCTTTTTAATCCAATCTGCCAGTCTGTCTTTTGATTGATGAATTCAGGCCATTAACATTCAGGGTTATTATTGAGATATGATTTGTATTCCCAGTCATTTGGTTCATATTTAAAATTTTTGACACATCTTGGTTCCTCCTTTATTTGACAGTTCCTTTAGGATAATTCCTCCCTTTGCTGATTTGCTTCTTTGTTTTTTATCTCTTCCTCATGGAATATTTTGCTGAGAATGTTCTGTAATGCTGGCTTTCTTTTTGTAAATTCTTTTAGCTTTTGTTTATCATGGAATGATTTTATTTCATCGTCAAATTTGAAGGTAAGTTTTGCTGGGTATAAGATTCTTGGTTGGCATCCATTTTCTTTCAGAGCTTGAAAAATGTTGTTCCAGGTCCTTCCAGCTTTTAGGGTCTGGATTGAAAAATCTGCTGATATCCGTATTGGCTTCCCTCTGAATGTAATTTGGTTCTTTTCTCTCACAGCCTTTAAAATTCTGTCTTTATTTTGTATGTTAGGTATTTTCATTATAATGTGCCTTGGTGTGGGTCTGTTGTAATTTTGTGTATTTGGAGTCCTATAAGCCTCTTGGACTTGATTTTCCATTTCATTCTTCAGATTTGGGAAATTTTCTGATATTATTTCTTCAAATAGATTGTTCATTCCTTTGGTTTGTTTCTCTAAGCCTTCCTCAATCCCAATAATTCTCAAATTTGGCCTTTTCATGATATCCCATAGTTCTTGGAGATTCTGTTCATGATTTCTCACCATCTTCTCTGTTTGTTCAACTTTGTTTTCGAGGTTAAATATTTTGTCTTCAATATCTGAAGTTCTGTCTTCCAGCTGTTCTATCCTATTGGTTGTGCTTTCTATGGAGTTCTTAATTTGGTTTATTGTTTCCTTCATTTCAAGGATTTCTGTTTGGTTTTTTTTCAATATCTCTAACTCTTTATTGAAATGATCTTTTGCTTCCTGAATTTGCTCTGTTAACTGTCGATTGGTGCGATCGTTCAATGCCTGCATTTGCTCTTTCATCTCATCGTTTGCTTCCCTAATCATTTTAATTATGTACATTCTGAACTCCCTTTCTGTCATTTCTTCTGCCATGCTGTCGTTGGATTTTATTGATGTAACATCTAGATTTGTTTGGGGCATTTTCTTCCCTTGTTTTCTCATATTGTTCAGGGATCAGTGGGTCATTAAGATATTGCAGATTTCCTCTATCAACTTATAATGTCCCTGAAGATTGTTAGTATATCCCCTCTTATCCTTCAGTAGCCTGAAGTGTTGGAGGAGGTTGATAATGCAGAGCTCCACGAAGAAGCTGCCTCTCTAGGGTGGTGACCCTCAGGTGGCGTATATTCCCTGCTAGTGGGCAGAGGTGTCTCCACTTGTTGACCAATGGTCATCCAACAGGGAGTAGGCTGCGGGCTGAGGCAAGGCCTGTTTGTGCCTATGTCTCTGACTTTACTGTCCCTGTGGGAAAACCTCCCCTGGCCGGGAAGAGTCACTCGGTGGGGACGTCTCGCTAGTCAGTTGCCCTCCTAGAGGTTCCCCTCAATCTACAACTACCCCCTGGGCTGGGCTGTCTTCTTCTGCAACGATCCCAGGGGCCCGGACCTACGTCCTGGGCCTGGGAGCCTCACCCTTCGCAGGCGAGTCTCCTTAGGCTGCCTCTCCCAGAGAATCTGCCCGCCGCCCTGGAAACTTCGCTCCGCCCCTAGGCGTGTCTCTGTGCGGCTCTTCCAGCAAGAAGCCACCTAGCTCCTGGGACCCTGCTCTGCACCAATCGCCTGGCTATGCAGCCCCTCCCCTGAGCCACCACCTGGAGCCCCGTACAATAGCTCCGAGACACAGAGACCCGCCACACACCTCCTCCTCCGGACAGCCGCCCGGTTTCCGATGCAGTCACTAGGAATCCAAACAACTCACTTTGGGTCTCCTCCTCCCACCAACCACCCGTAGCCCTAGGCAGTCACTCCAAGTCCAAGTGACCCGCCCTGTTCCTCCTCCTCCTCCTTGGGGTAGCCGCCCGGGTGTTCAGGAGCGGTGGCTCCGAGACCAGGTGACTCACCACGCTCCTTCTCCAGGCAGGCCACCGGTGTTCCGGAGCGGTTGCTTTTAGTCCAATCAACTCACCACTCGCCTCCTCCTCTGGCAACCGCCTGTGGTTCTGATGCAGTCACTCACAGACTAAGCGTCCCACCGCTCTCCTCCTCCAGGCAGGCCACCAGTGTTCTGGAGCAGCTGTTCCGAGTTCAAACAGCTCCTCACGCAGCTCCTCCTTCGGCAACCGCCCGCAGCTCTGATGCAGTCACTCCCAGGTCAAACAACAAGCCACGCTCCTCCTCCTCCTCCGGGCAGCCTCCCGGCACTCAGGAGCGCTAGCTCTGAGTTCAAACAGTTCACCACGCAACTCCTCCTCTGGCAACCGCCTGTGGTTCTGATGCAGTCATTCCCAGACCAAGCGTCCCGCCGTGCTCCTCCTCTTCCTCCGGGCAGTCCCCCGGCGCTCAGGAGCGCCCACTCTGAGTTCAAACAGCTCACCACGCAGCTCCTCCTCTGGCAACTGCCCGTGGCTCTGATGCAGTCACTCCTAGACCCAAGCGACCCACCGGGCCTCTCCTCCTCCTCCGGGCAACCCCCCGGTGTTCGGAAGCGGTCACTCTGGGTCCAAACAGCTCACCACGCAGCTCCTCCCCAGGCAGCCGCCCGGAGCCCCAGCGGCTGCTCGAGTCCAAGCGCTATGCTGAGCCGCCTCCTCTACGATGATCCCAGTTGTCCGTGTTTACCGCTCCAGTGGGGGGAGGGGCGTCTCGCCGAGCAACTCCACTTCACAAATTCCCTGTGTTCCGGGGCTACCGCCCCATCCGGGACGCCTCCCCAACAGGAGAGACTCACCCGGCAGCTTTGAGTTGGTCCCAAGTCTCTCACTATCTCCTCTTTTGAATCTTGCGTCCTGGAGCAGCGTGAAATGCAGCCGCCCTCTAGTCCGCCATCTTGGCCCGCGCCTCCTCTGAAACTTCTTACATGGTCTCACATGTGAGTTTTAGGGGGACACCTCACATCTAAGCCATAACTACAATCTATCTTATACAGACTTTAACTGCTGGATTTTTCATAATTGCAAATTACTCTAGATGTTTCCCTTACTTTACACTTTTCTAGGTCAAGATCTGTGCTATGGTTTGGGTGTGGTTGGACAGGATAGAATTTTTAAAGACTGCCAGAGAAAAATATCAGATTACATATAGGGGGAAAACAGTCCAGATCTCAGCTGATTTCTCATTGCAGACCCTCAAAGCTAAAAGGTCCTGGAATAACATATACCAAGCTTTGAAAGAAAATCGATGCCAACCAAGAATCCTATATCCAGCAAAATTAAACTTCAGATTTGAAGATGAAATAAAAACCTTCCATGATAAACAAAAATTAAAAGAATTTGCAAACAGAAAACCTGCATTTCAGAATATTCTCAACAAAATATTCCATGAAGATGAAATGAAAAAAAAAAAAGTGAAAACCAGTGAAGAGAGGAACTAACCTAAAGGAATAGTCGATCAATGGAGAAACTAATTCAAATTCAAAACTAGAAATAAATCAAAATGACTGGGAACACAAAGCATATCTCAATAATAACCTTGAACATTAATGGCCTAAATTCATCAATCAAAAGACATAGACTGGTAGGTTGGATTAAAAAACAAGACCCAAAAATATTTTGTCTTCAAAAGACTCACCTCATAGGCAAAGACATCCACAAACTGAAAGTGAAAGGATGGGAAAAAAATATCTCACATGGATCATGTAAACAAGCAGGGATTTCTTTCCTCATTTCAGACAAAGTGAACTTCAAGCCAAAGTTAATCAGAAGGGACAAACAAGGACATTTCATACTGCTTAAGAGAATTATACATCAACAAGACAACAATCAAGTATTTATGCCCCCAAACAATGGAGCATCTACATACATCAAACAAACCCTTCTCAACCTCAGGAATCAGATAGACTGCAACACAATAATGCTAGGTGACTTTAACACACCTCTCTCACAAACAAAAACTTCCAAACAAAAACTAAACAAAGAAACTATAGAACTAAATAATAAAATCAATAATTTAGACTTAATATATATATATATATATATATCTATGGAATATTTCATCCATCAATGAGCAAATACACAGTCTTTTCAGCAGCACATGGATCTTTCTCTAAAATAGACCATACCTTATGCCATAAAGCAACTCTCAGCAAATACAAAAAAATAGAGATAATACCCTGCATCCTATAGATCATGATGGAATGAAATTAGGAATCAATGATAGAATTAAAAAATAGAAGCTACTTTTACCTGAAGACTAAATACGCTATTGAATGTTGAACGGATAACAGAAGAAATCAGGGATGATATTTAAAAAAAGGCTTAGAGATTAATGAGAATAGCAATACAACATATCAAAATCTCTGGGACACCATGAAGGCAGTGCTAAAAGGAAAGTTTATTGCATTGAGTTTATTCATTAAAATAATAGAAAGTCAGTGAATAAAATGCCTAACATTACATCTCAAATCTCTAGAAAAAGAAGAGCAAATCAACACCAAAAGCAGTAGAAGACAGAAAATAATTAAAATCAGAGCTGAAATCAATGAAGTTGAAACAAAAGAAACAATTCAAAAAATTGACAAAACAAAAAATTGTTTCTTTGAAAAACGAAATAAAATTTATAAACCCGTAGCCATGCTAACAAAGAGAAAGAGAGAGAAAAATTCCTGAAATTTGTGAAGAAAAAGGAAATATCATGATGGACACTACAGAAATATAAAAGATAATTAGAAACTATTTTGAAAATTTATATTCCAATAAAATAGAAAATCTTGAAGACATCAACAAATTTCTAGAGACATATGACCTACCCAAATTGAATCAGGAAGACATACACAATTTAAATAGATCAATTTCAAGCAATGAAATAGAAGACACCATCAAAAGTCTACCAACAAAGAAAAGTCCAGGACTCGACAGATTCTCAACTGAGTCTTATAAGACCTTCAAAGAAGAATTAACACCAATACTTCTCAAATTATACCATGAAATAGAAAAGGAGGGAACCTTTCCAAACTCATTCTGTGAAGCTAGTATCACTCTGATACGAAAACCAAAGACACATGTGAGAAAGAAAACTTCAGACCAATATCCCTGATGAACAAATTCTCAACAAAATTCTGACAAATCACATACAAAAAAATATTAAAAAGATAGTGCACCACCATCAAGTGGGGTTCATCCCAGAGATGCAAGGTTGGTTCAACATATGGAAATTAATAAACGTAATTAATCACATCAGTAGATTTAAAGACAATAATCATATGATCATCTCAAATAATGCAGAAAAAGTGTTTGACAAAATATAGCACTCCTTGGGCTGGGGTTGTGGCTCAGTGGTAGAGCACTTGTCTAGCATATGGGAGGCACTAGGTTTGGCTCTCAGCACCACATATAAATAAGTGATTAAAATAAAGGTCTATCAACATCTAAAAAAAATAGAGTACCTCTTCATGTTCAAAACACTAGGAGCATACCTCAACATTGAAAAGTTATCTGTGCTAAACCCAAAGCCAACATCATTCTAAATGGAGAAAAATTAAAAGCATTCTAAGAACTGGAGTAAGACAACGATGCCATCTTTCACCACTTTTATTCAACATTGTCCTTGAAAATCTAGCCAGAGCAATTAGAAGAAAGAAATTAAAGGAATATGAATAGAAAAATAACTCAGTTTTTCAGAATTTGCTGGTGACATGATTATATTCAGAAGATCCAACAAATTCCACCAGAAACATTCTAGAACTAATAAATGAATTCAGCAAAGTAGCAGGATGTAAAATTAACGCCCGTAAATCAAATGCATTCCTATACATCAGTGATGAATTCACTGAAAGAGAAATTAGGGAAACTATGCCATTTTTTCCCATTCTGTAGGCTCTCTCTTTACCACACGATATATAAAGAACTCAAAAGCTTAATACCAAAAAAAAAAAAATAACCCAATCAATAAATGGGCAAAGGAACTTCACATTTGACAGAAGAAGAAATACAGTCAACAAATATATGAAAAAATGTTCAATATCTCTAGCAATTAGAGAAATGCAAATCAAAACCACACTGAGATTCCTTCTCACTCTACTCTCAATGGCAATCATCAAGAATACAAGCAACAATAAATGTTGGTGAGGATGTGAGAGAAAATTTACACTCATATTGCTGGTGGGACTGCAAATTGGTGCAAGCACTATGGAAAGCAGTATGGGGAGACTCCTCAGAAAACTTGGAATGGAACCACCATTTGACTCAGTCATCCACTCTTCGGTTTATACCCAAAGACTTAAAATCAGCATACTATAGTAACACACCTACATCAATGTTTATAGCAGCTCAATTCACAATGACTAAACTATGGAACCAACCTAGGTGCCCTTCAACAGATGAATGGATAAAGAAACTGAGGTATATACATAATGGAATATTACTCATCCTTAAAGAAGAATGAAATTATGGCACTTGCCAGTAAATGAATGGAACTGGAGAAGATCATGCTAAGCAAAATAAGCCAATCCCAAAGAACCAAAGGCCAAATGTTTTCTCTGATATGTGGATGCTAACTGACAATGTGGGAAGAACAGAGGTATTTTGGACTACACAGGGAAGTTAATGGAGGGGAGGGGGCATGGGATAAGAATGATAGAAGGAATCAGACATTATTACCCTATATGCATGTATGATTACATAACCTGTGTTAACTCTACATTGTGTACACCCAGACAAATGAGAAGTTATACTCCATTTAAGATGTATCAAAATGTATTGTACTGCCATGTATAACTAATTAGAACAAATGCAAAATATTTTTAAATGGGAAAAAATATATTCAAAAGAGTGATACTCATGATAGCCAAATGGTGGAAACACCCAAATGTTCACTGATGGATATATGGGTTTAAAAAAACATGGCTTATACATATAGTCGATACAATGGAATATTTTTCAGCCCTAAAAAAGAAGTGAAGTACAAATACATGCTACCACAAGGAGTAACCTCAAAACCTCACTAAGTGAGAGAAATGAAACAAAAGATTATAAATTTTATGATTTCATTTATATGAAATATTTTAGAATAAATAATTTTATAGAGACACAAAGCATATTGGTGGTTACCAGGAATGATGTACGGAGGATTGGGAGCTAATCGTTTAATAGGTACAGAGATTTCGTTTGGGTGATGAAAATGTTGTAAAACAATATAGAGGTATTGCAGAAATTGAGTGGCAAGGGGGTGGATATGCAACCTGCCCCTGCTGTACCCGTTCATGCCATCGGAGGTCCTTAGAGGCTTTTCATTGAGAACATGATGGGCCTTTGTCTCCTCAGCCCTGAAAGTTTACAGGACAACCAACTCTTCCCTCCTATCTTAGCTCTCCCACTCTGTCCAAGTGGAACTCCAAGAAAGTACCAGCATGGGAAGCATGCTGTACATATGAACCCCGACTCCTACCCCTGATTCCTTGGGAGGCACCCTATCCTGTGTGACCACTCAAGTATTTGCTGGTTTCTCTTCTGGCTCTGCCAGAAGCCCAATCCTTAGCCGTCAGAAAAAATAATAGCTGAACACTGTAACTCTTAATCTAAGTTCCCTGCTTCCAGGTTCTTCCATGCATTCCAAGTCTAACTTTATTTCATCCAGCTTTTTCATTGCAGTGGGAACATTGGCCTGTGATGATCTACTAGTTAATCCAATTTTTTTTCACTGAAAATGTTTTATTGGCCTTTTGGATAGAAACGGGAATTTATTTGCCAGGAAAAGATGATCCCATCATACTTCTGCTGGAAGCAGTGCATGGCCTCCTCTTAGTGATTCTGTGTTTGGCCCCAGTGCAGCCTGTCCTGTGCTTCTTGTCTGTGTTACTGAAACCTAGCCTACCCAGCACCACATAGAAGTCCAGACTGTAGATACCAATGCTTGGATCATATTTGATGCCCAGATGGATGTGTTCCTGGATCCCAAAACCAAAGTTGACAGTATCCGAAAAGTTATTTTTCCTTAATTCATACTCCCACACCTTTAGACCTTTCTCCAGGATTTCTTCTACCTTGGCCTCACAAACTGTGCAGTAAACAGCAATCTTTTCATTTCTCCTGATGCCAAAGGATCTGACAGTGATCTAGCTTTAGAAAACACAGGAGTCTGGTCTGAGAGCTGCTCCAACACCTTGGCGGCCCCAGGTCAGTCTGTCTCCACTTTCCCCCTCACAGATGTTGAGGCAGAGCTTGTGGATGTGAAGTTCCCAGATGGGGTTCTCCTTTTTACCTTTATCCTCTGCCATGATGGAGAATAGGAAGAGAGAATGGAGCTTCTGGCCCAACCAATTTTAAAAATAAAGGAAGACTGCCCCCATATAGAGTATCCACATATTTGCTTATTTTTAAAACTTTCATATATTTATTTTCATTAACTTTTTTTTGACAGTGATAAATATTTTTAAAAATTCTTTTCATACATGTATATAGGGCAATAATGTTCGTCTCATAATCTACCATCCTTACCCTCCCCACCCATCCCACCTCTCCCCTCCCCTTATTCTTCCCTACCCACCCCCCTCTATGGATCAGCATCCACTTATCAGAGAAAACATTCAGCCTTTGGTTTTTTAGGATTGGCTTATTTTACATATGATACTCTCCAGCTCCATCCATTTACCTGTAAATGCCATAATTTCATTCTCCTTTAAGGCTGACTATCCATTGTGTATATGTACCACATTTTCTTTATCCATTCATCTGTGGAAGGGCATCTAGGTTGATTCCATAGTTTAGCTATTGTGATTTGAGCTGCTTTAAACATTGATGTGAATGCTGTACTGTAGTATGCTGATTTTAAGTCCTTTGGGTATAAACCAAGGAGTCGGGTAGTATCCCCCACCCTTTTTATTTTTTATTTTGAGATAGAGTCTTGCTAAATTTCTGAGGCTGGCCTTAAACTTGCGATCCCCCTTCCTCAGTCTCCTGATTTGCTGGGATTATAGCCTCCCAATTGCTGTCTGACCACTGCACCCAGCAGAAAAGATTTTTTCTTAAATATTTTTTAGTTGTCAATGGATCTTTTATTTTATTTATTTATTTTTATGCAGTGCTGAGGATCAAACCCAAGGCCTCACACATGCCAGGCAAGCATTCTATCACTGAGCCACAGCTCCAGCAAAATTTGAGGTCTTGTTTTCCCATTTTGAAGAAATGTGAATAGGTGGGGAATAGACTGAGAATCTGAATTTTACTTACAGACTACTTCCTGGGGGCCTCATTGGCAGAGATCAAAGTTTGAATGTTAAGTTATAGGAGTTTGAACTTTGATGCTTTTGAGTACCATTACCATTTACCCTGAATTTTAGCATTTAACATTACGTATAAAATGTACTGAAATTCTTTGCTAGAAAATCTAAGTTCTAAGTTTTATAAAATATTATTAGCTTTACTGACTTTTATTAAATGTAATTTTTGTTATTTATAAATTTCAGATGAAAACAATTTTTAAAATTTGTCCATAATCTCATTGTCCCAGTTTAACAACTGTTAACATTTTGGAGCCTTTGCTTTCAAGACATACTTCCTATGAAAAAATACACACACACACACACACACACACACACACACACACTACCAAATATACACATATATTTAACAAATTAAGATCATCCACTTTGCTCTTTATAGTATTTTCTCCCCTATTGTTTATAGTCATTTTTCCACATCAAATTCAGTTATGTCATGAATTTTAGTTTTATTGGGTTTTTTTAGTTATATATAACAATAGGATTAATTTTGATATAATAGCATGGAATATAATGTTCTTTGTTTTTTGTGGGTTTTTTATTTTTTTTATTTTTATTATTATTGTATACAAATGGGATACATGTTGTTTCTCTATTTGTACATGGAGTCAAGGCATACCATTTGTGTAATCATACATTTACATAGGGCAATGATGTTGATTCATTATTTTTTTCCCCTTCCCCCCCACCCCTCCCACCCCTCTTTTCCCTCTATACAGTCCTCCTTTCCTTCATTCTTACCACACTCCTTATCCCTAACCCTAAACCTAACCCTAAACCTAATGCTAACCCCTCCCACCCCCCATTATATGTCCTCATCTACTTATCAGCAAGATCATTCGTCCTTTAGTTTTTTGAGATTGGCTTATCTCACTTAGCATGATATTCTCCAATTTCATCCATTTGCCTGCAGATGCCATAATTTTATCATTCTTCATTGCGGAGTAATATTCCATTGTATATATATGCCACAGTTTCTTTATCCATTCATCAACTGAAGAGCATCTAGGTTGGTTCCACAATCTGGCTATGGTGAATTGAGCAGCAGTGAACATTGATGTGGCTGTATCTCTCTAGTATACTGATTTTAAGTCCTTTGGGTATAGGCCAAGGAGTGGGATAGCTGGGTCAAATGGTGTTTCCATTCCAAGCTTTCTGAGGAATCTCCATACTGCTTTCCAGAGTGGCTGCACTAATTTGCAACCCCCACCAGCAATGTATGAGTGTTCCTTTTTCACCACATCCTCGCCAACACCTATTGTTGCTTGTGTTCTTGATAATCGCCATTCTAATTGGGGTGAGATGAAATCTTAGGGTAGTTTTAATTTGCATTTCCCTTATTACTAGGGATGTTGAACATTTTTTCATATATCTGTTGATTGCTTGTACATCTTCTTCTGTGAAGTGTCTGTTCATTTCCTTAGCCCATTTGTTGATTGGATTATTTGTATTCTTGGTGTAGAGTTTTTTGAGTTCTTTATAGATTCTGGAAATTAGCGCTCTATCTGAAGTATGAGTGGCAAAGATATTCTCCCACTCTGTAGGCTCTCTCTTCACATTGCTGATAGTTTCCTTTGCTGAGAGAAAGCTTTTTAGTTTGAATCTATCCCAGTTGTTGATTCTTGCTTTTATTTCTTGTGCTATGGGAGTCCTGTTAAGGAAGTCTGATCCTAAGCCTACAAGTTGAAGATTTGGACCTACTTTTTCTTCTATAAGATGCAGGGTCTCTGGTCTGATTCCGAGGTCCTTGATCCATTTTGAGTTGAGTTTTGTGTAGGGTGAGAGATAGGGGTTTAATTTCATTCTGTTGCATATGGTTTTCCAGTTTTCCCAGCACCATTTGTTGAAGAGGCTATCTTTTCTCCATTGCATATTTTTGGACCCTTTGTCTAGTATGAGACAAATACTAGGATGAGACAAATACTTTTTTGTGGTGCTGGGGATTGAATCCAGGGTCTTGTGCATGAGAGGCAAGCACTCTGTCAACTGAGCTATATCCCCAGCCCAGAATATAATGTTCTAATTCAGTCCCTAGTACTTCCTCTTTCTCTCTCTTCCCTCCCCCTTTGTCCTTCCCTCTGCTCTACTGATCTTTCTGCTACTTATAGTTTTTTTTTAATTAATGTATTGTGCAAATACATGATAGTGAGATCTACTGTGGTATATTCATATATGTACATAGGAAAGTTAGGTCAAATTCATTCCACTATCTTTCTCTATCCCATCCCTCCTCCCTTCCTTTATTCCCCTTTGTCTACTCCACTGATCTTTCTTCTACTCTTTTTTTTAATCCCCTGCCCTTATTTTGGATTAGCTTCCACATATCAGAGAAAACATTAAACTTTGACTTTTGGGGAATGACTTATTGCACTTAGCATATCATGCATTTTAAATAGCTAATAGAGTTATAATTTATTTAAGGAAATATTACAATGTATGAGATTTTCATTCTAGAAACATTTGTTTTCAGAATTGCTTGTTTGTCTGTTTTCTCTCCCTTTCATCACAAAATATCTCTACTTAGCAAAACCGTGTGGTTGGAGCAATGCAGCTCTATTCTGTGGAGAAGAAGGTTTCACAACCCATAGAAGGCCATGCTGCTGCTTTTGCAGAGTTCAAGATAGAGGGGAATGCCAAGCCTACCACCCTCTTCTGCTTTGCTGTACGCAGTTCCACAGGAGGAAAGGTAAGATCCTGTCTACTTTGTCTTCTTCCTAGAAAAGTGTCCAGAGTCAGGGTCATGAGTCTGTATGAGTATAACTGAGAGTGGGACATGGCCTGCAGGTGCCTAAGTAAGTGAGGACTCATGACAGGATTTAAAACCACTCACGCAACATACATATCAGTGATTTGGCAACAACTGTGGCATAAAGTTAGGAACCTTAAGTTAGCTTAGCCCTTTTCCCATGAAAATCCTCTTAGATTGTACTGAGATGGACCTTGAAGGGAAGTGAGGCACAGTTTCTACTCTCATGCTTCAGCCTCTTGGAAGAGATAGCTGAGCAATCACTGCAGTGCCATGTTTGCCATAAGGTGTGCCTTCCACACCACCCAAGTTATGGTTCTACCCTGGTGGTTGTGGTAGGGATGGGAATGAGGTCCCAGGGAAGCAGTAGAGAGGCAAGGTCATACCCAGGAGCCAGTTGACTTTTATACAGCAAAGAGTATATCCAGACTCTGTTTGGCAGGGCTGCCAAAGAAAGTGGTGTGGAGGTGTCCTATACCTCATGATATTAGAGAGACCTGAGGTTCTGCTAGGATTTCATGAGACAATGAGGCACTGCTTCAGTTGAGAACTAGTAGAAAAGTAGGAGTCAGGTAAAATGTCAACCTTGTTGCTAAAAGAGCTAATTAAGGGCACCAACTTTAGCTATGCGGCACAAAGAGCTTGCTACCCTATTACCTCAGAATGAGGCTTACCACCTCTTCACAGATGGAACTGGGGAGGGACCGGCCTTCATTTCATAGCAGAACCTACCCTGCTCAGCTCCCTGTAAAGAGAACTCTTGGAAGCCAGGAGTGCTCAGTAATCTCCTACACTCAGATTTCAGATGGGCACTCTCCTGGAGGAGCACACGAGATTGAAGAGGAGCTAGGAGTAACCTTCTGGGGCAGGCCCTTCCATACCTAGGGACCTGAGTCACACACAGCTCCCTCCGTCTCCCACCACACACAGTAATTCTCCCAAGACTTATGGCTGTTTCTTCCCCCCTGCTACAGTGAAGAGTGTGGTATCCTTCTCAACCTGTGTTCCTTGCCCTGTGTTCCTTCTAACTGAGTTCAACTGTCTTTACAGGAATAGCTCTGCAGTCTCATGTATGGATTGGAGTTTGCCTGGACACCAGTTCTTTACTGCTAACCTTCTCACAGGCAAATACCTCTTGTTCAAAGTCACACCCTTCTACCACTGCTTCCCAAGAACCTTCATTTTTTTTTCTCATACCTCTACTTTAGTTGGCAGTGTCACTGTCCTTCTTAACTCCTCAGCAAGAAACCACAGCTCTCCATCTTTGTTACCACCTGACCTTTAGCAAGTCTGTCTAAGCTTTTAGTGACTTATCACCTTAATTTTGGCTCAGGAAATGGTTCTTTATTAGGTCCTCAGACCTGCTTCACCATTTTTACTAATAGGTCTTGCAACAGGGTTTCTCTGAACTACCTTTTATCTTAAATTTCCTGTGTGCAAGTCTCCCATCTGATCTATAGTAGCCTTTGCATGCCAGCACATCAGCCATCTCCTCCAGCCCATCTTTCAGTGTGCCTCCTCTCCTCTCAAGTCTCTTTGGTATTTTCTACCTTTCTCTTTGCCTGGCCAAATTCAGACTGCCCCCACTTCTGTGAAACACACCTTCTAACCCCTATTGTATCTTGTCTCTGATCCACTCTACTTGCATTTTTTTTTTCTGGATTTGTTTTAGCTTTGGCACTTTTTTTTCAAAAGAAATTTATGGTGAAGGCACCTCTATAAATCAGGAATGTAGAACTTGTTCTAATAGAAATAGATAAGGAGACATGAATATTTAAAATCGTTTTTTGGGTTTTTTTTCCAGAAATAAGAAGTAGGAAGGAGCCCCTTCATCCACAGACATTCCTCCAAGTTCTACAATAATTCTTACATTTCCCCAGAATAACCTTGAAAAATTCAGGCCTATGCCACAGTGGGTTTGATTGTCTCATGAGTTTGACATTCAGTGATGAGATCTCATTGACTAGTTCATGTTAGCCTGTGTCTGAGTGATTGGAGAGGAGAACTGAAATAGGCAACAGATACAAGTTGGAATTTTTGCTTCATGAGTGTGAGCGCCAAAGTCCAGGGAAGAGAGAAGTGATTCAACTGACCAGAAACTAAATACTCTCAAGTTTTCTGGCAGTAGTTCTTTCTATTGTTCTTGGTGAAGATTCAGTTAGAAATAATCACAAGTACCTCAATAAAGAAATTTCTTCTTTGTTTGAATGTAAGTTTTAGCTTTAGTCATACAGAGCTTATACCTCTGCTTACCACTGTGCCTTGTTTAGTACCTGTCTACCACCAAGAGCATTTACTTGGATTGACCTAAGATCTCTCTTCTAGTTGCACATAATTGAAGTTGGACAGCCTGCAGCAGGAAACCAGCCTTTTGTAAAGAAAGCTGTAGATGTGTTTTTCCCTCCAGAGGCACAGACTGATTTTCCAGTGGCTATGCAGGTATGAACGAGCTGCTCTTTAAATATGTCATGTTCTAAATCATCCATTCTGGCACTTTCTGAGGTATAGCAAACTGTCATCTGCAGTTTGCTTCACTCTCTCCCTCACCCCAGATCTTGGATTCTTTCAAACCCATTTAGAAACCTGCAACTTTGTGCATGATTTTAGGAACAGTCCTACTCATAGAAGTTCTTCATCAGGGTGGATCAGGGCAGCATGAGACTCTTCGAGCTCATGTACCAAAATTTTATTGTAAAAAATTGGATGGTTATTGCAGTACAAGAATATGTAAAGAAGAAAATGGTCCTCTGTAGATAAACCAATGGAATATAAAATACATCAAAGATCATGTTACTTATTATATAAATAATTTAGATATAAACCTTTTCTGGACAAAACTGGGATCACAGTATATATGTAAGATTATATGGTTTATTTTCCCTTTTACTGTTTTGCTCAGTACATTGTAGACATTTCCATAAGGTATTGTATTCTTTGTGAATATTGTGGGAAGTGAAAAAACTTATTTTAAAGAATATACCACAATTGGACATATCTTAGCTATTTCCTTTATTTCTGTTCCCAAATATCTGCCTATATTTACAATAATTCCTATGAGATAGATTTTTAGCAATAGTGTCCTGATGAAAGATTGTAATTTTTCCCCCAAAGTGAAATTGGCTTTTTTCTGTCTTGTGAAAAAAGATATGTCATATATCAGTTTCCAACAATACAGATGTAACAGCAGGATTAAATACCAAATGAAATCCTACCATGGCTGATAATTGTAACCACCACTTAAAGAAAGTAACTTCATATGCATACATTCATGCAGATACATTCAAATAGACTCCTACAAAAGTGGTTTCACACTACTCTTGCTGCTTTATGACTCTCTCTCACTATATTGCAGATAGTTCTATGTCAGTAAAATCACATTTATTTTATTGTTTGCATAATCCATTCTATGGATATGCTGTGGTTCTCTTAAATAGTCCCACTGATGTGTATTTAGATTTACTGTAATCACCTCAAGGAATAATTGCAGTTCATACATCTTTGTTCATTAGTCAAAAGGTCTGAGGACAGATTCCTAAACATAAAAGTATGTGACAGAGGCATATGCATGTCACCAACTCTCATGACCATGCAGATTGTTCTTCTGCCAGTGCTGCCCTTTACAGCTGGACAGTGCTCAGTGGTTTTCTTATCATTCCCTTGGTTTCTGTTCAGGCAGAATGGGTCTCTTGTGTGCATTTTTTTAATTGAATTTTCCTGATCTTTGCATTTTTTCTGTCAGTCTTTATTAATATCTCTTTGTAGTTCTGAAATACTAAGTGTCTGATGTGTTTTAAGTATTTTTCCCAGTCATAAAAAAAGGTGGTTTGTGGCATATTCCATCTTGCATAAGCTTTGCATTTTTGTGTGGCTTTACTATCATGTTTTGAAAATAATTCTGTATTCCAAGACGATCAAAATAGTCACCCATATTTTTTTCTGTTATTCTCTTAATTGTATTTTTTTAATTTAAAGTCTTTGGCCCATCTGGGGTTTACTTTGAGCTAAAGAATAAGATAATGATCCAAGTTCTTTACTCTCTCCTCCATCCCCAAATAGCTAACCAGTTATATCAATATCATGTATCGATTAAAGTAACTATAGTCCACTGCTAGGCCATGTACCATTTGTGGTAAATATCTCACATATAACAGATTCTCTTTCAGGGTTCTCAATCAAGTTCCCTTTTTCTATGACTCTTCCTATGCCACACCATACTTTTAAATAACTTTAAACTTTTTAAACCTTCAAGCTTTCCTTGTGTTAAATATTTCTGTAAGAGTTGATGGCACTTGGCAAAGGTTTGTAAGTGGTAATGGAAGGCAGACTGGAAAGTGAAGTCAATATTTGGAGTATCTAAAACTTTCCCCTTTTATGAACTTAAAGCTTAATGGGGTTTCGTAAGAAACTAGGGAAAGAATGTCTCTACCTGAAAGATATATGGAATAGACTGATTTTCTTGGACCTTTATTTGAGAGTGATTGGGCAAAGTTATTTGCTCTCACACCTAGGAGAAGGACTTGAAATCTATCTCAGGAATAGGTTACTCCTATCAGTGCTCTCGGCCTTGGAGACTCTGGGATCCCATTTATCATTTGTGAACTCTTTTTTTCTGACTTGACTTCTTCTTACTTTTTCCAACCCATCATTCTCTGTCTTTTTTACAGATTGGAGCTAAACATGGTGTCATATATTTGATCACAAAGTATGGCTACCTACATATGTATGATTTAGAATCTGGTGTGTGCATCTACATGAACCGTATTAGTGCTGACACAATCTTTGTAACTGCTCCACATGAACCAACCTCTGGGATTATTGGTGTCAACAAAAAGGGACAGGTATATAACTCCAAGGTTTCATTTCCCACCTTTTCCCTTCTGTAAGGACTAGAGCTTTGTCTTCCTTCTTCAGGAAAGTGATCAGGTGTAGTTAACTCCTGTTATTAAATTTATACTCATGTCTGCCTTCTTCACATCCTCACTTCCTATCTTCAACAGCACCATTTCTAACAGGATTGATTCAGAGAGCAGCTCCTTCCTGCATGAAGCATCTACCAGTGGAGCAGCAGTTCTAATATGTACCACATACCTTTTCATGCTATGCACCCATTGATTAGAAGAGGTTGAAAAAGCAGATACTATGCTTTTGAAGTTATCTTTCTCAACCAAAGTTAAAAAGAGAAGAAAAGCAATTTTCTGTGCTTTAAAAAGAAAAATTGAGAGGAATAATCATCAGTTATAACCAAGAAAGTCATTTTGGCATCGTCCTGAACACATCATTATGATCAGTGCCCATATGACTTTACATTTTCAGTCTTTTAAACAGCTGCATAAAATCCCATGCTATCACTATGCTGGGTGGTTCTACTTTATTACCATTAGGAACCTGACTCCTTTACATCTTTTTACTCTTAGGGCCAACATCACAAGTATGCTCAACATGAGTCTGGGAATTTGGCAAACATTGCAGTGTCATGAGGGAATGTGGCAGACCATGTGTATAGTTCATTCTCCCAGGTGGATCTTATCTCACTTGGTGGGTTCTTACAGGTGCTGTCAATTTGTGTTGAGGAAGAGAACATTGTGAATTATGCAACCAATGTGCTTCAGAATCCAGACCTGGGTCTGCGTTTGGCTGTTCGTAGTAACCTGACTGGGGCAGACGAGTTGTTTGTGAGAAAATTCAGTACCTTCTTTGCACAGGGGAACTATGCTGAAGCCGCCAAAGTAGCAGCATCTGCACCAAAGGTAGTGAAACTCGAACACTGTATGCCATTCTGAAGTTTTAGGACCCAACCTTGAGAGCAAAATAAAACATGAAAGCATTTTGCTACTGCTATTGGAGTATAGTAGTGCTATGTTAGTGTGCTTTTTAAATTTTTTACCAGTGGCATATCAGTAATGGTGGCATATCAGTAATGGAAACAGACAAAATTCTGCTCCACCATTTTATTCTTTATTGTTTTTCTGTTATTGTCTGTGTTCATTACATATTTCTTACCCAGCATCTTAGCTCAAGTACAGGTTTGTCTTTTGGTAACTTGAATTTTCCACTGTTATTACCTATTCATTAAATATAAAACTATAAAAATCAAATAGCCCTTCCTATTTTATTTAGTGACAGTCCTATTTGGGGCTTTCTTCACTCTTCTAGAGAATTGTTATTGGTTTATTTCTTTAGGATAAATTGTCCTGGGACTTGACTTACTACTGAGTAAATAAAGACTTTCAAGTTGCTTCTCCTCTAAAGAATTTTTCCTATCTTTTAAATGATGAACTTGAACAAACCACTTCATTTTTTAAAAAATATTTTTAAAATATTTAAAAATATTTTTGATAGACCTTTATTTAATGTTTATTTATATATGTCTCACACATGCTAGGCAAGTACTCTACCACTGAGCCACACCACCAGCTCCCAATTTCATTTTTTAATAGCTTTATTTTGGTTATTTATTTTTATGTGGTGCCAAGGATCAAACCCAGTTCCTCACATGTGCCAGGCAAGTAAATGCTCCACCACTGAACCATAAGCCCAGCCCCTGAACAAACCATTTCTAATGGGACTGTGAGTATTTTGAATATGTGTGTAGAACTTCAACTTCAAGTTAGAGGCCTAATTGCAGCCTGGTAGGATACAAGTAAGATCCATACTGTGATCTTCCTTGGACCTGGACCCGCGGTACTTATTGATGGAGGTAGAAGAATTTTTGTCTCTGTCATGTCATTGTAGAATTCTGTTGAGTGAAGGGACGCCCTGTGATTACAGCGCAACAGGTTATATTTTCATTTGTTATCAGGGAATTCTGCGTACCAGTGATACAATCCAGAAGTTCCAAAGTATACCCGCCCAGCCTGGCCAAGCCTCTCCTTTGCTCCAGTACTTTGGAATCCTGCTTGACCAGGGTCAACTCAATAAACTTGAATCTTTGGAGCTTTGCCGGCCAGTTCTTCAACAAGGGCGCAAGCAACTCTTAGAGAAGTGGCTGAAAGAAGATAAGGTAGAAACACTTGTGAAATCATAACCCCCAAACAGTTTGAAAATTAGGTTGCAGGTGCCCTACTCCTCCTGATGTTGTCTTGTCCTTTGGCATGTACAGCTAGAGTGTTCAGAGGAACTGGGAGATTTGGTCAAAACTGGTGACCCTATATTGGCTCTGAGTGTGTACCTTCGAGCAAATGTACCAAGCAAAGTGGTTCAGTGTTTTGCAGAAACAGGCCAATTCCAGAAAATTGTACTCTATGCCAAAAAGGTAAGGCGTGTTTTACCATTACCTTTGTACAGATAACTCATTTGCAGGTGGGCGGTTACCAATTGTGTCATTTATAAAATACCTTCTATGTGGGGTGAGTACTGTGGTGCACATCAGTTATCAGTACTGCTGTTAGCATATGGCATTCATTAATACTAATAATGTTTTATTATTTACTTTTTTATTTTCCTGTCTTATTTTTGCAGTCCTTCTATCTCATTTCCAGTCAGAAGCTTTCTTATAATCTTATTATCTTTCTCTTACTTCTTCTCCTTCCTTCCTCCCCCAGTACCCTCTGTGTGTCAAGTCAGTGTTTTGGGGGTTTCATATCCTATACCTATGTGCTTGCTAGTGCTGTGCCTGCACACCAACCTGGGTAACTTCTCTGTGGTCCATGCTCTTTGTTTAGTAAATTGCATCTCATATACCTGGGATCAGTTCACTTAATTGTTCATTTTATTTGGCAAAGGAATCATACATACGCATGCTAATGTTGATAGTCATTTCTTTATAAACATAAATTCCAAACAAAGGATAAACTTCTTTTTTAATTTATTTTTTAATAAATAAATAACTTCTAATTTATTTTTTAATAAATAATAAACTTCTTTTTAAATTTTTTTACTTATTTTTCCTGATTGGTGTTCCCTCACTTACAGGTTGGTTATGTCCCAGACTGGATCTCTTTGCTGAGGAGTGTGATGAGGATCAGTCCAGAACAGGGTCTGCAGTTTTCCCAAATGCTAGTGCAGGATGAGGAGCCATTGGCCAACATCAACCAGGTGAACACAGATTGTTTGGGATATTTTATGACTTTTGTAGCCATCAGGAAGATTCCCTTTCATTTGGTTTTCTGTTCTCACAATTCAGTGTCTTTTTTGATTTACTATTATTATTTCAGTTTTTTAAAAAAACTAATACACTAGGAGAGCTTGTCTTCTCGTCTATTTTTTGAATACTTGTCATTCAAGTATTGAGGATATTCATTGATTTATGTGTCAAACTGTGAGTATTTTGTTTCTTTTTGTGGGGATTTGTAGTAGGATGTGAAGATGTTATTTAAGGAAGGTAGCCCTCCATTCCTCATACCATTCCATTACTACCTCATTATTTTCTTTCTGATAAATGACCCAAACCCCACCTGAGTACAATGGAAAGTGCTGAGAAGTCACCCTGGTTTGCATCTTCTGGTTGTCTGATTGCCCTGGATTTTAGTGTAACTTACTTAGTATTTAGGTGTAACCACATTCCAAGTCACCTTCAGTAAACTATATTCAAGAAGTTCTGGGTGATATATAGGTGTGTAATAAAGCTTAAAGCACAACAGTAAAACCAACAACCTGTCTAGAAATGATAGGTGCAATTATAATTGGGTTTATGCATCTGAAAATTTACAGATATTTTGGAGATCATAATAAGGTGTATGAGCCAATTTACTTAGTTCTCAATGGGAAAGGAGTGTCTAGCTGAAATCTTGTTTATATTTCATATTTTTAAGTTTTTTTTTTAAATATAAATTTTCACCAGGCATGGCAGCACATGCCTATAATCCCAAATAACTTGGGAAACTGAGGCGGGAAGATTGCCAAGCAACTTAGTGAGACCCTGTCTCAAAATAAAAAAAACAAAAAGGGCTAGGGATGTCACACAGTGGTATACTGCCTCTGGCTTCATCCCTAGTACCAAAAAAAACCCCATATATATATATATGTACACAAATATGTATTTTTCCTCACACACACACACACACACAGATGCACGCAAATATACATATATACATATACATATATATTCCTCTTATACTTTAAGTATGAAAAATGTTGCACAGTTGCTAAGTTTATTACCTGTATTTCACCTCTTGTTTTATTAATTGTTTAACATCTGTTTAATTGTAATAAAAAGTGTCTTAAGTAAATGTGCATTTTCCCAGTTGTGCCTGAATAACATAATGATGTTGTATGGCAGCTAGACCCCAGGTATTTGCTACCTTTACAATTTGATTAACATTATTTGTATCACTTTAGATTCTGGGGGCTCCCACATACTATAAAGACAACTCCCTTTGATCCACTCCATTAAAGTGGCCTGTTAGTATAACATAGGTGATGTAATTTCACAAAATTACCCCTGAGCTAATAAAGGCTATGAATTACTTGAATTTCAGAAATATAATAAAATGCAAAGGAGACTAATTGTTGAATTTCTGAATGAGATTCTTTCTCAAAAACTGTTTCAATAGGAAAATGAAACAGTGCCTTCTTTAAGTGAAAACATGGCTTGGATCTTTGCAGATTGTGGACGTTTTCGTGGAAAACAGTTTAATTCAGCAGTGTACTTCCTTCTTGTTGGATGTCTTAAAGCATAATCACCCAGCTGAGGGACACCTCCAGACTCAGCTGTTGGAAATGAATCTGATCCATGCACCCCAGGCAAGTGACATCTCTAGGCTAATAACAAGGGGCAGAGTACCTGCTGTGCCTGTGTATGGGATGTGCAGAACTGAGCACAGGAGCTTTGAACAGGGTTATACTTGCTCCAGGTGTTTATCTTTGTGCTTCTCAGTGGACAAAAAACTTATCCTATGAGGTTTTTCCAGAAGTCAGGGTACAGGACATACAAGGAAACAGTTACAATTGAGAATATAATTTCTTCCTTTCTTCTCTTTTTCATTGTGGTAAAATATGCATAACACAGGTTATCATTTTAACAGTTTTTAAATGTGCAATTCAGTGACATTAAGAAAATTCACAAAGCTGGATGTGATGGCACATGCCTATAATCGCAGTTACTCAGGAGGCTGAGACAGGAGGATCAAAAGTTCAAGACTAGCCTGGGCAACTTGGTGAGACCCTGTCTCAAAATAAAATTAAAAGGACTAGGTATGTAGTTCATTTCTGAGTTCAATCCAAAGTACAGTAAAAAGAAAGAAAGGGAGGAAGGGGGATGGACATTAACAAAATTGTATAACCATCTTCACTCTATATTTTCAGAATTTTTTATCACCCCAGAAAGGAACTGCATCTAGCAGCCACCAAGCTGCTTTCTGTCTCTGTGAAATTGCCTATTCTAGATGGTTCATACAAATGAAATCATAAAATATTTGTCCTTTTGTATATTTTTTTTCATTTTCATATTTTATCCATTTTATAGCATGTATTTTAAATTCCATTGTTAAGGCTGCCTAATATATTCCATTGTATGTGTATACTACAGTTTATTTATCCTTTCTTCTGTTGATGGATGCTGGGTTGTTTCCACCTTCTGGCTGTTATGAATAATGCTGTCTTTCAATCTTTTTGGATAATTACCCAAATGTGAACTTGCTAGATCATATTATAATTCTGCATTTAACTTCTTGAGGAACATTGAGCTGTATTCCAAGAGTCTTCACCATTTTGTATTCCTATCAGCAACACAAAAGTATTCCAATTTCTCTGTCCTTTTCAGCATGTTTTCCTTTTATTCACTTTTTAAAATAATAACCATCTTAATGGGTATAGTGGTTTCTCACTGTGATTGGGGCATCATTTCTTGACCTGAAAAGTCAGGGGGAGGGATATGATCAAATCACATGTATTTGCTATTCTGGGTTAAATTTGGAGATAGATACACAGTATAGAAAAGGGACATAGGGGATTTTATATCAACCTGTTTTGACCAAGGTTGTATGAGAAGTTCACTTTGTTTTTTGCTTATTTGTCTTCAAATTGTTTTTCTTTAACAATCACATATTATTTTGAAATTTGGAGACAACATCCTTTATTCTATTACCTCAATTTATTCAAATCCACAAGTCAGCTGCTAAGTGCATTATATCCCACCTCTAGGAAATAAAATTGGCTATTTACTATTTGGTATATTTGAACTCTCATGACTTGATGATTATGCATGATGGATTTTAGTAAATGAGGTATGAAACAGAAACCAAGTAACAGTCAGAAACTCAGCATACAGACCCCAAAGAGTGCCCACACCACTAACAACTAGGCATGGTACTGACAGGCCTGGGGCACAGTGCCTGAAACAGTGGGACAGTCTTCTTTGGACGATGAGTACTAGGTGATACTTTCTGTCTTTGCTCATCTGTGTTCTCTAAGTTCATCTAAGTTCTCTAAAACACAATTTCTCTGATAAAGATATCAAAAAAAAAAAGGGGATAGTTAGGACAGATCAGAAGAAAGAAAAGGATAGGGAGAAGCAGGTATCAGGTGTTCTAAAATTCTCCTCTCAGGACTTGGTTTGATCCTTTATTCTGTAGAAATACAGAGTGTGTGTAACCCTGGAGCAGTGTGATATTGACTGTGCACGTGTCCAGTCCTCTATTGGGTGTGTTGCACATCATAGAAGGGATGGAAAAGAGTGTGCTGAGCTGCAGGTGAAGGCACCCAGGAGTACAACTTGTCAGAACTAGCTACTGGTTAGAGATAGAGGATAAGATCACTTAGCAAGGCAACAGAGTTGTTGTGTTGACCTATCCATTCTTTGCCCAGAGAGTACTTACAGTGTTAAACCTCACCAAAATTCTTTCCAGGAGCTAGATATGTTGGCATGTATTTGTAATTCCAGCTACTCAGGAGGCCAAGGCAGGAAAGTTGCTTAAGCCCAGAAGTTCAGGGCCAGCCTGGGCAGCATAACAGGACTTAAACTCTTTCTTTTTAAGTTTTTTTAATTTGTCTTAATTTGTTATACATGACAGTAGAATGCATTTGTACATTTTGATAGATCATATGTAAAAGGACTTCACCTCTTAAACTTATTCCCAACCACATCTGTATCCCTATCTACATCATCTTCTCCATCCCCCTCTCTCCAATTCTAACCTCTAACCACTTGCCCCTATCCTAACATCAAACCTAAACTATGAAACTTAAACCAATACACTATAATCCTGTATCAGATACACTAACCACTAACAACTAGTCCCAACAACAACCCTAACTCCTAAACCATAACCCTACCAACCTCATCTTCACCTTCAACCACTCCCCAACCATAACCAATTATCCCTAATGCCACCCCCAACCTAAATCTTGAAATAAAAGACCTTATCTCTTAGAAAGTAATTAATTTTTTCCAGGAGTGTTTATTGTTTTAAGTTTCTTTCCTAATTCTGCTTTAATTTAATAGAGAAGTCCAGTAAACACAAATAGGATTTGTTACTTTCAGGTGTGATTCTGACTCATCTGAGAATTGAGCTCATTAAAGGAGGGCTTGATAAACTTGAGCCCTCACACTGATCTTGCTATAGAAAACCCTACAAAAATGTAATTACTGAACCCAACTATGTATAACTATAATGCTCTAATAAAAAAATGTAATTGCCAAAAAACTGCAACAGGGTCCTGGACTAATCCCAATAATAGTTCTTTATGGAGCCTCAGTATTTCTTACATGCCTGACTTCAGCCTTGTGGGCCATGCCTAGCTCTGCAACATGGAAGAACAGATCCTTGTGCAAAGGGCCTCAGATGATTTGAAGGACAAGCCAGAGCTCTGCTAGGGAACCACTAACACTGTAGTTGCCATGGAAGTGTGGATATGAGCAGGGGCCCATGAGCACTAATTTCTGAGCTACACATTACCCTGGGGGATGGGTATGATTAATCAGCTGCTGTTTTAAATTTACTGGCACTAATCAGGTTTTCTTACTGAGCTCAATATTTCACAGGTCGCAGATGCCATCCTTGGAAATCAGATGTTTACACATTATGATCGGGCCCACATTGCCCAGCTTTGTGAGAAGGCAGGCCTCCTGCAGCGGGCACTAGAGCACTTCAGTGACCTCTATGACATCAAGAGGACTGTAGTCCACACCCACCTCCTCAATCCTGAGGTACAGTGCACCACTGGGCCACTCCCCTTGTAAATGGTGTCTTTATAGTTGTTCATATCATACGCTCCCAAATGTCTGCCTGTTGGGGTTTGTAGGACCAGGCCTGAACCTGCCATGTTTACTGCCAAGAGCATGCATAAACTTCACCTGCCCCGGCAACATGTCTGCGCTCAGTGTCATCTTTCTTTCTGATATTCACCTTGAGTTAGTCTAATACCAGGAAAAATGATAACCTTTTAACATTGACAACCTACCAAGACTGTCTGAGTCATTAGTAAACTCTAAAGGAGCTACTGTGTTTCAATTTATAGAATAGTTTTAGTATCAACTGTAGGGTATACTAGGATGAACAGTTTAGGTCAGGGTTTTATCCTAAATTTATTCCTTACTCCCACTTTTTACCATGATAGTAAGGTGCTTTTTGGTCTTATTAAGTAGAAATTCTTTACGCTTTTGACATTTAGGGTGGGGATGGAGATGATCCAGTTATTTAACAATATTTACAACTCTTCCTTATTCTCAGTGGCTCATCAATTTCTTTGGCTCCTTATCGGTGGAGGATTCTGTGGAGTGTCTACGTGCCATGTTGTCTGCTAACATCAGACAGAACCTTCAGCTGTGTGTGCAAGTTGCTTCTAAGTACCATGAACAGCTGGGCACACAGTCCTTGGTGGAGCTTTTTGAATCCTTCAAGAGTTATGAAGGTAAATCATGCAACCCTGGGCAGACCCTGCCTTATGACTATATCTGTCTTCTTAGGTGTGGCCGTTCACTCATGCAACTTAAAACGTCTTCCTGTAAAGCAGGATGCAGTCTTACTGCCTTACATTTTCAGTCAACTTTTCTCTCATGGGTATTACTCAGCTTATATAACCTTTTTGGTATTTCCAGAGAAAGAAAGCAAGTTGGTTGCTTTGGGATGGGGTTACTTATAATTCCCCTAAAATCCTTAAGTCTTTGTGGGACCTTGTGTCTCCATGTAGGACAGCCTGGTGCAGAATTCTTCTGATATTCTGTAATAATGGTTCTGGGTACCAGTGAAAGGGCCTGGTATCTGGTCTGAGCAGCCCTGAGGTGTCTGTTTTGTCCTCTTCCAAGTGAAAGCCCACAGTAGTCCATCACTTTGTGGTATTACCTTGTTGATTGTTGATGAGGTCTACCCAGTTGCCATCCTTTGCCCTTTTGTGATCATTGCACCAAAAGAATGCCAGGAAGAGTGGCTTTCTTGGGAACAGGCAGGGGATCTGACTAGCTGTTTTGGGGTTATTGGCAAAGCAGACACACTTTACATGGATGAAGAAGTCTGAACGGATCTGAAGAATAGAGCAGGTCATTGTGGGTGGGGCCGTCAAGTGAGCCCAAACAGAAGATAGATGAATGTTAGGAGAGTAAACATCAAACAGTCTCTGTTTATAGGCCTCTTCTACTTCCTGGGCTCAATTGTGAACTTTAGCCAAGACCCAGATGTGCATTTGAAGTACATTCAGGCTGCGTGCAAGACAGGGCAGATCAAGGAGGTGGAGAGAATATGCCGTGAGAGCAGCTGCTATAACCCAGAACGGGTGAAGAATTTCCTAAAGGTATGCCTTTCCCCACAAGCTGCTTTCATGGGTGACAGACCATGACCAGATGTCCTAAGAAGTAGTAAGCTGGGTTTGTCTTGCCTTTATTCCCTTAGTTCTCAGTGATAGATCTCTACTTTATGATGGTCTAACATTCTTAAAGGACTCCACTCATCATTAAGAGGATCCTTTGTAGGGGAAAGAAACTGGAGACTGTCCAGCATGTGGATGGCAGGAGTTAAATCGTTGCTGCATTTTATTTCAGCAGCATCCCAACTGTGTCCCTATTGGTTATATGTGATGAAGCTGCAATAACAAATAGACCACTTAGTGTTAGAGGCATAAAGAACTAGAAGTCAACTGAGCATGGTGACACACACCTATAGTCAGCAACTCAGAAACTGAGGCAGGAGAATCACAAGTTTGAGACCAGCCTCAGCAACTTAGCAAGATCCTGTCAAAAAATAAAAAAGGCTGGGAATGTTGCTCTGAGGTTAAGCACTCTGTGTTCAATCCATGGTTAAAAAAAAAATAAGAAGAAGGAAAAGGAGAAAAACAAACATGAAGCCTGTTTCTCATGCAACAGTCTTGGGTGGCAGGAAGTTGAGTAAGATGGCTTTCCATGCCACCACCCTTTAAGGAATAAGTACATAGCTGTTTTGCCATCTTCAATACTTAGCCTTGAATGTTGCCTTCCCAGTCAATTGGTGGAAGGGAAGAGTACAGCAAAATTGCATGGTGGCTTTTCCCTTGAAGGAAATGAGGTCATGTGGTCTCATCTGAAACTCTAGGGAACCTGGAAAAGTAATCTAGGCATGGGTCCAAACAAAGACTAATGATTATAGTGGCCTACTGACTGTCCTGACAAACTGTTGTTTGGGAACTGAGTGTGAGTGTGTAGACAGCTCCCCCACTACCTCATCCCAACAGACTGGCATTTCTTTGGGCAATGACCGCTAGAAGGGCAATCTTTTTTGCAAATGAACTATTCTTGAGGACAGCCTGGCCTGTGTTGGATTTCCACATAATGAACTGCTTGTCTCAACCCAAAAGATGTTTGAATTTGCATAAATTTAGAAACTATTGGTCAAATTTAGCAGAGATCTCTTTTGTCTTTAACCAAATACTATTATCTTTCCCCCACTTGTTTCCCAAAGCAAACACTAATTCCCCCCAATGTAAATGCCTTAAATGTCAACCTATCTAGAGCAAAGTCTCCTTGTGCATTCCCCACAGGGTCACTGTTGCACAGGCAGGGCTGTCTTGCATGAGAGCATAATCCTAGGGCTAATTTGTGGAATCTCTCACTGCCTGACCTGTTCTCTGCTCTCTAACCCTCAGGAGGCCAAGCTCACAGACCAGCTTCCCCTCATCATTGTGTGTGACCGCTTTGACTTTGTCCATGACCTCGTCCTGTATTTATACCGCAACAACCTGCAGAAGTACATTGAGATCTATGTTCAGAAGGTACCATTGAGAGGGGCACTGCAGGCTCCCAGGATGACAACTAGATACCTTTGGGCCTCAGATAGTGGTAATAGTCTACACCTCAGAGGTTGCCTCTTGACTCCTGAACATTTTAGGAATTTCACTTTGAAGGGTGGTATATTAGTCTGCTCAAGCTGCCAGAATAGAGTACCACAGACTGGGTAACTTAAACAACAGAAATTTATTTCTAACAGTTTCTGGAGGCTGAAAGTCTAAGAACAAGGTGTTGACAGAGTTGGTTTCTAGTAAGGGCTCTTTTGGGACCTGCAGATAACCAGCCACCTCAGCACTGCATTCTATATGACTTTCCTTTGTACACATGCATTTCTTATAAGAACACCAGTCCTGTTGGATTAAGGTCCCATCTTCAACATTAATTACCTCTTTAAAGGCCCTGTCTCCAAAAACAGTCTTACCAGGGGTTTAGAGCTTTGACATATGAACTTTGATAGGACACAGTTCAGTGCTAAACAGGGTTTTGTCCACACTGTACAAGTCTTGGGGGGCTTATAGCAGTTCTGTTGTCTGCAACACTGAACCCACCTTGACTCTTCTAGGTCAACCCTAGCCGTCTCCCAGCTGTGGTTGGAGGGCTGCTTGATGTGGATTGTTCTGAAGAAGTAATTAAAAATTTAATCATGGTGGTGAGAGGACAGTTCTCTACTGATGAGCTGGTGGCTGAAGTAGAAAAAAGAAACAGGTAAGGTTTCTTTACTTGTTATCTTCTCTTGCTCCTGGATTCTGGTATTTGTTGGTAAGTCTCTCCTTCTCCAAAGTGCCTTACTGGTTGATCTCTAGTCTTTAAGACTGTCTCTGTGTCTCTTTCATGTACACGTTACATCTAGGAGTGAGTTAGTTGCTATTCGTACTGAAGACATTGGGGTAAAACTTTATAATCATAATCAATTTGGAAGCTAGGTCTGTCTTGATCCCTGGAGCAACCTGAAATAAATGGAGTGAGGGATTGTTTGTTTGCTTCAAGAATCAACCCTCAAAGCCCAGAGGTTACCCTAGAGCTTTCTGATCACAGCTTTGAGATTTTCACAGTATCTACTTTTTTCAAAGGCTCAAGTTGCTGCTTCCCTGGCTGGAATCTCGGATTCATGAAGGCTGTGAGGAGCCTGCCACTCACAATGCACTGGCTAAAATCTACATTGACAGCAACAACAGCCCGGAGCGCTTTTTGAGAGAGAATGCCTACTATGACAGCAGTGTGGTGGGCCAATATTGTGAGAAACGGGACCCACATCTGGCCTGCATTGCCTATGAGCGAGGACAATGTGACCTTGAGCTCATCCAGGTGAGCAGATATATTTGACTTCCTGTGTCTCTCTGGCCTCACAGGACAGATTATCTAATATGTGCCTAATGGGGACTATTTGGGACTTTGAGTACCCAGAGATGATGAGTCTGAAATTCATTTCCATACATTTAGTTTTTTTTGTAATTCTGATACGTTTTTGTGTTCTCCTTATGTCCTATTTGTATGTGTTGTGTCTGTAGGCTTCACTGGCACTGAATCTGACCCATCACCCCTCTGCTTACAGTCTTCAGTATTACCTGGTGACTCGAGGACAAAATTGAACTTAACCTGACCTGTGGATCACCTCTTTCCCCCTACTGACCTAGCCAACTTCCCCTCTTGCAACCCCACCTGGCATGGCCTGCAGTCCTCCAGTGCCTCCTGTCCTGAGGGCCCTTGTACTTGCCCCCTTCTTAGGGTAACTTTTCAGATGCCCTCCCTCCTCTCTTCCTAACCCACCTAACCCTTGTTGCCCCCTCCTTGAAACATTCACCCAGGTCTCCTGCTGATGTCTGCCCAGGCTGGGATCTACATGTATGTAATTATGTGTTTAGGTTGAACTATATAAACTACTACTGCTTGACCTACAAATCCAGAAATCTCATGTGGTTGAATCTAATGTTTGTTTAGCTGTAAGCTCCTCCTAGGCATTTGGTCTATTTGTCCCCAGCAGCTCAGGTCTTATAGTATGTATACCTAACAACCAGGGGCAGTGTGTGTTAGAGTACACATGAGGAGAATTGAAGATGGAGAGCAATTACCAACTTCTCCTTCTGCCCTAGTTTTTAGACAGAATTGACAAGAATGAGTGAACATAGCCTCTCACCTGAAAGTCTTGGGGAACTGGTTTTATAAAACTGGGACTTTTATTAGTTTGATATCAGTTAAGGTCTTTTTTGGCTTAATTTATCTCCTTTTTATTAAATTTATCTGCTTTTTATTAAAGCACCTCTTGGAGATCTTAGCACTCATCTGTGCTATGAGGTGCTAACCCTTTTATTAAGGCCGAGTGTAGCTAGGAAAGAAATGCTCATTCAGGCCTGCTGTGTTCAAGAGAGGGCTGCAGTATGATTTCAGGGCAGGGCCTCTGTGTGGTAAGCACCTTGCCAACTTGCTTTGGCCTCCTGCCATGCCCACACAGGCAGCCCATGTTGCCTTCAATACATATACATCTCCCACCCTGTACCTAGCATCTGATACTCAATGGATATGTTTCTCCCCAGGACTTAGCAAATGCTTCACATGGTGGAATGTCCCAGTGGATAGATCATGATTTGAAAATTAATTTCAATATTCAGAGAAGGGTCTCAAGATTAGTCAATGAAAGCACAGTTTAAAGTTTCTGACCTCAAAACATTGTAGTTAGTATACTGTTTTATACCAGTTCTAGGCTATTCAGATTAAACTGTAGAGATAATTTGGAGCTACCTACATGTGAATATTTAAATTAAAATTAAAAATTGAGTTCCTCAGCTGAACACTACATTTTTTCTGTAGCTAATGGTGGTAAATCACACAACACAAGATATAGAGTATGCCCATAATCACAGAAGATTTTATAGGCCATAGACATGACACTTCCCTGTGAGTCATTGCAAACTTAGAAGTGATTAGAGGTACTTCATCTCTTTAAGGACTGTAGTATTAATCCTGTGGTATTGTGCTCATTTCTTGTCAAAGCCTTGCCTGGGCCCCAACTGTCCACATAAGTATCATGGAGAAGGAACTCGCTGGGATATACCCTCCTAAGTAGCATCTGTTTGGTTACTTATGTTAAACACATATGTGTACTCATTTCAGGTTTGCAATGAGAATTCTCTGTTCAAAAGTGAGGCTCGCTACCTGGTACGCAGGAAGGATCCAAAGCTATGGGCCCGTGTCCTTGAAGAGACCAACCCTTCTAGGAGACACCTAATTGACCAGGTGAGGCACAGAAAGTGGGTATATGCATGCCTGAATTTTGCCCACTATTCATCTTGTGGGTCAAGTGACTGGTTTGTTGTTATGTTTAAACATTATAACTTTTACAAACCCTCTGCCTTGCACAAGTCAACTGTTCCAGAAATGGCTTGATTCCCAAGGATGAACTGACTTCAAATTGTTTCTTGGCTAAGGTTACAGAGTTGGCTCTTGTATCTGAAGCACAGCTGTGCAGCCGTTATAAAAGAATACTTGACGTGCCTGCATGCTAGATCCTGAGCTGTTTTTCCAGCTCAGCCCCTTGTTGACATAAGTTGAGTGACTCTCAACATCTGGTTACCCACTGTGCCTTTTTGGCTATACAGTACCTCCTTAGAGCTGGAATATGGTTCTAGGGCCAGGGTCTTTATTAGGTGTGGCCCAGTGGTGGGGGCAGGGGGAATCGGCCGCCACCTCTGGGTAAGCTTCGCACATCTGTCACAACCTTGCAGACACTTGTAGACAGTGTCTCCATTGTCCTTAGGACTGTCACCAAGGATGCTGAGTATAATGTTGAGGGGTAGCCAAGACCAATGTGGTAAAACCCTTATCCAACTGTGTTCAACCATGAGCATATATTCAATAAAGCTCCCACCTTTCCTCACATACCTAACAACATGCTGGGCAGGTACTTTAAACTCAAGTGCCAGATTTTACCTTTATCTGTACTAACTTTCACTTTCTTATTTTCTGTCCATAGTTGCTTCAAGCCTATGCCACTTTAAAGTAAACTTTTTATTTTGAAATGCTTTTAGATTTATAGAAATCCTTATTATTTTGAATCTTTATTATAGCAATTTCAGACTTATCCATCTTGGAATTCATTTAAATCTCCTAAAAACATCAAACAACACAGGGCCATACAGAGTTCATTTAGATTCTATAAAGATCTATCTCCAAGTTCACAATATCAGATGTTTCTTCAGGTGTAGTCAGCCACCGGATATACCATGTAGATAACCTTATGTTGGACCTTGGGAAAGGCAGCTTTAACACTGTACCAAACTACAGCCAGCAGGCCTCATTTATCCCTTTTTCTGTGTGGAGCTGCTGGGTCAGTCATTATGTCTGCTCTGATTATCTGTAGCTACCTCCTGGTGGGACACTCAACTGTAGTGCTCCTCTGATTGGGAGCACATGACAGAGGCAGACTGCTTTCAGTGTCTGGAGAAGAATGTTATGCAAAGTTACTTAGAGGAAGCAGTGAGTTTCCTGAGGTAGCCTTAGATTGGGCATCCTGTGTTGATTCAAGAAGGTAGAAACATATTTTTGCCCTTAAAACAACCTGTGTGTATGTATTTAAACTTCTCTAAGATTTTCAAGAACTGACAGGTGTCACTGTTGAGATGCCAGAAAGTGTATCTCTTCCTTTGGATAATCACTTTTTGATTACCTAGTTGCTGTAATGGCTCCTTCTCCCTTAACTCCTTGCCATACTTGTTGTGACTGTAAACTGCTCAGAGAAGAAACTTCCACATTTCATGGTGCCATTGAGTACAAAGGTCACCCAAGGAGTAGACTGGGTTACCTTGAGGGGCTTCTTTTATGCCTCCTTTGTGGCCAGAGCCATGCCAGCTCTGAGACCTCCCCAGCTGTTTGTTCTTTGTCATTAACACACTGTTTGTAGCTGCCTTTGAGGAACACCAGAAACTTAGTAAAGACCCCTGGTACAAGTGCAAAGAGAATAGTGCTGATCTTCTAATTTGCTATTTTTGAGAATAGCCACTCTTTGGAAAAGTGTCTTTTTGCCCTATTTGTTAATTTTTTGGTATATGAGTCACTGGAAGATGGATGAGGAGTGCCATGGCCAGTCTTCTGTTAGATTTTTTTCAGTGTGGTTCTCAAGGGCTTCTGGTGTCAAGGCTCTACAGCTCCAATTGCACCTGATGCATCCACTGGAAGTGGACTGCACCAAAGCAGTGACAGTGCCCTCTGTTAGCAAAAAGCTGCTGGAGGCCCCTGCAATATCTTCATTAGAGAAATAGGAGCCAAGTTTGCTATGAATGGTGGCCTTATGTAAGAAAGATAACAGCAAATGTGCATTTCAAATACCTACTTAGTACATTAAGTTATTTGCTTTGGAATACACTTAGTGTGATCACTGGAACAGAGATGAGAGTCTTATTGCCCTTCTGTAAGAGAAAAACTAATTGTCAAAGTTGGACAAACTGAATTCCCTGACGTTGACTATTTTAGGTTCACCTTCCCTTTCTGCCTTGAGAAAACTGCCTATTTTCTCTGTGTCCACTCCAGATAATCTTGGAGGAATTCTCCCCTTCTTTTTACTTCAAAGATAGTCTTGAGGGCTGGGTAGATAGCTTAGCTGGTAGAGTGCTTGCCTCACAAGCACAAGGCCGTGAGTTCAATCCCCAGTACCGCAAAAAAAAAAAAAAAAAAAAAAAAAGATAATCTTGAATTGACTTCAATCAGGTTCTTTCAAATATTTCTTAAAACCAGGTAGTACAAACAGCATTGTCAGAAACACAGGATCCTGAAGAGGTCTCAGTCACTGTCAAAGCCTTTATGACAGCTGACCTACCTAATGAATTGATTGAACTTCTGGAGAAGATTGTTCTGGATAATTCTGTCTTCAGTGAGCACAGGTAAGGGTGTGCCGGGGAGGCCATGGCCATGGCTAAATTTAGATATCTGCTCAATATTCACATTCTGTGATAACCTTTTTTTGCTTCACCCATCCATCAACTACTTTCCACTCAGCCTTCTTACTACCTCCTGTGTCTTCAGTCCACCCTTCCCTTCTCTTATTTAAATACTACTGTCTCTTAAAAACCCAATCTAAATTCTAATTTTTCTGGTCCCCACTGTTCTGTAATCACAATGCTCAGAGAAAGAAAGCTAACATTTGGTGAGAACCTTCCACATTCCAAGTATGTGTTAAACTCTTAAAATCATGTTGAACAAAGAAAACTCAGGAAGAAGTAACAAGAGAACCAGATTTAGGCACATATCCAGAAATACTTGCTGGTAATATAATGGAGAAGCCAAATAAATAGAAGCTGTGGGAGGGACAAGCATACTGGGCAGAAGCAACTGTCAGCTAGTGTGTTGCCACTTTAAAATCTATCATCAGAGTCTGTCAGGTTGTAGTGTATTCACATTATCAATCCTGGTATAAAGATATAATTGTAAGATCATGTAGGCCAGAAAGACTATTAAGGGCTATAGTATTACAGAAAGGAGTGTATGTGAATTTTGTGTTTTTAAACTTGGAAAAATGCCATGGTAAATATAGAATGTGTAATTAATGCATATTTAGTAGAATCATAAGCCCAGATTAATAATAGGATACCAGAAAGATGTCCAGAGTTAAGGTATTCTACCTTGCATCTGACCTACCTCCTTTGATGGGAGGTGTTGACTCATGGGCTCTTCCAGATGCTTATAGGTGACTTTGACTCTCTGCTACCTCCCTGAACACTGCTACTTCCCACAGATGCAGAGGGACTTTCAAGTTTTTGCTCTCCTTTCTGTGACTATTTCACTAGACATCAATGAAACAGCCTGGCTTGGCAGTAGCACAGATCATGTACCTGGAGACCTAGGCAGATCCTATCATTGGAAAAATTCCAAACTGTGGATGAATTAAAGACAAAACAAATCAGTAACAGTGTTTAGCAAGTAAATAATGAAGTCTGCAATTATAAAATAATAATGATAACAAAAAGAACCCAAAAAAGAACACAGGTAGAGTTTTGCCAAACCCTGTTGAGTCTTGGCTATGGTTCTCACAACTGGGGACAAGAGACAAAGGCTAAGGGCCTACAAAAGATGTGACATCTAATTGCTGGGCACAGTGGCACACTCCTATAATCCCAGTGACTTGGGAGGCTAAGACAGGAAGATCACAAGTTCAAGGCCAGCCTTAGCAATGTAGCAAGACCCTGTCTCAAAATAAAAAGGGCTGCAGATGTGGCTCAGTGGTAAAGTGCCCTTGAGTTAAATCCCCAGTACAAAAAAAAAAAAAGATGTGACATCTAATAAATGGGAAGGGAAAAAAAAAACCTCCTGAAGGCAAAGAAAAACTAAGAATTATTTAGCCCTCTGCTGAGAAAGACCAGCCAAATCAGAATAGAAAAGAGGCCAGTCACAGTGGTACATGCCTGTAATCCCAGTGGCTCAGAGGCTGAGGCAGGAGAATCGCAAGTTCAAGGCCAGCCTCAGCAAGTTAGCAAGGCCCTTAGCAACTCAGTGTCTCTAAATAAAATATTTGTAAATTTATGATTACACAAATGGTATGCCTTTACTCCATGTACAAACAGAGAAACAACACGTATCCCATTTGTTTACAATAAAAAAATAAATAAATAAATAAATAAAAATTTTAAAAAAGGCTGGGGATATAGCTCAGTGATTAAGCACTCCTGGGTGCTTACAACAACAACAAAAAAAAACCTCTTCTGAATCACAGTGCTAGACTATAAGAACAAAACTAACCCCAATAAGCTGGTCCTCTCGTGGGTTTTAACAAAAAATTCATGTTCACTGACATAGCATTAGAAATCTTCAAGTCAGGAATTTAAAGTAATTGCCTTCAATAAGCTTCCTCAGATCTCTGCCAGAGACAAACACAAAGATTTCTGACAGAGAACATTCCAAGAAATAATGAATTCATAATAAAAACATTGACAGAGAAACAAAGCACCTTTAATTTAAAAAAAAAAAAAAACCTACAATAACAGTAGAATGAGACCTGCAAAACTTTTTAGATACTGGGATTATCAGACATAGAATGTAAAATTACATGTAATTTTTTTCCCTCAGTAGAACTTGGAGGCACTTTACCACTGAGTTACATCCCCAAACATTTTTATTTTACTTTGAGATAGTATCTCCTATTCTTTACCAAGACTGGCCTCAAACTTGCCATTCTCCTGCTGCAGACTCCCAGTAGCTGGAATTACAGGTGTGCAATACCACATTCAGTTATCTGTAATTTTTTTTGTTTTGTTTTATTTTTTGTTTTGTTTTATTTTTATGGTGCTGGGAATTGAACCCAGGGCCTTATGCATGTGAGGCAAGCACTCTACAAACTGAGCTACATCCCTAGTTCCTGTAATGTTTTTAAATACCAAAAAAAGATCAAGCAGATTTTTCAAAGTACCAACTGAGACACACACATATATTTATTTTTGAAGTACACCTTAAGTGTGTTTAGCACCATTACAGAATAAATGAAATGGGAGATAGATTTGAAGAAAATTCAAGAATATAGCCAAAAAAGTATGAAAAGAAAATGTGAAAAAGTTAAGCTATGTAGAGGTGGAAAGGAAATCTAATCAGAACATCAGAAAAGCAGAGAATGAAATATGCTATTTGCAGGGGAAAATTATGGTCATTTTATAAAATTGACAAGATTATAACTTTCAGATTTAGGAAGCCCAATAGATTAGATCCCATGGAGGAATATTTGGGTGGTGGGGGTTAGCAGGGAGCACGGGGGATTCAATCAAGAGGCATTTTACCATTGAGCTGCATCTTAGCTCTTTCTATTGTATTTTGAAACAGGGTCCTGCTAAGTTTTCCAGGCTGGCCTTGAACTTGCTATCCTCCTGCCTCAGCCTCCCCAGTAGCTGGGATTACAGGTGTGTACCACCGCATTCAGCTAGAAATAAATTGTATGCCTAACTTTTACAAGGCCCTGGGTTTCATTCCTAGCACCACACACATAATAAGTAACTATCAACTTAGAACTGTATACTTTTATAAATTAAGAGAAAGGTGAAATAGAGGTCTTTTCATATATATTTAATGAAAAACTTTGTGCATAGCAGACCTACATTAAGGGAAATACTAACAAGTATTTTTAGGCAGAAGGAAACAATCCCATGTGGGGATAAGAAGGCATAAAGAGCAAAATAGTAGTGACTGTATAAAGAAAAAATATCATGTGGTAGAAAAAAGGAACAAAATTTGATAATAGCTTGAATATAAGTTGGGAGGTAGTATTTTAGAGTCCTTTTAAAGATAAATATAATGGTTAACTTTAGTCTTTGATGAGTATTCATGTTAAAATTGTAAGCAGAACCATGAAAAGACCAGACTACCTAACTTCTGAACTAGTTGAGAAAGCTAGTTGAGGAATAAAAGAAATGGAATGAGAAAATTATCAATCCAGCCAAGTGCAGTTGATGCACGCATCTAATCCAAGAAACTTGGAAAACTGAGACCGGAGGATTGCAATTTCAACTCCAGCCTCAGCAACTTAGCAAAACCCTGTCTCAAATAAAAAAGAACTGGTTATATATCTCAGAGGTAAGTCATCCCTGAGATTCAATAACCAGTACTGAAAAAAATAAAATTACCAACCCAAAAGAAGGCTAAGAAAGGAGATAAAGAGAAAAAAATGTAGGAACACATTGTAAAGGTAAAATGAGATGGTAATCCCCAGCACCACCACCAAAAAAAAAAAAAAAAGGTAGAATAAATCTACATGTGGCAGTAATTACATTAAACATAAATGGATCATGTATTCCAGATAAAAAGACTAAGATGCCCTGAATTAGATAAAAAAAAAAAAACATGAATGTATTCTTTGTACAACACAAGGTTTATAAAAAGTTGAAAATAAAAGAATGAAAAAACAATAAGTAAATACCAAACCTAAAACACTGGTACAGTTATAGTAATATCCCACAAAATAGACATTAAAGTAAAAAGCATTATTGATATAAAGAGGACCAAGTACATAATGATGAAAGTTTCTATCATCAAGAAGATAATTCTGAACATATGCACTTAATAATACAACCTCAAAATATAAGGAAACAGAAATTGATAACTACAAGGAGGCATAGGCAAATTCATCATATTGGTAGATATTAATATACTTCTCCAAGTAGTTGATAGAACAATTTAAAAAAAATTTTTTTTGGTGCTGGGGATTGAACCCAGGCCCTTGTGCTTGCAAGGCAAGCACTCTACTGACTGAGCTATCTTCCCAGCCCTTAATTTTTTTAAATAAGTATATTAAAAGGTACATATGAAGCTGGGCATGGTGGTGAGCACCTGTAGACCCTGCTACTTGAGAAGCCAAGATGGGAGAATAATGAGTTTGAGATTGGCCAAGGCAACTTAGCAAGATCCTGTGTCCAAAAGAAAAATAGCATATATATAAAAAACACAATAGTAAATGTTCTTTTTAAAATAAATATAGGGCCTGGGGATATAGCTCAGTTGGTAGAGTGCCTTGCATGCAGAAGACCCTGGGTTCAATCCCCAGCACCACAAAAAATAAATAAGTAAATAAATAAATAAAGTAAATATAACTGTTGACAGTTAATTGCATTTTAAGCTTGTTTAAATGAATTTACACATAATTGAATTATAATTCAATAAGTAGACAGCTTATTAAAGAAAAAATAACCAGAAGACAAATAAGAACAAAGTGAACTTCTACAGTCCTGTCCACTCAGCCATGGTTAACAGCTTGATGTAATTCATGATCCAAAGACCCTGACTAAAGACATCAGTTTTACCCATATCCATCAAATCTGATGCAATATCAGTAACAATCCCTATTTATTTACTTAGGGAACTTGATAGAGATAAAAGTCAATAATAGTCAAGATACTACTAAAACAAATAATAAATTACCCAAGAGGTCAAACTGGGTGTTAGGGTGGTAAAGTACTAATCCTAATCTATAATTACTATAAAACAAAAGCAAAGCACGCTGATTTTGGCAAAGAAATGGAGAAATAGACCATTGTAATAAAATAAAGAGCCTTACAGGAGAATCACAAGTACAAGGTCAACCTCAGCAACTTGCAAGACCGTGTCTCAAAATTAAAAAGAGCTGGGGATGTAACTAAATGGTAAATCTCCTCTAGATTCAAATCGCACTACCAAAAAATAGCTAGGCATGGTTGCACACTCCCTTAATCTCAGTGATGCACGAGGCTAAGGAGAATGGTGAGTTTGAGGCCAACCTTGGCAATTTAGGGAGATTTCCAGTCTCTAAATAAAAAGGGCTGGAAATGCAGCTCAGAGGTAGATTGGGTTCAATCTCCAATTCCCCCCACAAAAAAGAAGAGCCATAGATAACTATATGTTATATAAAATGTATATTTATAATAGAACTGGAAATATAAGTGGAAACAAACTTTTCAGTAAATAGTTGGAAAATATTTAAATTGGGTATCTCTTTCATATTATAAAAAAATTTAAAGGTAAAAGGCAAAACCATAATGTTGGGGCTGGGGTTGTGGCTCAGTGGTAGAGCACTTGCCTAGCATGTGTGAGGCCCTGGGTTCAATTCTCAACACCGCATATAAATGAATAAATGAATAAAATAAAGGTCCATCAACATCTAAAAAATTTATTTAATAAAATCATAATGTTCTTACTTTTCATAGTTAAAGGATATTTATGATCTAATAAGTTATTTAGCCAGTCACACACAAAAAATGATAAATCTTTAGTGAAAAACCAGTAAGACTATCAAGAACTTTAATCATAAAGAAAATGGAAAAAAAGAGAAAATACAAGTGGAAGGAAAACATTTGCAACATAACTCAACCAACAAAAAACTAGTATGGGGACTATTCAATGAGAGAAAAACATAAACAACTCAATTAAAAAAAAAAACAGAGTGTTCAACAGACCCCTTAACAAGAGGAAAGACAGCTTGTGAATCTAAGGCAAGAATTGAACCTCAACAGCAAAGGAGTTCTAGGGTGAGGCCACACTGCATCATCCTTTGTTCCTGCCAGAGCAGTGGGAGTCTGTCTCTCCTGATCAACACTGATGAGGATGCCAAGTAACTGGGCCTCTTACATGCCCCTGCTGGGAATCTCATTACACTCAGAAGATAGTTTGGTACCAGAATTTGCATCTACCCAGCAATTTCCTCCCTTGGTTATAAAGCCCTAAAGGAACTCAGTTCACATGTATTAGAGGACATGTGCAAGACTACTTAAAGCAACATGGTTTCCAGTAGCAAAAATCTGAGAGCAATTTGGAAAACCATTGATAGATAGATTATGGTATAGTCATAAATTAGAATACCAAGGAGCAGTAGAAATGAATACTATACAGCTGCATGGATGAATCTTAAGAATAAACTTTAGCTTTATTTTTCTTTCTTTCTTTTTTAATCACTATACAGTAAAATTGACCCAAGGTTGGGATTATGTATAGTACTAGGAATTTTAACGCTTGTATAGATTCAGATGACTACCACAATCAGGATACAGAGTAGTTTGACCACCTTCAGCTTTGTGCTAGCCACCCCATATAGTTATACCTCTCTTCAGCCCATAGCTTCTAACCCCTGGCAACCACCCACCACTCTGGTTTTGCCTTTTCCAGAATGTCATATAACTAGAATCACACAGTATGTACTCTTTTGAGACTGGCTTTTTTCACTCAGCATAATGCCTTTCAGATTCATCCAAGATGTCGTGTGCATCAGTAGTTCATTTTTTAAAATTACTGAATGGTATTCTGTTATATGAATGTACCATAGTTTGTTTATCTATTCACCCACTGAAAGACATTTGAGTTGTTTTCAGTTTGGGGTGAATCTGAATACAGGTGCTATAAACATTTGTGTCCAGATTTTTCTTTGAACATACCCTGTAATCACTGGGTCATATGATTTGTGTGTGTTTAACTGTTTAAGAAACTGCCAAACTATTGTTTTCCAGAATGGCTGTATCATTTTGCATTCCCACCAGCAATATGTGAGAGTTCCAGTTGCTCCGCATCTTCACCAGCGCTTGGTATTATCAGTATTTTTTTTATTTTAGCCATTTTAATAAGTATATAGTAGGATATCATTATGGTTTTAATTTGCATTTCCCTAATGGCTAAAGATGTTGAAGAATTTTTTACATGCTTATTTTCCATCTACATATCCTTCTTGATAAAATGTCGCTTCAAATATTTTCCCTGTTTTTAGCTGGTTTGATTTTTTTTTTTATTGTTGAGTTTGAGAGTTTCAAGTCCTTTGTTAAACATGTGATTTACATGTATTTTTGTCACTCTCTCTCTCTTTCTCTCTCTCTCTCTCTCTCTTTTCTTTTTGTGGTGCTGGGGATTAAACCTAGAGTCTGGTGCTTACTAGGCAAGTGTTCTACCACTGAGCTGTCTCAACAGCCGGTTTTAATTTTTATAAAATCCAATTCATAAACTTTTTTATGGATTGTGCTTTGGTCTTAAATTTAAGAATTCTGTGCCTAATCCCAGGTCAGAAAGATTTTTTTTCCTGTGCTTCCTTCTAAAAGTTGGTATTTTTCATTTTACATTTAGTTCTATGGTCTAATATCCATTAAGGTGTAAAGTTTAGGGTGAGGTTCATCTTTTTTACATATGAATATCCAGTCATTACAGCATTATTTATTGAATATTGTCCTTTCTCTTTTGAAGTGCTTTTGCATCTTTTGTCAAAAATAAGTTGGCCCAGGGCTAGATTTGTGGCTCAGTGGTAGAGCGTTTGCCTGGTGTGTGTGAGGCACTGGGTTCGATTCTCAGCACCACATATTAATAATTGAATAAAGTGGATGTCCATCAACATCTAAAAAAATGTTTAAAAAAAATAAGTTGGCCCAGTAGTATGATTCCTTCAGGTTCATTCTTTTTCAAATTTCTTTGCTTTCTTCTAATTTTAGAATTAGCTTGTCTGTTCACAAGAAAATCTGCTGAGACTTTGATTGGAATTGCATGAAATCTGTGGACCAATTTAGGGGAAATTGACATCTTTTACTGTAGTGAGTCTATGAAAGCAGTATGTCTCTCCATTTATTAAATGTCCATTGATTTCTTTCTTCAGCAAGTTGTAGTTTTAACATATAGATCATGTTTTATTATGACATGTTTTATTAAATATTTCTAAGTATGTCACAGTTTGTTGTTGAAATAGTTTATTGTGGGTTATTTAAAAATATTTTTAGTTGTAGATGGACATGATATCTTTATTTTTATGTGGTGCTGAGGATCAAACCCAGGGTCTCACACATGCCAGGCAAACACACTACCACTGAGCCACAACTCCAGCCCCATTTTGTGGGGTTTTTAAACTTAAAATTGTATATCAGTAAACATTGCTCATATATAGAAATACAGCTGATTTTTGTATGTTGACTTTATATTCTACAACCTTGCCAAACATTAATTTTGGGGATTTTTTATAGATTCTAATGAGATTTTTTTAAATCAATCACGCTACCTGCAAATTGGGACAGTTGTATTCTTCCTGATCTAGATGCTTTTTATTTCATTTTACTTAAATGCCTTGAATAGAACCTCCTGTACAATGTTGAATAAAAGTGATAAAAGTGGACATCCTTGTCTTGTTCCTGATCATAGATGAAAGCATCCAATCTCTCACTATTACTGATAATGTTAGCTATGTGCTTTTGTTGATGTCCTTCATTAGATTAAAGAAGTTCCCTTCTATTTTCATTAATAATTTTTATCACTAACATTACTGGATTTTGTCAGATGCTTTTTCTGAATCATTTGATAATGATCTTGTGTTTTTTTGTTTTTTTGGTTTTTTTTAGATTCTTGATATGTGCTGTATTACATTGATTTTTTTCACATTTTTGTGACAAAATGGCCTGTATTGTTTAGGAGTATAGAATATGTGGTAAAACTATAAAGAATCACAAAAAGCAATAGAGGCATAGTTAGGAAGATTGGTAACTCTGAAGTGGGGGACAGACATGGGGCTCCTGTGAAGCCGGGCTCCTGTGAAGCCAGAACCACCCTCACAGTTGATTGTCTTAGTGGTGTTTTCCCAAGACAGTGCCATAATATTTCTCTTTAGACTCCATATGCTTCACAAATATTCTGTTGTATTTACTTATCAATCATGTGTGTTTACTAGTTACTTTTTTTTAAAAGTTGGGGGTCTTGGACTATGTGTAGCCTTCATTCCTGGACATCATGCTAAGCAGATCTTTCCTCAGGAATCTCCAGAATCTGCTGATCCTGACTGCCATCAAGGCAGATCGCACTCGGGTTATGGAGTACATCAGCCGTCTGGACAACTATGACGCGCCAGACATCGCAAGCATTGCCATCAGTAGTGCACTGTATGAGGAGGCCTTCACCATCTTCTACAAGTTTGGTGTAAATGCCTCAGCAATCCAGGTGGGCTGCTGTGGGCAAGTTGTGTTGAGCCCTAGCATGCTGTGCTGCACTGCATATGTCATCTCAAGGGCTTCGTCATCACGGAGGGTATCAGACATTCAAGTCATTCAGTGCATCTCTTGTATGCTTATACTCCTTACTGCTCCTCCCAGCCTGTCAGCTCTTTCCCTTCACCCTCTCTGCTATTATTCCTTCTGCTTCACGGCACTCTCCTGGACTTAGGTACCTAAGGTACTGAGGTTATTGCTGGTGACTCAGGTGTTTGATTTTTGGAGGTGCTTATACCTCAGCTCTTTACCACCACGGTGCTTCATCTCCCTATGTCCCCATCTTACAGGAACCAGTCAGTATCTGAGCTTAAGCTCCCAGAGCAATCCTTCCAACCCTTTCTGCCTGTACTTCCACCTCCCCAAAATACCCATCTTCCCTTTGAGATTTTATTTTAGATTTTTGATAGTGCTACACATCTAGCCTGGAGCCTCACACATGCAAAAGGCAAGTGCTCTATCACTGAGCTACATCCTCAGTTCCTTTTATGGTTTTATCTCCAAATCAATTATAAACCATAGGACATATCACTGTAACTACTCTTCTACCAATATTCTTTACTTTCTTGCCTCTTCCTTTACCATTTTTCTATACCTGCCCATGAATCTTATGATCTGGAAGCTGGGGCTAGCCTCAAACATGCAATCCTCCTGCCTCAGCCTCCCAAGTTACTGGGATTACAGGCATGCACCACACACTCTGCCCATCTCAATTTCTTTATAACTTCTGTTAGAATGTCTCTTCTCTGTCTAGGACCACCCCCTAATCCAACAGCTCTTATCTTTTCATCATTCCACTCATCCAGTGCCCAGTTGCATTGGAATCAGTTGAAATAGTCATACAACTCTAGACAACAAGCAACCAAACAAATTTTTCTGCACCTTGCAGCTGAGTAGGTGTTGTGGCAAAGGCAAGTCCTCTTATAACCCCTAGGTCCTGATTGAGAACATTGGAAACCTAGACCGAGCATATGAGTTTGCAGAAAAATGCAATGAGCCTGCTGTGTGGAGTCAGCTGGCCCAAGCACAGCTTCAGAAGGACCTTGTGAAGGAAGCCATTGACTCCTACATCAGGGCGGATGACCCTGCCTCTTATCTGGAAGTTGTTCAGGCAGCCAACAAGAGCAGTAAGTAAATTCCCTCTCCAGGGACTCTTTTATCACTGGTATGAAACCTAACTGAGGCAAGAAGTTGAAGAGATTCCCAGGAATATCTATATATTATGCATCCAGATATATCAAGGGGCATAGCTAAGTGAAAGTTTTCCAAGAGTCTGAGATAAATAATATTCTGTTAATGACACTAGCTTTTCAGTTGATTGTCGCCTTCTTTTTATAAGGTTAGGCAGCTTAAGCACAATAGATGATCACTGTTGTAGTAATCTTCAGTTCATTGCCTTATATTCACTTTCCTGGTTATCTTCTAGTGTATCTAGTTTATTGTGGCACTGATGTCTCCAGGGACCAAAATAAATCTCCTTACCCCTGGTGACATTTTTGCTTGGAGACAAAGTTCCCCTTCCCAGGGGTAGCACGCATGTGGCACTGCCCCTTCCCCTTTTCCTTCCTGGAGTAGAACTCTGATTATGGGTATAGCTAAGACCTTAGACATGACCTGAAACCTGAGCTCTCCATGAGACATGATGCAGATATGTCTGACCAGAGACAGAATGGGAGGAACTAAGCCCCTGTTTAAAATGATTAGCTCTGGGGCCCTGTTAGGGCAGCCTCTCTATCATGTGGATCCCCCAAGCAGCAGTGCAAAGTGGGCCAGTGGTGGAGAGCAGCACAATGTCCTGGGCAGCTGGCTGAAGAGTGAGTACTTGAAATGCTATCCAGAACCCAGCTGAGACAAGTACACTTTGTGCTACCACGAGCTGTGCGCCCTGGTTCTGAGACGCCTGGGTCCCAGTCTGCACCTCAAAAGACTCAACCTGGTGGGCAGTGTAGTACTCTGTGCCTGAGTGCTGGCTCACTGAAACCTTGGTGCTGGAGGAGTCCGAGCAGCCTTTAGGAGAGTGTGGTGAGACACAGCGCAGCCAGCACTACCAGTTCAAGATGGAGAAGAAAACCTGAATAAACCAGAGTGAAAGAGACCAACAAATTACCCGCCCAGAGTTGAACCTCAACAGCAAACATTTGCTAGAGGAAGTAGGAATTGGGTCAGAAGTCCCCAAAGATCATCCAGTAAATTAAAACAAGCACATGTTTTCTCTTTACGGCTGGGGAGAAAGACAGCCACCAGAAGCCAGAAGACTCATGTCTGTGTGTGGGTGTGTGCCCCAGTGCATGAGATTTAGGAATCATCTTTATGAGCCAAGAACAAGAGGAAGGTGGAGAAAAGCCTGCTCAGAGGCAGTACACTCCAGATGGAAAACAGGAAGGTGAAGGGAGTACATACCCTGCTACTCAGCAAGAGTGTAGATGGGCACCTACCCTGAAAAGTTCACCAAGGGACAAAATTGTCCATGAACTTGGACAAGGGCAAAGACCACAGATCACACAGGGCCTCTCAGAGAACAGCCAGAGGTTGTTGTGTTGATGAATTTTATCACCTACCTCAGCTACAGTAGGGCAGAAGGTTGAGCCATAGACACTTAGTTACTTGTGAAGACAAGCACCCAGACCCCTGTTATTCTTTTTTAAAAATATTTTTGAGGACAATGTTGAATAGAAGTGGTGAAAGAGGGCATCCATGCCTTGTTCCAGTTTTTAGGGGGAATGCTTTCAGTTTTTCACCATTTAGAATGATATTGGCCATGGGCTTAGCATAGATGGCCTTTACAATGTTAAGGAATGTTCCCACTATCCCTATTTTTTCCAGTGTTTTGATCATGAAGGGATGCTGCATTTTATCAAATGCTTTTTCTGCATCTATCGAAATAATCATGTGACCCTTGACTCCAAGTCTGTTGATATGGTGAATTACATTTATTGATTTCCGAATGTTGAACCAACCTTGCATCCTTGGGATAAAACCCACTTGATTGTGGTGCACTATCTTTTTAATATATTTTTGTATGCAATTTGCTAAGATTTTGTTGAGAATTTTTGCATCAATGTTCATTAAGGATACTGGTCTGAAATTTTCTTTCCTCTATGTGTCTCTGTCTGGTTTAGGTATCAGGGTGATATTGGCTTCATAGAATGAGTTTGGGAGGGTACCCTCCTCTTCTCTTTCATGAAATACTTTGAGAAGTATTGGAATGAGCTCTTCCTTAAAGGTTTTGTAGAACTCGACTGAGAACCCATCTGGTCCTGGACATTTCTTTGTTGGTAGGCTTTTGATGACATCTTCTATTTCATTACTGGAACTTGATCTGTTTAAATTGTGTATGTCCTCCTGGTTCAGTTTAGGTAATTCATATGTCTCTAGAAACCTGTTGTCCTTGAAACTCTAGCCAGAGCAATTAGACAGACCAAGGAAATTAAAGGGATATGAATAGGAAAAGAAGAACTCAAACTATCCCTATTTGCTGATGACATGATTATATACTTAGAGGAACCAGGAAATTCCACCAGAAAACTTTTAGAACTCATAAGTGAATTCAGTAAAGTAGCAGGTTATAAGATCAATGCTCATAAATCCAATGCATTTTTATACATAAGTGATGAATCTTCAGAAAGAGAAGTTAGGAAAACTACCCCATTCACAATAGCTTCGAAAAAAATAAAATACTTGGAAATCAATCTAACATAAAGGTGAAAGACCTCTACAATGAAAACTACGGAACACTAAAGAAAGAAATTAAAGAAAACCTTAGAAGATGGAAAGATCTCCTATGTTCTTGGATAGGAAGAATTAATATTGTCAAAATGGCCATACTACCAAAAGTGCTATACAGATTCAATGCAATTCCAATTAAAATCCCAATGGTGTACCTTACAGAAATAGAGCAAACAATCATGAAATTCAGCTGGAAGAATAAGAAACCCAGAATAGCTGAAGCAATCCTTAGCAGGAAGAGTGAAGCAGGGGTATCGCAATACCAGAACTTCAACTATACTACAAAGCAATAGTAACAAAAACGTCATGGTATTGGCACCAAAACAGACAGGTAAATCAATGGTACAGAATAGAGGACACGGACACAAACCCAAATAAATACAATTTTCTCATACTAGACAAAGGTGCCAAAAATATGCAATGGAGAAAAGATAGCCTGTTCAACAAATGGTGCTGGGAAAACTAGAAATCCATATGCAACAGAATGAAACTAAACCCCTATCTCTCACTGCGCATAAATCAACTCAAAATGGACCAAGGACCTTGGAATCAGACCAGAGACTTGCAACTTATAGAAGAAAAAGTAGGTCCAAATCTTGATCATGTCAGCTTAGGATCAGACTTCCTTAACATGACTCCCAAGGCACAAGAAATAAAAACAGGAATCAATAATTAGGATAGATTCAAAGTAAAAAGCTTTCTCTCAGCAAAGGAAACTATCAGCAATGTGAAGAGAGCCTACAGAGTGGGAGAAAATCTTTGCCACTCATACTTCAGATAGAGCACTAATTTCCAGAATATATAAAGAACTCAAAAAACTTTACACCAAGAATACAAATAACCCAATCAACAAATGGGCTAAGGAAATGAACAGATACTTCACAGAAGAAGATGTACAAGCAATCAACAGATATATGAAAAAATGTTCAACATCTTTAGTAATAAGAGAAATGCAAATCAAAACTATCCTAAGATTCCATCTCACCCCAATTAGAATGGTGATTATCAAGAATACAAGCAACAACAGGTGTTGGCGAGGAAGTGGGGAAAAAGGTACACTCATACATTGCTGGGGAGCTGCAAATTAGTGCAGCCACTCTGAAAGCAGTATGGAGATTCCTTAGAAAACTTGGAATGGAATCACCATTTGACCCAGCTGTTCCACTCCTTGGCCTATACGCAAAGGACTTAAAATCAGCATATTACAGAGATACAGCCACATCAATGTTCATAGCTGCTCAATTCACCATAGCCAGATTGTGGAACCAACCTAGATGCCCTTCAATTGATGAGTGGATAAAGAAACTGTGATATATATATATATATATATATATATATATATATATATACACACACACACACACACACACACATACATACATACAATGGACTATTACTCAGCCATAAAAATAATAAAATTATGGCATTTGCAGGCAATGGATGAAATTGGAGAATATCATGCTAAGTGAGATAAGCCAATCTCAAAAAACCAAAAGACAAATGATCTCACTGATAAGATGATGACACATAATGGGGGGTATGAGCGGGGCAAGAATGGAGGAAGGAAGGACTGTATAGAGGGAAAAGAGGGGTGGGAGGGGTGGGGGGAAGAAAAAAAAATAACAGAATGAATCAAAAACTATTAACCTAATAAATGTATGATTACACAAATGGTATGCCTCTACTTCATGTACAGAGAAACAAGATGTATCCCATTTGTGTACAATAAAAATAAATTTTAAAATATATATATTTTTAATAACTTTAGTTATTTTTTTATGTGGTGCTGAGGTTTGAACCCAGTGCTTCACATGTGCTAAGCAAGTACTCTACCACTGAGCCACAACCCCAGCCTGTTATTCTTGTAAGAGTTGTTTCAGAGTGACTTCATTTTTGAGGTACTAGATAATTTTAAATGGCTAGTGGTTTCCCTCCAGCTCTAGGTAGTGCAAATAGAAGGGGTTACCAGTTATAGGGGCCTCCCACCTAGCCTCTGAGGTCCACTAGTGTTTACTGAGGTGCAAGTAGTTTCCTTTATGAAAGAACCAAGTAAGCAGCAGTCAACCACGACCTTGGGTTCACCTGTAATGGAACTAGGATGGTAAGTGACTACTGAAAAAGTAAAGACTGTGTGTATTTCAGTTCACATCACCTTCCCATAGATTATGGTTGTCTGAACTGGGCAAGTCCACCTCTTCTCTATGAATGTTCATCTAGGCTCTTAATAATTTAATAGTTAAAATACATTCCAGTAAACAAAGTGCCAGTGCACTGTGTATTTAGGGTAGAAATGAAGTTTCTTTTGAGTCAGTGTCACATCTTTTTAATTACAAGATTTCTTTTTAGAACACGTAAGGTATAACCAGCCACCTATTACAGGCTGGCCCTATTATAGGCACCCACTGTGGACTCTAGGTTCTTCTGTAATAGCTGGCAGAACATGTAGAACTCATAATCTGAAATCACATGTAATGAACAAGACAGGCCCATGGGGTAGGGGCAGTGAAAGAGATCATTAGAGACATTGCCTACCCCACAGTATCTGCTCTTTCTTCTACAGAACTTAAAGTCTTGATGATGTGCAATATCTTGATGATGTGCATTAGGTTGAATAATTCAGTGCTTGATTCCTAGCCAGTCTTACCTGCACCTTACTGAGAGTGTGGTGGGGCGTGAGCAGGCACAACTATATCTCAACAGTGCTGCTTCCTTTTAGTGTTTTTGCCTTTACAGTGGAAAGTGGTCTTCACAGAAGGACTTGTCTTAGGTGTTCTAGAGGGATGATCAAGGTGCTTGACCTCCAGCTTAGCACTGTAGGCATGAGTGAAAAGCTGGTGTTGGACATGAGACTGAGCATGTCTTGATTTTCACTCTGGGTCTTTGAAGTACAGTGGTTCTTAGAATACAAACTAACTATTCCAGATAAAATTGTCACAGTGTCATCTTTTAGCTGTGTCAAGCTGTGAAAATACATGCTGAAGAATCCCAGATATTTAGGGAAAAGACAAACATTTGCATAGTCTTGAAGTGAATTCTTCCATGTGGAGGGTGCAACTTGTCACTGAGGTGTGTATTTACTGAGGAATTTCACACACTGTCCAACACCCTCACCAGAAATTCTGATGAAATTTGGTTTTGCCCATTATATGTTTTCAAACACTGAGGGAACCTTGGGGATTAGAGGAACATGGCCATGGCAACAGTGTAGCTGGTGTTCAGACTTCTGTAAAGCCATGGCTCAGCCAGTTTCACCCACCCAACCCAGTGATAATCTCAGAAAAATAACTGGGACTGCAGCACGTGGCACCCCACTCCCTCCAGCCTGTAAGTAGCCAGAACCCTAGAAAACACACTTGTATTTGTGCACCTACCACTGAAAACTCCAGGCAGAAGTGAACCTGAAAGGCAGATTGACCAATTTCCCCACTTCTTTTTAAGTAGAAGACAGACAAACAAGATTTTTTAAAGAATTTTTTATGTGAACAACGAATTGCTGAGTGTGAGTAGTTGTGGACCCACTTATGTCCAAGGCTTTCATGATTGAGATCAGTCTTCTCTTTTTAAAAGGGTGGCAGTTACCATTTGAGCCTATGAATTTTTAAAAGTTGTAACAATTTGATGTTCTACTTTTTTCTTATTACTGGGAACTGATGTGGTTGTAATAATGTTTCTAATTCTTGGAACATATTGCAAGACATTGAGATAGTTTCGAACTACTTTTCTTGTTGAAGAAATCTAAAACTGTTTGAGAGCCCAGTATTTAAAATAAATGCTACATAAAGTTGTTTTTAAATTTTGGCTTTAAGTTCTTAATTAAAACAATTTGCCATAATTTTTCAAAACATAAAATATGAATTAACCTGGTTTTGTTTTCTGTTCTTAGACAACTGGGAGGAGCTAGTGAAATTTCTGCAGATGGCTAGGAAAAACAGCCAGGAGTCTTATATAGAGACTGAACTTATTTTTGCATTGGCTAAAACCAGCCGTCTATCTGAACTAGAAGATTGCATTAATGCACCCAACAATGCCAACATTCAGCAGGTAGGCTGTGCCTTCTGGGGACCATGAACTTCTGCAGCCAGTTAAGTCAGGAATGCTCATTAGAGTTATATAGATTCTTTTCTGGGGGTGGGGGATACTGGGAATTTAACCCAGGGTCAATTTATCACTGGGCTACATCCTCAGCCCTTTTTATTTTTTATTTTGAGGCAGGCTCTCACTAAATTGCTTAGGGCCTCACTAAGTTGCTGAGGCTGGCCTTTAACTTTCAGTTTTCCTATCTCAGCCTCCTGACTCACTAGAATTACAGGTGTGGGACACTGCCCCCGCCCACCGTGATGTAGATTTTTGATGCTATAAAATAAGCCACAGTAGGGGCTGGGGTTGTAGCCCAGTCGTAGAGCCACTTGCCTAGCATGTGTGAGGCACTGGGTTTCATTCTTAGTACCACATATAAATAAATAAAAATAAAGATTCATTGATAACTAAAAAAATATTTTTTAAAAAAGCCATACAGTAACTTGTTACTGTCATTGGTATAGAAATTAAGATCCAGGGAATTTGACTTGCACTTAGCTATACACATCATCATGACCTTCAGAAGAGATTTTAGGACTTACTTTCAGGTGTACTGTGTACTCAAGAAAATAAGATGATCTGGCTAACTCAATTAATAATCTGGATATTGAAAATAACAATATCATATGTCAACAATAATCAGATAGTATAATGGGGAAAAAGCATTCCTTTTTAAATGGAAATAAAACCAAAATGTTTAAATAAACCCTAACTCAATTTTAAAAAGAACATTAAATAAAAGAAAGATGTAATAATTACATATTTTAAAATATTAACTCTGGAATAAAATATTAACTCTGGAAAGTAAAATATTAACTCTGAAAAGTGATGAAGAGATATGAAGGGATAATGAGTATGTATTCTAAACCAGGTGTGGTGGCACACACCTATAATCCCAGCCACTCAGGAGGTTGAGTCAGAAGGATCACAAATTCAAGGACAGCCTGGGCAATGAGGCAAGACCCTGACTCAAGGTAGAGTGCCCATGGGTTCAATAAATACCTAAAAGAAAGAAAGAAAATATATTCTAACTGTACAGTAATTACAGATGTCCTTTTCTTGAAAAATTATACATAGTTCATTGAAATAACACAAAAGTGAACTTTTAATTTTGTATTTCAGAGTAAGTTTTAACTAGTTGTTAAAAATTAGGTTAATTTTTTAAAATATTTTTAGTTGTAGATGGACATGATTTTTTTTTAATGTGGTGCTGAGAATTGAACCATTGCCTCATACATGCTAGGCAAGCACTCTACCACTGAGCCACAACCCCAGCCCAGGTTAATGTTTTGAAAGGGATTAGAAGTTCATCATATAATTCTATGTCCAAAATAATAATCCATATGAAATAATTAAAGGTAAAAGTGTTTTTCCTTAATAAAAATTTTATAAGTATTTGTTTGAATCTTTGCATGAAAAGGGAGTTTTTAATCATATATGCAGTAGAAAAAAGCACAAAGGAAAATATTTATTCAACATACTGTTATTGAGCTTCTGCTCTGTGCCAGAGTACAGGGCTGTAGATGGAACAGTGAACATAGCAAGCAAATTTCTGCTCCCATTAAGACATTATGGTATATTAAATGATAAGTGTAAAGGGGAAAAGTGAGGCAGGGCAGCTGTGGGTATATAGATGGGTATTTCAGTGTTAGGACCCCTTGGTAGGGGCTGAGTCTTCATCCCTTTGTAGGTGGAACAGGGTCCTGGAGCACAAAGGAGGAGGGTAAGTTCAGGGAACTCTCATGAAGTGTTTGGGTTATGTGCAGTAGCAGTATGAAGATGGTCAGGGTGACTGGCGCCTTGGAACAGAAACAGAAGAAACAGTAGGGAGGTATTTCTTGGCCTCTGCAAGCTGGGACTCTGGCTTTCCTCTGGGTGATATTGGCAGATTTCAAGCAAAGGAGGCACATGATATGCCCTAGGTGAGAACAGAGCAGGGGCTGGTGTTGGAATGCAAGCAGGAGTTAACAGTGACAGCACCCAGAATATGGTCAGAGTGGCAAAGCGTAGTTCACCTCTGGATGTGTCTCAGAGGAAGAGTTGACAGGAACTGCTAACAACTTGGTGTGAGAAGAGAAAAGTAAGGGTGAATCTGTGTTTTGGCAGCATAAAGGCCTGTGCTTTCTGAGGCAAGCAGTATAAAGACTGCCTTAGGGAAGTCAGGGCTCCCATTTGAATAATCTGACCTCAACTAGATGCCACAAAGGTCTGTGTAACTGACTGGAAGAGTTAGATATGTGAGAAGTCCTGACCAAAGATGTACATGTGGCAGCCTGCAGTACACAAACAACAAAGTCACTGCCTATATAGGAGAGCATGGCAATGAGGGTATGTTGTAAGGTACAGTGGACCACAGGCAGAGGTTAGGACACCCCAAAGCCTAGCAGCAAGGAAAAGTAGAATGAGAAGTGGCCAGAGGAGGGGGTCCATTGTCTGGGGGACCAATGGCCTTGTCATGAGTCAGGGACAAGAGACTGAGGGGAGTAGACATACAGACAGCTCTCCTGAGAAATGTTGTTCTGAAGAGAAGGTTAGAAAAAATGGCAGCCATCAGGTAAGGTAAGGCCAGAATGAGTAGGAGTTTTTGTGTTTTATTTGAAGTTAGGGAAAATAACAGTGGTTCCTTAAACTCGCAGGAGTGATTTTGTAAAGAGATTGATACTGATGCGGGGTTGCTGAGACCCTGGGACCCTGAAGAGGAGCAGAAGAGGTTGGAGGTCAAGCACATCAGTGGAATTGGTCATGGTGGTATGTGTGGTGGATAGGCACAGACCTGGTACTGCAGCAGGGTTCTTCTCATGATTTCTGTTTTGTCAGAAAATAGGAAGCCAGGTACCACTTTGAGGAACTATGGAGGTTTGGAAGAGAAGATATAAAGTGATTGACCAAGAGAAAAAAATATGGAAGGAAAGAGAGTTATAGTATTATGAATTTGTCTGAGTTTCATGGTCATGAATTTAAAGAGATCTACAGGCTGGACACCATGGCACATGTCTGTAATCAGAATTGTGAGTTCAAGGCCAGCCTCAGCAACTTAGTCCCTATCTAAAAAATAAAAAGGTCTGGGTTCAATTTCTAGTACCACATGAATGAATGAATAAATGAATGAATGAATAAATAAATAAATAAATAAATAAATAAATAAATAAAATGGAGCAAGGGAGACCCATGAGCACTTTGGGCTTCAGCTGTCTGTGTAGCTCAGTGGTCCCAAGTGTAGAATGGGGGAAAAGTTGGCTCTACAGAGAATTGAGAACAACCAAGACTGTTGAAGGTGAATGCTAAGAACCATAAAATTGACTACAAGCTGCCAGCTGGATAGTAAGCATAAGATGGCACAGAGAGTGCAGAAGGGACAGTGGGAAGTTGGTATAGTCACTGGATTAATGGAGCTGAGGTACTTGGAACGATGTGCTGGGCAGCAGTCAATGCTGGGCAGAGAGTGGGTACCTGTGACAGGAGTTTACAGGGTGACAGTACTCAGACAAGGTTTAAGGAATGATCATGGCAGTGACTGGATGCTCTCATGAGGAAGACAAAGTCCTCAGAGCAGGGGAAGACAAAGAACGTGTCAGGGAACAAGGAGGGTATACAAATGGCAGCAGGAATGAGGACTGATGGGTGATTCTGACATAAGATTCCCAGTCAGCAGTTTTTAGTGGGAAGAAAGGGAAACAGCCTGGAGTATCAAGGAGTATACCTCGGCCCAGGCCATTGGGGTACAGATGTGTGTGGTGACATCCAGGGCCTGAGAGGTGCTGGAACACATGATCATGTAGGAACCCACAGGCAGAGAGAAGAAAGGAGAGGGTGTCTGGGGAGTAGGAGGCTTTCTTCACCTTTTTTGAGCTCTGGGTAATCAGAAAGATGCTTACCCCATGAGTAAACAGAAAAATACCTCTGCCATGTAGGAACTTAAAACCAATGCTGGGGTTCAGAGGATGTAGCTTAACATGCTCAAAGCCATGGGTTCAATTTCTAGTATGGGGCAGGGTAGAGTAAGGGAACTGGGGAAACCTTCCCATATAAGAACATCTTAGTAGAGTTCCTAATTATCTGCAGGTTGGAGACCGCTGTTATGAGGAGGGGATGTATGAAGCTGCCAAACTGCTGTATAGCAATGTTTCTAATTTTGCCTGCCTGGCTTCCACTTTGGTCCACTTGGGTGAGTATCAGGCAGCAGTGGACAGCAGCCGCAAGGCCAACAACACCCAGATGTGGAAAGAGGTAAGCTGTAGAAAGCCTCCAAAAAAATGTTGGTCTAACAGTCATTCTCTCCTTGTCCTTCCTGTTATACTCCACACTCTTCTACCAAATGGGATGAGTTTGGGTACCGGTCTCCTGTTCAGAAAGGAATTTCAGTCCTCTGGGAGAGCTCAGAGAAACTCATAAGCTAGCATGTATGGTGGGAAGCAAAAGGCCCTGAGGAACTCCATGTCATTATGCTTGTTATCATGAAGTATATATATACAGTACAGTGCATAGAGCAAAAAGTACAGTTTTAAAATTAATTATTATAGCAAGCTATTCCTCTATAAATAGCACTTAGATGATAATTATTCTTGAGCTGTGCTAAACCCTTTTCAAACTGCATACCTGAAATTCTAGCATGACTTTCCTGTCACCTTAATAAATCTCTGCATCTCAGGTCCTGGAAAGTAACACCATGAGCTCTTCTTTCTGCATAGTCCCGAACACCCCTTGGCCTGAAGATTGTTGATATCATTTTTTTTTTCTCCCAGTCTCATGCAGGTCACCTTACAGTAATCTTGTTCAGAATCTTCCATTTGCTCAAAAAGTCCCTTCGCTTGTATTTCTGCGTTTCAAGCTGCATGTAACTGTTGTGGTGCCAGGTCTTGTCTTGGAAATGCTCACACTGACTCCCCTTCCCCTAGGTATGCTTTGCCTGTGTAGATGGGCAGGAGTTCCACCTTGCACAGCTATGTGGCCTTCACATTGTCATTCATGCAGATGAGCTGGAGGAGTTAATACACTATTACCAGGTAAGGCAGCATAGTTGAGGAAACTCTAACCAGAGTATCCCTGAAAAGGATGCAGATGATGTGTTATATCTGACACTCTTAGTATATTACTGTCTTATATCACATCTACAGAAGCTTGCACCTATGTATATATGCAAATATACACATAAGCATTTGTCTAGACATCCATTTTATGAGTTCACAGTGACTTATTAGCTCTCCTAGGCCTCACGCTGGCTGGCACCCCACTAAAATCTCTCATGTCCTCTCTCTTCTCTTGTGTTGTGGGGCCTTTAGAAGCCCAGACAGTGGCTTGCACAATGGGATGCCTCATAGAAAACTTACTCAGAGTATTGGGCAGGTGATGGCACAGCTGCTGTGTGCAACCCACAGGGGTTGTGACTATCAGATGCCCCAGGGACAGGTACATTCAAGAAGGGGACCTCAGGGTAGGGGACCTTGGCAGGCAGGACAGCGTTCACATTGCAGATAAGCTCTGTTGTCAAGTGGTTAGTAGGCACCATCCTCATGTTGAGTTGGGTCCACTGGTGGGGTTCCTAGAGATATCTTGTCACACCATGTATGGTTATAGTGGAGGCAGACTTTGTTTCAGCAATTACAGTTCCCCTGGGACTTGAGTGAAAAGTAGCCTGGAGGGGCCTTTGGCCTGCTCACTGAGTGAAAAGTAACCTGGAGGGGCCTTTGGCCAGCTCAAGGAGAGCCAACATAGTGGGAAAGCTGAGCCAGGAGGTCACTGGTGATCTTGAACCCTAGGAACAAGATCAAGCCTGACTGGAGGTGCTAGAAAGAGCCAGGAAAGACAAAGGAACAAGTCTTTTGAAGAGATTTTGTTGCTTACCAAAGTAGAAAGAGGAGAATGGTATTTGACAGGAAAATAGTTTCAAGACAGGAGTGTTTTAGGACAGGACAATCAGCAGGATGTTTGCTGAAGGCCAGTTGTGAAAAGGAGAGTTAATGCAGAAGAGAAAAGAGAAAGTTGCTGGAGTAGTGGCCTTCATGGTCAAATGGGGCCTACAGCCGTTGGTGGAAGCTGGATGAAATATAGACAGGCTGCCTGTAGAGTATGAGTACATATGCTGCTATCAAGGGTATCACAAAGGGTATCCTAGGATGGAGGAGAGGTATGAGTTGCCTCCACGTATGAACCCTTTCCAGGTCTGTGGTTATGTACATACTGGGAGACAACATGTGTTGTCTGAGTTACTGGGTGTTTCTCTAGAGCTCCAGATGCTCCAGACTGATATATGGTCTAGTCTGGGGAAGATGGCAGAGGGGGTTAGGGATGAATGCAAAGGGATAGCCATCACAGTTGAAGCCATAGTCACATGATTGAGAGAACAATGGGTTGCTCTTCTGAGTGAAGTTGACTTGTTGGAGTCAGGAGTACATAAACTGGGCGTGGTGACACACACCTGTAATCCCAGATACTTGGGAGGCTGAGGCGGGAGGAACACAAATTTGAGACCAGGCTGGGCAACTTAGTGAGACCATGTCTCAAAAAAAAAGGTGCACTGTGGAGAGAGATTAAAATGAATCATTCTCAGACCCTGTTATCCCCATTTCCTATTTTTTTCATAATTCTTTTCATAAAATGGCAACTCTAATCTGTACCTAAACTCGAAAATTATAGTGAGGTGGGCTGCATCTCAAAGACTGGTAATTGTCACATGACCCAGATAGTTGCTGAATAAAATGATGTAGTTTGTACTGGTACCTCCATGAGTTCACACAGTCATCACACTTGGCATGTGCTCTCCTGTCCTTTGGTATGAACTCTGGATGGAGGGTGGCTGCAGGCATGTGTGATACCTCTGCTCCACATGTGGCTGTTGGTCTGCCAGGATCGAGGATACTTCGAGGAGCTCATCTCCCTGCTAGAAGCAGCCCTGGGCCTGGAGAGGGCACACATGGGCATGTTCACTGAACTGGCCATTCTCTATTCTAAGTTCAAGCCACAGAAGATGCCAGAGCACCTGGAGCTCTTCTGGTCTCGCATTAACATCCCAAAGGTACCTGCGTCCTCCTCAAAGTTCTGCTCACCACATCTTTGAGTAGTACAAACTGATCCCTGCCATGCCCTCCCCATCAGGTGCTGAAAGCCGCAGAGCAGGCACACCTCTGGGCAGAGCTGGTGTTCCTCTATGACAAGTATGAGGAATATGACAATGCTGTCCTCACCATGATGAATCACCCCACTGAGTCCTGGAAAGAAGGTCAGTTCAAGGACTTCATTTCCAAGGTAAGTGGGTTACAGAGCTCTGGCAACTGCTCGCTTCTGCCAGGCCCTGTTCTGGGTAGGGAGAGGGTGTGTGGATACCAGAGTGTGCACCCCCAGTCAACCCCACCTGTGTGTTACATGTGCATTGCACCACCATCTGGGTGAATGGTGGTAATTCCATCTACATAAAAGGAGCTGATGCTCAGAAAGGACAGGTTACAGGGTAGGGTCACCCAGCTGGGCTGTGGACAAGGTCAAGTCAGTGTGCACACCTTAATCTACTCTCTTTTTTCTGCTCTATCAGCTCAGGGCTGTGCTCCACACCTTGTCTGCCTTCATTTTCTATTTTTTTAATATGTCTTTTCACTACATGACATTTTTTTCTTCATTTATCTCCCCACAAACCTGCCAGCCATAGAGGAGGAACACAGGTACCTGTTGAGGCACAGGAAATGTCCTCAGTGGAGGGACCATCCCAGGGCTGCCCCAGGAGTTGCTGTCCCTCCTGCAACCTCATAGGCTGAACAAGGACTCAGAACTTCTCTACCAGCCACCACAACTGTCAGGGGTGTCATGTTTGCTATTTTTACACATTTCTGGTTTCTGAGTGAATCTAACCTCAGAACCTCTCCTCTGCTCAGCTCTGCCTACAAGTTGGGAGAAGGTGATGAAGGGAATTAAATTGCCCATCATCAGTCATGTGTGTGTGTATGTACATGCAGTATTGTAGTGGGGATAGAACCCAAGGCCTCACACACATATTTTACTACTGAACCCACAACCACCACCACCCCGCTTTTTTTCTTTTCTTTTTTAACTTGAGTCAGGGTCTTGCTAAATTGTCCAGGATGGCCTTGAAATTTCAATTTTCCTGTCTCAGCTTCCCGAGTAGCTGGGATTACAGGCATGTATTACCATATCCAGCAAATCCCCAGGCCTTTTGTGTTGAGCATCTCCATTTTGTCCCAGTGTTTTGGAGTAAATAATTGGCTCACCACCCTCTCCCCTCTACTACCTGCCAGCAAAAGGAAGCATCCTAACTTTGTCTCAGTCTTGCCATTCTTGGGTCAAGGAGGAGCCAGCCTCTCACGGCTCTTGCCTTTCTCATGCACCTTCTTTTCTATAGGCAGCTACCTGTGGTGGGCATATGTAGCAAGATGGATACCAAGTGAGGTCTCTGTGCCCCCTGGGAACTGTTCAAAGGAAGAGTCAACCATAAAGTCAAGCACCAAACTACATATGTTAAGTTCTTGGTGGAGGATATTCACGTTGCCTTACATGGTAGTGTGTGAAGTTGGCGATCTCTGGTGGGGTGTCTCACCCTGAGCAGGTTCTACAGGTTTCTAGTAGAGTGCAAGCAGGTCATCCATTCCTATGGCCCATCCCAGGTAGATATGTCAACATACTGGAAAATCTATACCTAATCAATTCTGTGTACTTATATAAAGTTTAACTTCTTAGATACCAGGGTGCATTTTAAAAATGATGTGAAGTGGCAAGTGCTTTCTGTGTCTTAGTGTACATAACAGAGTGGGATGGATGAGGCCTGTTATACAGGAAAGCAATGTCTCTCATATGCCATCTGCAGGGCTGACAGTCAAGGCTTTTCTTTATGTGATGAAAAGCTTCTGCCATACTCTGGTGTGTAAGAGGCATGTCACACCAGCTCATATGTGAAGGACAGGAGGAATAGAGACATCCCCAGTTAGAGGAGAGGGAAACTTAACCTGTATGGGGACCCAATAGAAGGGCAACATTTAGTCTTCATTTTGGGCACATGAAAGGGGGTGCTGTGGAGTCCATGTGGCACCTGGCTGGGCAGTGGCAGGCCAAGTAGGGACTTTGTTGACATAGACAAGGTTGACATTCTGGCTCTATCATTCACTATCTTAACTGTGAACAGAAATGTCATTGCTGTGGACCTGAATTATCCTATTGATGGAATGGACATAGTGATTCCTCCCCATCAAGTGGTGAGTATACAGGAGGTGCTGCATACATTAGGTGCTCTTGCAAGTAGTGAATACTGTCATTAGGACTCCAGAGCACCCCAACCAATCACCCTGGAATTCATGACAAAATCTCTAAGACTTAGTTTCTTCTCTACAAAACAGAAATAGTGCCCAGTCCGACTGGGAATCTGAGGTACAGTAGCAATGTTGTCCCTGATTCCCTCAGCACAGGATGCTGAGGTCCTTACTGACTGCTCTTGTGGGCATGGATGCTGAGGTGGTTCTCCACATCCTATGTGTGACCAACTACTTTACCCATGCTGTCTCCTATGTAACTCCACAGATGCCAGTGTCCCAAGACAGGATAGTGTATATTTGAGATGGCCCTTAAAACCTTGTGTATCCTGGAATGATAGAGGCTTCCAGGTCACAGCAGCTTAATTGCCCAGCAGAGACACCATACATCATAGGCCTCGACACCACAGCGATAGGTGGGAGTGTGACAAGTGTCACCCAGAGGGACACTAGGCACTCTGATATGCCATGTGGACTTGTTTAAAAAACTGAGAATGCCCATGGGGAAATCGAGGGCTGGTAAGGCCCAGTTCTGATGACCACCACTATCAACTCTGTCAACCCGCATGACCTGCTATGGTGGCCTTGGTAAGATGGGCATGTCCTTGTATACCATCCTCATGTCCTGGAGTTATCCTGAGGAATTGTGTTGTGGCAGGCAAGGCCAGTGAGTTTTAGACAAGGTGACTCATCATAGAAAGTGAACTTGAACTCTGCCTGTACTCTTCTACCTTATGTGACATCACCAGCACCCTTTCCGCTTATTAGATTACTAGGTGAGACCCCTCTGATCTGGACTCTGTGCTGCTGAGTAAAAGGACCAACCTGGAAGTATGACAAGTTCCAGAGCTGCTGGGGGCCAGCCAGTACACAGGGAAGGCTTTGAAACAGTGCTTGGTCCCTGCTCTGCTCTGCATCCATGAGGCTGGTATTAGGAACCTTGCAGCCTGGTGACAGAAAATGCTCTAATATAAGAGACAAAGGCCAGAGGAGGAAAAGGAAGAAAAGCTAAAGTTTTCAATATACAGTAAAGGGGCTTCCCCTCTAGGCCCACATAGCTGTTGAGTCACTTAAATCCTGCATTTCTGGAGGCTTCCATAGTGTTTACCCTGCCCCCAGTGCAGCTGTAGCTCTGGTCATGCCCCATGTGCATCCTCAGACCCTTCTCACTCACTCACACACAGATATGCTAATCTTGCTGGCCTGGCTTATACTCTTGTGGAAAGCAAGAACTGCCTTGCTCCCTAAATAGTAGAGCTGTGTGCAGGCTGTGGACATCAATGCTGTAGTCCTCATGTCACTGAGTGATGTCAGCCAGCAAGAGAGTGGCAGGTGACCAATGGGGAAGAGTCAAGAGACACAGAAGCCTGTCCTTACCTTGAAGCCAAGGAGGACAAGTCTTCCTGGTGGCTCAGGGTCTTCCCAAGGCTCACCCAAGGTCTAAATGACACAACATTTAGCTCAAAAGTACTGGAGATGTAATAAGACATGCTACTGACTTACTTATAGCTCAGGAAGAGCTGAGGGCATCTGATTGAATAAAAATATTTCATTGCTTGTTTTTTTATGTTTAAGTTTATTTCAGCATATTACACCTCTTTCATGCATTTAGCAGCTATTGGTTGAACATCATCCCTATGTCAGATAATTGCATAGGTGCTTGAGTAAGGCAGGAAACAGGAATAAATAGTGTCAAATGGGAAGTACTGAAGAGAAAAGTACTGCAGAGATGAGAGTGGATCTGAGGCAGTTCAGTCCTAGGGGTGTCATGACAGAACTCAATAGTCAAGTGGCATTTGAAAAACAGAAGGTGGCTCAGTGCAACAGATTTCAAGATATCTGGAGGCAGGGCAAGGAGTAACCTTGGACTGTCCCCCTCCCCAGGTCACCAACCTTGAGCTCTATTACAGAGCCCTGCAATTCTATTTGGACTATAAGCCTCTGCTCATTAATGACTTGCTGCTGGTGTTGTCACCCCGGCTGGACCACACCCGGACTGTCAGTTTCTTTTCCAAGGTGAGTTAGCTAAATCCCTTTGTCCAGAGAAGAGTTTATTTGGCTGAGGATATAGCTTAGTGGTAGAACACCTGTCTAGCATGTGTGAGACCCTGGGTTCAATCCCCAGCATTGACATAATAACAACAGTAACAACAATAATTTTTCTAGTAATTTGAGAGAAATAGAATGGGGAAGATGCCACTTATACAAATTGTGAGAAATAATGTTCAGCGCTAGCTGAATAACAATGTTGAGCTAGCTCTGCCAAGCATAAAAGGTAGCACCTTTGTAAACAAGTTTTGAAATTGATCCTCAGCCAGTTTCAAAATTCAGTTTATCAAACTGCTTTGATTCAAACACGGCACCTGTGTCCATAGATAAAACAATATTGATTAAGTAGCCCAAATGGTCCTCTTTGTATATGTATGGGCCTATTGATCCTAGTGGTCCACAGAGTGCTCTCTGTCTCTGTAGTGTGGCCCACACCCACCTGCACTTCATCACTGTGTCCCAGGCAACCCCTTCCAGTGTCCCTTTGATGAGCATGGCTAAGTGTTTTAACCATTTTCCCCAATTTATCAGGCAGGCCAGTTGCCCCTAGTGAAGCCTTACTTGCGTTCAGTCCAGAGCCACAACAACAAAAGTGTGAACGAAGCACTCAACCACCTGCTGACTGAAGAAGAGGATTATCAGGTTGGTGTGGAGGAAACAGCCCAGAAGCCAGTGGGCTTCTCCCTGCACCTGCCAGTCTGTTCTTGCAGCAGGCAGCACTGCACAGGAGGGTATGGGGACCCCACCGGGCACCAGTATACACATGGGCAGGGACCTTTCTCAGGCCATGGTGGCAGCAACCACCACCAAGTAATTCCTGGTACCTGCTCACTGTGCAGGTGGCCTGTGTGACAGTGTCTCCTTCCTCATGGAAAAGCTGTCTTCCTAGGGCTTGAGGGCATCTATCGATGCCTACGACAACTTTGACAACATCAGCCTGGCTCAACAGCTAGAGAAGCACCAGCTGATCGAATTCCGGCGCATTGCAGCCTATCTTTACAAGGGCAACAATCGGTGGGCCCAGAGTGTGGAGCTCTGCAAGAAGGACCATCTCTACAAGGTTGGTCACCACACACTCCTTTTCCCTCCCTCATGGCCACTTCACTGATCTCTGATGCTTTGTGGAATGGGGAGTTAGAGGGTTCACACTTGAGATCTCTCCCAGAGACCTGGCCCTGAACTTCACTAGGAGATCCTTGTTGGGAGTGAAAGGACTCATTTTTAGAGCATGGGGTGAGAATTAAGAAGAAACTAGAACCTTTTAGAAATTATTTGGATAAAAGGTTTTTGCAGAGTCTTATGGAGTCGATTCATCTCCAGCAGCCTAAACACGGTGTGGCAGGATTCACTTCTTATCAAGATTTGGCGAATAGGGGGTTGGGGCTATAGCTCAGTGACAGAGCACTTGCCTAGCATGTGTGAGGCATTGAGTTCAATCCTTAGCACCACATAGGGGCTATAGCTCAGTGACAGAGCACTTGCCTAGCATGTGTGAGGCATTGAGTTCAATCCTTAGCACCACATAAAAAATAAATAAATAAAGGGATGCTGTTCATCTACAACTACTAAAGAAATTTTTTAAAAAGATTTGGGGAATTAAACCTAAACTAAAATTAAATTAAAAACATATGTTTCTGTCAGTGAGAGGTGGCTCGGCACCTCTCTCAGACCCAAATCCAGGTATCTGCTAATCAGGCTGGGCTACCTGGAGGGATTGCCAATACCCTGAAGGCACTGCCATCCTCTGGTTGGCCTGAACATATCTCCAATAGGGCAAAGTGGAGTTGCACAAGCAGGCTTTTATGGTGATGTGTTATGCCACTGAACTGATTCTCAAGGGCTATGTGCCAGGAAACCCTGGGAGCAACCCATCAGGTGGTACACTTGACTGAGGGTCTTACTCTTCAGGGTTGTCCTTGGATGTTCCTAAGCATCTTCCCAGTATACTCAGACAGTACCCACCACATGCCCAGGGACTTGCTTTTGTGGCACCTGAGCTGTGACTCAAGACTCCATCAAGGCTTATGATCCTTTATGTCAGGATCATTTTGAGCTTCATCCCAAGTTGTCATCTCCAGTGTTCTGGATTTTTACATGATATCTATCCTTGGGCTAGGGATATAGCTCAGTGATAGAGTGCTTATTTGGGGGTTATTTTTTGGGGGGAGGGGGCTTGAACCCAGCGATGCTTAACCACCCAACCACATCCCTAGTCCTTTTATTTTTTATTTTGAGACGGGGTCTCACTAAGTTGCCTAGGACCTTGCTAAGTTGCTGAGGCTAGCTTTGAACTTTTGATTCCCCTGCCTCAGCCTCCCAAGCTGCTGGGATTATAGGTGTGCACTACCATGCCCAGCAAAATAGAACTTCTTATGCTCTTTTATAGAATATACCATGTTCTATTTCATGTCTTTAATTTTTTAAAAACCCACCTACTGGGGCTGGGGTTGTGACTCAGTGGCAATAACTTGCCTAACATGAATGAAGCACTGGGTTTGATTCTCAGCACCACATATAAGTAAATAGGTAGAATAAAGGTCCATCAACAAATAAAAAATATATTTAAAAAACCCAACTACTTTGACTCACTACGGTGATTTTACAATTGACCAATGGATCATGGTTTATAATCTGAGAAAATATTTTTCTTCCTGACTATCAGAATGATCCTTCTAAAATATAATCATTTTCTTTCAAATGCCTTCCACTACTCTAAGGATAACTTAATTTCAAACTTTACCTTGACTTCTAAGGCCCTCCATTACCCAGTTCTTTTATTCATGGAGCTTTCTCTTTTTCACCTCCCACTGGTTCATGTTCATTTTACAATCTGACCTTACTTTCTTTTTTATAAATAATTTATTTATTTTGATTCATTGTAAACAAATGGGGTACAACTTATTTCTCTGGTTGTATATGAAGTAGAGTCATACCATTTGTGTAATCATACTGTACACAGGGTAATGATGTTTGTCTCAATCTGTTATTTTTCCTTCCCCCACCCCTCCCACCCTCTTTCCTCTATATAATCCATCCTTCCTCCATTCTTGCCTCCCTCCCACCCCCCATTATGTATCATCATCCGCTTATCAGAGAGATCATTCATCCTTTGTTTTTTGGGGATTGGCTTATCTCACTTAGCATGATATTCTCCAACTTCATCCATTTGCCTCCAAATGCCATAATTTTATTCTTTATGGCTGAGTAATATTCCATGAGTATATAGACCACAGTTTCTTTATCCATTCATCAATTGAAGGGCATCTAGGTTGGTTCCACAATCTAGCTATTGTGAATTGAGCACCTATAAACATTGATGTGGATGCATCACTGTATGTTGATTTTAAGTCCTTTGCGTATAGGCCAAGGAGTGGAATAGCTGGGTCAAATGGTGGTTCCATTCCAAGTTTTCTAAGGAATCTCCACACTGCTTTCCAGAGTGGTTGCACTAATTTGCAACCCTACCAGCAATGTATGAGTATACCTTTTTCCCCACATCCTCACCAATACCTGTTGTTGCTTGTATTCTTGATAATTGCCATTCTAATTGGAGTGAGATGAAATCTTAGGATAGTTTTGATTTGCATTTCTCTTATTACTAAAGATGTTGAACATTTTTTCATATATCTGTTGTTTGCTGCTAGTAGAACATTTCCTTAGCCCATTCATTGATTGGGTTATTTGTATTCTTGGTGTAAAGTTTTTTGAGTTCTTTATATATTCTGGAAATTAGTGCTCTATCTGAAGTATGAGTGGCAAAGATTTTCTCCCACTCTGTAGGCTCTCTTCACATTGCTGATAGTTTCCTTTGCTGAGAGAAAGCTTTTTACTTTGAATCTATCCTAATTATTGATTCCTGTTTTTATTTCTTGTGCCTTGGGAGTCATGTTAAGGAAGTCTGATCCTAAGCTGACATGATCAAGATTTGGACCTACTTTTTCTTCTATAAGTTGCAAGTCTCTGGTCTGATTCCAAGGTCCTTGGTCCATTTTGAGTTGATTTATGCGCAGTGAGAGATAGGGGTTTAGTTTCATTCTGTTGCATATGGATTTCTAGTTTTCCCAGCACCATTTGTTGAACAGGCTATCTTTTCTCCATTGCATATTTTTGGCACCTTTGTCTAGTATGAGAAAATTGTATTTATTTGGGTTTGTGTCCGTGTCCTCTATTCTGTACCATTGATCTACCTGTCTGTTTTGGTGCCAATACCATGCCGTTTTTGTTACTATTGCTTTGTAGTATAGTTGGAGTTCTGGTATTGTAATACCCTGCTTCACTCTTCCTGCTAAGGATTGCTTCAGCTATTCTGGGTTTCTTATTCTTCCAGCTGAATTTCATGATTGTTTGCTCTATTTCTGTAAGGTACACCATTGGGATTTTAATTGGAATTGCATTGAATCTGTATAGCACTTTTGGTAGTATGGCCATTTTGACAATATTAATTCTTCCTATCCAAGAACATGGGAGATCTTTCCATCTTCTAAGGTTTTCTTTAATTTCTTTCTTTAGTGTTCTGTAGTTTTCACTGTAGAGGTCTTTCACCTTTATGTTAGATTGATTCCCAAGTATTTTATTTTTTTCAAAGCTATTGTGAATGGAGTTTTCCTAAATTCGCTTTCAGAGGATTCATCACTGATGTATAAAAATGCATTAGATTTATGAGCATTGGTTTTTATATCCTGCTACTTTTCTGAATTCATTAATGAGTTCTAGAAGTTTTCTGGTGGAATAGTTCAGCTACTCTAAATATAGAATCATGTCATCAGCAAATAGGGATAGTTTGAGTTCTTCTTTTCCTATTCATATCCCTTTAATTTCTTTGGTCTGTCTAATTGCTCTGGCTAGAGTTTCAACGACAGTGTTGAATAGAAGTGGTGAAAGAGGGCACCCCTGCCTTGTTCCAATTTTTAGGGGGAATGCTTTCAGTTTTTCTCCATTTAGAATGATATTGACCATAGGCTTAGCATAGATAGCCTTTACAATGTTGAAGAATGTTCCCACTACCCCTGTTTTTTCTAGTGTTTTGAGCATGAAGGGATGCTGTATTTTATCAAATGCTTTTTCTGCATCTGTTGAAATAATCATGTGATTCTTAACTTTAAGTCTCTTGATATGATGAATTACATTTATTGATATCTGGATGTTGAACCAACCTTGCATCCTTGGGATAAAACCCACTTGATTGTGGTGCACTATCTTTTTAATATGTTTTTGTATACGATTTGCTAAAATTTTGTTAAGAATTTTTGCATCTATGTTCATTATGGATATTGGTCTGAAATTTTCTTTCCTCTATGTGTCTCTGACTGGTTTTGGTATCAGGGTGATAGAAGCTTCATAGAATGAATTTGGAAGGGTTCCCTCCTCTTCTATTTCATGGAATACTTGGAGGAGTATTGGAATGAGCTCTTCTTTGAAGGTCTTGTAGAACTCGGCTGAGAATCTATCTGGTCTCGGACTTTTCTTTGTTGGTAGGCTTTTGATGACTTCTTCTATTTCATTACTTGAAATTTATCTATTTAAATTGTGTATGTCCTCCTGATTCAGTTTGGGTGGATCATATGTCTCTAGAAACCTCTTGATGTCTTCAAGATTTTTTATTTTGTTGGAGTATAGATTTTCAAAATAGCTTCTAATTATGTTTTGTATTTCAATAGTGTCTTGTGATATTTCCTTTTTCGTCTCGAATTTTAGTAATTTGAGTTTTCTCTCTCCTTCTCTTTGTTGGTGTGGCTAAACCACAACACAATAATACTAGGTGACTTTAACACACCTCTCTGACCACTGGACAGATCTTCTAAACAAAAATTGAACAAAGAAACCATAGATCTCAATAACACAATCGATAATTTAGACTTAACATATATAGAATATTTCATCCATCAATGAGTGAATACACTTTCTTCTGAGTAGCACATGGATCCTTCTATAAAATAGACCATATGTTATGCCACAAAGCTACTCTTAGCAAATACAAAAAGATATACTACCTTGTATTCTATCAGATCATAATGGAATGAAATTAGAAATCAATGACAAAAAACAGAAACTACTCCAACACCTGGAGATTAAATAATACACCATTGAACACATCAGGGGGAAAATTTTTTAAAAATTCTTATAGGTTAAGGAGAACAAAGATACAACATATCAAAATCTCTGGGACACTATGAAAGCAGTACTAAGAGGAAAATTCATTTCATGGAGAGCATTCAGTAAAAGAAGAGAAAGTCAACAAATAAACAACCTAACACTACAGTTCAAAGTCCTTGAGAAAGAACAGATCAACACCAAAAGTAGTAGAAGACAAGAAATAGCTAAAATCAGAGCTGAAATCAATGAAATTGAAACAAAAGAAACAATTGAAAAAATTGACAAAATAAAAAGTTGGTTCTTTGAAAAAATTACTTTCTTTTTTTAAACTTTGTTATTTTTAGATATTCAGGACAGTAGAGTATATCCTGACATGAATACATGGAGTATAATTTATTCTAATTAGAATCCCATTCTTGTAATTGTACATGATGTGGAGTTTCACTGTGGTGTATTCATATATGAACATATGAAAATTATGTCTGATTTATTCTACTCTTTCCTATTCCCATCCCCTCTCCCAACCCTTCATTGTCCTTTGTCTAATTCATTGAACTTCTATTCTTTTCTCTCCTGCTTATTGTGTGTTAACATCTGCATATCAGAACATTTAGCCTTTGGTTTTTTGGAATTGACTTATTTCACTTAGTATGATAGTTTCCACATCCATCCATTTACAAGCAAAAGTCATAAGGTCATTCTTTTTATGGCTAAATAATATTCTGTTGTGTATATATACCACATTTTCTTTATCCATTCATCTGTTGAAGAGCATCTAGGTTAGTTCCATAGCTTAACTATTGTGAATTGAGCTGCTATTGTTGTGGCTGTGTCACTGTAGTATGCTGATCTTAAGTCCTTTGGGTATATACTGAGGAGTGGAATAACTGGGTCAAATGGTGATTCCATTCCAGGTTTTCTGAGGAATCTCCATACTGCTTTCCAGAGTGGTTGCATCAATTTACAACCCCACCAGCAATGTATGTGTGTACCTTTTTCCCCACATCCTCACCAACATTTATTCTTGCTTGAATTCTTGATTGTTGCCATTATGTCTGGAGTGAAATGAAATATCAGCATAGTTTTAATTTGAATTTCTCTAATTGCTAGAAATGTTGAACATTTTTTCATATATTTGTTGACCATTTGTATTTCTTCTGTGAAGGAGAATTTGTATGCATGAGACCCTACCTGGGTTGATCCCCAGCACCACAAAAAATAAACAAAAAAAAAGCACTTGCCGTGACATCTAGCCCTTAGTGACAGTGTTCAAGGTCCTTTCTGAGAGCTGACAGATCCACTGGAGAGGAAACCAAGAGGAAATACTGCTGAAACTCTGCAACCAAACAAAAGGTTCCCAGGAGCTAGCTACAGGGAAGCAACAACAGAACTCATATACATCCTGGCCAGCCAGTCATAGCCATTCTAATTCTATCCCTGTGGTACCTGCCCCCAGGTACATAAATGTGCAGCTTCCTTGCCTCCCAGACAGTGATGAGTGAGCAGTGGTGTAAATACTGCCAGAAGCCCTTCTTCTCTAGCAAGTGACCCCTCAGAGCCACATGAACCAAGAAGACAATCCAAAGGACAAAGCCATAGGTAGAAAGTGGCTGAGCATGCTTCTTCCAGACTGCAATTCTGTTCTCTGAGGAACATTTGTTTTTGTTTTATTTTTTTCCACATTTTTTGTTGTTACATTACCCAAGAGGCATTTGTTTGTCACAGCTGGGGGACATGGTGCTTTAATAGGCAGTAGAGACCAAGGATTGTGTTCAACAGCCCTCAGTACACAAGTGCCCCCTCTGCAAGTGTCAACACTGCTGTACTAGAGGAGCCTTCTCTTGAGCAGAACCAAAGTCTCCTGTGAGTCCTCCTGGAAGAAAGTATCCATGTCATGGTGTGCCCAGTCAGGGAGCAACTGGAAAAAGTATTTCTAAATGGCAGAGTTAGATAATGATATGGTCAGTTAGATATGATATGGTCATCAGTGGCACCCTTAAAGATTGGAGTGCAGTAAGCTTGGCCACTGTAAAGTGTGCAGTGTGAGACAGGCCAGATGAGAGGCAGGTAAGGGTTGAGTGCAGGAGGAAATGGTCCCTCCATACACTTGTGAATGAGGAACTGGAGCCTGCAGCAATGAAGTTGTAGACATGGGTCAGGGCAAGGTCGGTCAAGCACCAGCAGGAATTTGGAAGGAGAAATAGCAGCAAAGATAAGGATCAAGAGCTACTCTGAGAGTATTGCTGACTGGGGGTGGTAATGAGAAGGGGAGGGTATAGTCTCAGACTTGAATTGGTTTTGGGCAACAGGAGCAGGGCACTGCCTGAGAGCTTTGTTAGAGCATGTTGGACCTTTAAGTCCTCTAGGAAGCCACCTAGAGGAACTCAGTCTGGAGTTCAGGGGGTCTGGAAATGTCCAAGGCCTATGGAGCAGGGAGGACAGAAAGGTGCCCATTTTAGGTATAGGTTGAAGACAGGTCACCTGAGAGTGACCCAGTCAGAAGGAAACATACAGGGAGACTGAGGGCTATGAACAAGTTGGCATGAGAGCCTGAAGGCTTTCTGGAGCTTTTCCTTTGATTCTTGGCCAACTGTGGCCAGAAAAAAAAGTCCTGGTGCTCTTTTAGTAAAGTGTGGGGGCTGAAGAAGTACTGAAATGAATAGCAAGCAGGTGAAAATTAGAAGGAAGGGAAAGGGTACCACCCAGAATTAACTGGCCTACAGGATGTATTCAGTAGTCTTCCAGTGTAATTCAGGCTTATATTGGAGCTTCAGAGACCTCAGTGATGTCCAATGAGAGCAACTCTGCTCCCCATGCTCTCTACAGATTGTCACCAAATTGCACAGTCCACAAATTAGATTTAGTGACCATGGGCAAGTGAGTTCATTTCTGGGTTTGTCACCCCATCTCTGAAAGGGGTGGTAGTGACACCTGTCACAAGGACTAGACTGGAGTCAGGAAAGCTCATACAGCTGGAAGCAACTAGAGCACTTGTTTCCTGCTAACTTGTCATGATGTGTGTGGCATTTTGTAAATAATGTTTTAAACAGACATTTGCAAATACAGACGTGGCAGTTAGGGGTTTTGAGGGACTTGAGGAAAAAGCAGATCATTTGTAGGTGTGTGTATCTGTGGGGGGGGGGTACTGGGGATTGAACCAAGGGACACTCAGGCAGAACTACATCCCCAACCCTTTTTATTTTGAGAAAAGATCTCACTAAATTGTGCAAGTTGGCCTCAGACTTGTTTCAGCATCTCAATTACAGATATATAGGACTGTGTTCAACCAGATTACTATTTCTCAAACACTAGCTGTTCCACATTAGTTGGAGCTCCAGAGGGAAGCACAGCTGTAGGTCTAATCAACTACATCCCCCTGCAAACCCTTGAAGCCCTGAATACTCCCTCTACACCCATGTCTTTGGCTCTGAGGTGGAATCCCTGTGTCCCAGGGTACCCCACTTATGTGTGCCACCTCCAGGCAATTCAGTGGGGATTGAGAAAACCACACTTGGTCCCCTTTAGTATCTCTGGAGGTAGCACCTTCATCTTATCAAAGGGCAGCAGGCACAGGGAACAGAAAGAAGAGCCTTGTAGAGAAGCACCTGCCAACCCAGCTGATTGAAGGTTCAGTGCCTCTCCCTGTGCAGCACAACCAGAACTGTGCTTTTTTTTTTTTTTTCTTCGTTGCAGGATGCCATGCAGTATGCCTCAGAGTCACGTGATCCTGAGCTGGCTGAGAAGTTGCTGCAGTGGTTCCTGGAGGAAGGAAAACAGGAGTGTTTTGCGGCCTCTCTCTTCACCTGCTATGACCTGCTTCATCCAGATGTGGTGCTTGAGCTGGCCTGGAGACACAACCTTATGGACTTTGCTATGCCCTACTTCATTCAGGTGATGAGAGAGTACCTTAACAAAGTAAGTAATGACCATGCTGTGACTCCCTGGCCCTTGCGTGGCATAACCCATCCCTGGTAGTAACCTGGCTCTGGGCCTGTAGGGCCCTGGTGGTGGGCCAATTTCAGGCCAGTCTAGATTGCCCAACCTAGCCCTGGCCTGCCTTCAAGAATGGTCTGTTCCCTCTAAATGCAAGTAGTTTTTTTGCCCAATACTACCTTGCTCTAGAAAATCACTGTGGGAAGCACTGGGTAGAACTAAGAACTTTCTATTCCCAGCAGCTGTTCTGCAGACCTTGCCTGGGAAGCTACAGCAGCAAACACTGCTATGGGACAGGAAGGTGTACTCACCTTGGGCTTCATCAGTGAGGCACCAGCTGGTGGCACTGGCTCCCTCATGGGGCCTTCAGCACACAGCCCATTAGGATGCAGACAGGCTAGGCTGTCTTCCCTCAGAGAGATCTAGTGGAGTCTGGGGGTGCAGCTATTGGTGACCTCACTGATGGTGGCCCCCTTTTGCTGAGCACTTGGTAGGAATATTAATGCCTTCCAACAGCTGTGTAGGGATGACTTTACCTACCTCCTTCAGATCAGTGTCTGATTTTAAAATTCTTTGTGGGTACCAAGGTCCTAGGAGTGCCTGTTTGGGACACAATTTTAGCCATTGTCCAGAGACCTGTCATCTCTCCCAGTTTGTTGTTTCTAAGACTGTGGAAAATCTCTCAGTACCACCTTTTTGCCCTTGTACCCATGCACCAAAACTGCTTCAAGCCAGGTGGATACCCCAAAGTCACTCCTGTTATGACTTCTTGCCATAATACAAGGGAATAGGGGCACCCTGGGTTAGGTTAGCTGGGAAAGATATAGGAAGGAGGATCTATGCTGCTAGCTTTGACCTGCAAGTGTTTACAAGGCTACTGGCTGCCTCCAGAGCCTCCAGGGGGCTGCCCAACCCTTGGTGAGGGCCACTCCAAAGGTCATTTAGGGCCATCATTTCACTGCAGAGAATGTAACCTAGTCCCATTTGTATAGCCTGTCTTTGTGAGACTCCCTGATGATCTTTGAGGGCTGAGGGATGGCAGCCCTGACCATGTGGCTTAGCAGCCAGGGGACACTGGTTGGGTTTACAAGGGTTCCTGGTTACAAGGAATGTGGGGACTATCCCCCAAGGATTTTTAGGAGCATGTTTCCTGTCTGTTTTGGATGATGTTTGCCCTGGCTGCCACATAGGTAACCCAGTGTTGGTCCTTGGTTTACAGACATCATCACTATTCCTAGTAGATAGTGGATACTGAGATGCCTGTTGCTTGCCCCACCTGTTTCTGCCAGACAAGGTGTCTGCTGGAGTAAAGAGAGGAGTGTCCCACAAAGGGTCTCCTCAACAGAGGGGTCGGGGTGTGGGCATAGGCTTGTTCTTGGTTTGAGCTGCAGTCCCACAGAGGCAACACAGCAGGGCCATAATGGTGAGGGACCCAGAAAAGAAGGCCATACCCCTCTTGACTGGAGAGCTTGGTTGGGACCTGCCAGCTCATCTAGGAATCTTGGAGTCTATCCCTCTGCAACCTCCCAAATGCTATCCAGGTAGAGGGAGGTACAATCCCAGCTCGGACTTCTGCCAACTGCCAGCAAAGAGGACAGACTATGGGACCATAATGCCTGCTGTGATCCTTCCTCATCCAGGTCCTGGCTTTCTGCAGGCAGGAGTTGTCAGGACATCTGGCCTGATCTTCCCCGACCCAAGTTCATATGGGAAAAGTTATTAGTTCTTCATTTTTACTCCATACCTGTTTGGGGGATCCTAGATGCACAATTGCTGTTGCCCCCATTAGAACAGTGCTCATACCTCTGACAACCCCAACTGTACCACTTCATTCTGTTCCCAGCCTATGAGTACTACATAGGGCAGCATATGATGGTACTCACAGAACAGTGAGGAGGCAGCTTGTTCTCAGTGGCTCACAGGTGGAGTGTCCCAGGTTTCAGGTGACTGGTCTCATGAAGACCACATGCTCTCTCTGTTGGTTAGGAGGGACAGGAAGTCTCAGCACACTGCTCCAGCCCGCAGGTCCATAAGCAGTGGTGTCCCTATGTCCAGAGGAAGACTCATCCCTTATGAGCTAGGCCACACTAAGCCTATGACCACTAGCCACTGCTACGTGTACCTGCGGGGACCACAGGTCAACCAGTAAGCAGCTAGGCTGGAACAGAGGCTGGGGCTTCACCAGAGCTGTGCCAGGTGCTCCATTTCAGCCCCAATCCCCAGGCTCCACCTCACTGTGGCCTCCCTGCATTGGAGATGCAGAGTAGGATATGGAGCGAGCCACTTTGGCTGTTGTTCTGCATGTCCTCAGCTCCAACTTTCCTGGAAGCCCCTGTGCAGGTCTTCTGTCCCATGTTCACCTAGAAGTGGGACTGTGTTGTGTGGGTGCTCACATGCTCCTGCCTCTTGCAGGTGGACAAACTGGATGCCTTGGAGAGTCTGTGCAAGCAGGAGGAGCATGTGGGGGAGCCTGCCCCACTTGTGTTCCGTAGGTAGCACACTGGGGTGGGGATTCACACTGCCCTGCCCTGGTTGGGCTTCATGTAGAGATAAGGAAGGATGGGCGGTGGTGGGAAGGACTTTAGTGGTTTCTAGGTATGAAGGGCAGTGTGTCCAGGAACTTTGGCATAGCCAGCATCCTCTCTGATTCTGAAGGCACCTACCTTCTGATCAGGGTGCTACCCTGCTGTACAGTGCTGCTGTGTCCTGCCTTGTTTGGCCCTGAGTAGTATGGCTGTTGCTGGTTTGTACTAGGAGGGGCTTTGCACCTGAGAACCTGCCTGAGATGGCCTGGCTGTCTTAGCAGACTGCAGAAGCTGTTGGGTCCTGAGTGCACTGCAGAGCTAACAGGCCTTCTTAGTTGGTGTGAGCACACAGCATACCAGCTGGGCTCCAGTGTGTCCTCCCAAAGCAGGGGTATACACTGGCCATTAACTCCAATCTTTTCTTTTTTTTAGATTTTGATGGGCATGAATGAGAGCCAGCCAATTGAGCTAAGTAAGTGTCCCATTTGAGGACCAGCTTGCCCTCTAACCTGACCAGCCCCACAACAGCACTCCCACCTCTTTGACCCCAGGCTTCTGCTCTCCACATGCCCCAGGCTCTGGGTGGTCAACCTGTTTCTTGGGCCCTAGCAACCCTGTTTCTTGGGCCTCTGGCAGCCAGGAGAGAATCCCCTGACCCCGGGCATCAGGAGCTCTGCTCACTGCGGGCTTCTCTCTTCTGCAGGCCAGCAGCTGATGCTGACAGCAAGCTCTGCTGGCTTCCCCTATGGATATGCAGCTGCTCCTGCCTTCATCCAGCCTTCTGTGTTCAGCTTCAGTGTGTAGTGGGTGTTCAGTCTCCACACCCCCACCACCCAGTAGTTAATCTCTCCAAGAAACATTGCACTCTGGACACACAGAGAACCCTGGTTGGGAAGCAGGACACACGGCTGTTATTTATTTTTACTGAAGCCCAATGATGGCAGCTATTGAGCCATCTTGGAACCTGGGGAGGTCTCAGGAGACCTTGACTGCCCAAGAAGACAAGCACCAGCAGCCCGTCCGGAGGTGGACTACTGCCTCCAGACCCTCTGTCTGGAGCCAGGCATTGCTAGGGAGGTTCTTGTCTACAAGGATTCCCTGAAGCTTGGGAGAGGGGCATTCTCTTCACCCCACACTGGCTAGAGCTTCCCCCTCCAGGCCACTTGCAGACACAATAGGATTTGTATGGAGATGCCAGACCTCCTGACTCTGAGCCTCCTGCTGATCATGAATATTAAAAGTTGGTTTATCAAGGTGAAGCTTCTCTGGTTGGTGCTCTTGTGGGTAGGGGGACAGGGGCCAATTTGATAGGTCATACAGCTTGGTAAGGATTTGCTGGAACTTCTTGGGGAATGGGGGGCCTGTTCTGCCCAGAGAAACTATCTAGAAGTATGCAGCGGAGTTGTATTTGGGTATTTAACTGATCATGTTTGCTGCACGGAACTCTTAAATCTGGAGAAGAACGGGATAGCAACTGCCCCGTGAGGTGTCTGAAAGCCAAGCCCGCAAACGGCAAGAATGGGGCTGGATACACATGTCTTAGGGTAGTATCTGCCCCTCTCTCCTCTGGGACCTCCGGGGAACCTTGTAGCTTCGTGCAGAAGTTGAATTCGAGGCCCACTCCTTCCCCGCGCGCTTCACTGCTCCAGGCAGAGAAACTGCACCTTCACCCACTGCTCCCGGGTCAGGGCGCAGCACCGCTTCCACGAGGCCCCGCCCCTCTCCTGCCGCTCACGGCTGTCCGGAGACTCGGCAACCGCCATTGGCTGTGGTTTGGTCCCCGCCCCGACGCCTGCCTCGGCGCGCCCCGCCCCGGCCTCAGTTTCCCGGCCGGCACGGGGCGGGGCGGGGGCGGGGCCCGGCTCAGGCCACGCGGGGCGGAGCCCGGGAGCTGACGCGGCCGCCCCGCCCCCGGGACCATAACCGGTTGCCGCTGCTGACTCCGCGGACCTAGTGCCCCGCGTTGGAGGCTCGGACCCGTGGCCGACACCGGGCGCCCCGCCTCCCGCCCGCCATGGCCGCGCCCCGTGCCCCCCGCGCCTTGGCGGCAGCCGCGCCCGCACCAGGAAAGGCCAAGCTGACGCACCCCGGGAAGGCGATCCTGGCAGGTGGGCCGCTCCGGGACGCGGACCCCCGTCCTGCCCGCTCCGCTTCCGGGTGGGCCCGGGACACGGAGGCCCCGCCTCACTTCCGGGTCGGGCGAGGGTATTACGGTAACGGTGGACGTGTCCCAGGTCCCCTCTTGGCGTCTTAGGCTCGCTCCGCGTGTCATCTCTGCACGCCTCGTCGGGACAGCGGGGTGGGGGGCGTGTGCGCCAGGTTCGGCCTCCGGGCGGTACAGGCTGGCGGCAGCTCCGGGCGAAGTCCAGGGCGGGGGAGGGGCCCGAACAGCGGCGGGCGACCGGGGCCACCGGGGAGACGTCTTAGGACCCGGCTGCCCGCTCCCGTAGGCGGCCTGGCCGGCGGCATCGAAATCTGTATAACGTTCCCAACTGAATACGTGAAGACGCAGCTACAACTAGACGAGCGCTCGCACCCGCCGCGGTACCGGGGCATCGGTGAGGAGGGGGCGGCCGCAGGACTATGGGAGGCAACGAGCTGCTCGGGGCGGGTGCCGAGGGTCGCAGGGTCCTGACCGCCCCCTCGTGCAGGGGACTGCGTGCGGCAGACGGTCCGCAGCCATGGCGTTCTGGGCCTGTACCGCGGCCTCAGCTCTCTGCTCTACGGCTCCATCCCCAAGGCGGCCGTCAGGTGAGGTCAGGCTGGGTTGGGCGACTGGGAGAGGCCCCCACATCAGCAGCAGCGAAGACACCTCTCACCCTCCTTTCCCCAGGTTTGGAATGTTCGAGTTCCTCAGCAATCACATGCGGGACGCCCAGGGACGGCTAGACAGCACGCGGGGGCTGTTGTGTGGCCTGGGCGCAGGTGTGGCCGAGGCTGTGGTGGTCGTGTGCCCCATGGAGACCATCAAGGTGGGGAAAGTCCTGGCATGGAAATGAGGCTGTGTGTGTGTGTGTGTGTGTGTGTGTGCGCGCGCGCGCGCGCGCGCGCTCGCCGCACAGGCGGCAAGGGGCTGTTTTTGGAGTATCCCAGACCATGGTGGCCATGTGCCCCATGGAGACTGTCTAGGTGGGAAAGGTTCATAGGGATGGCAGAGTTTGGTTAAGCCTGTGCCTGGGGGAAGATCAAGGTGGGAAGATCTCAAGGAAGCTGGGCAGAACAGGGAGGGAGAACATGCAGGGACTGCTTGGGGAGGCTTGGCAGGAAGGGTCTCCTGTGGAGGTTGTCCATCATGGAGACAAAACCATTACTAACATCTTTCTAAAAAGTACTTTTATAAACAGAACACATACACATTTGCTGCCAAAACTTTGGGAAGTAGCAGAAATAACTGCAGAGACTCTCTTTTGTCCTGGGGCCTCTGTACTAGTGTCCAGGACAGCCTAGGGTGGCTCTGCTTGCATGTGAAGAGGTACACCCCCACCCCCACCCCCACTCCCAGCCCTGGCCTGACCTCGGTGGTCTCTGGGCCTGATATTGAAAGGGCTAGTTGTGCTTGTTAGGTGGTAGAACCAAATCTAGCTCCTTTGCATGTGCCTCTCTCTTTCTCAGGTGAAGTTCATCCATGACCAGACCTCCCCCAACCCCAAGTACAGAGGATTCTTCCACGGGGTTAGGGAGATTGTACGGGAACAAGGTGAGCCACTTGGGAGGGTCAGAAACCTCCACTAGGCTAAAAGAGCCCTGTATTTCTACTTTATACCTTGGCACTACACATGGCATCCTAATCCCTAGCTCAGGCCCGGGAGGCCTAGGGTAACTCTAAACTGCCTGCCCCCAGGAGTGAAGGGGACCTACCAGGGCCTCACTGCCACTGTGCTGAAACAGGGCTCAAACCAAGCTATCCGCTTCTTTGTGATGACCTCCCTGCGCAACTGGTACACAGGTGAGTCTTGTGTCCCAGGCCCCACCTCCAAATAATGCAAGCTAATGCCTCCCTTTGGGCTGCCCTTGTGAGGAGCTGGGGCACTTTCATATCCCCTGCTTCAGGCCCCTATCCACCTTCAAAGCCTCTTTACCCTCCCAGCACCCACTAATCACAACCCCCCATACATCCAGGGGACAACCCCAACAAGCCCATGAACCCACTGATCACCGGGGTCTTTGGAGCTATTGCCGGTGCAGCCAGTGTCTTCGGAAACACGCCTCTGGATGTTATCAAGACCCGGATGCAGGTGGGGGGTGCTGGGAAGTGTGGGAGGGGAACTCCAATCAGGGGTAGCTGCTGAGCACTCTGGCATGCTGGTATCCTGTAGGGCCTGGAGGCACACAAATACCGAAACACGTGGGACTGTGGCTTGCAGATCCTCAGGAAGGAGGGGCTCAAAGCGTAAGTAGAAGAGGGGCAGGGCTGTTGTCCCCACCCAGATCCTCTCTGGTTTTCTACCCTCCTGTCCCAGGCTGTCCCCCTTTAGGCCTCTATTCAACATCCAGCAGGGATCTGGGGGCTGCTCTCTGAAGGGACTCTGTCCTTCTGCTCCTCCCTCCTTGACTTACTCATATCCCCTCCTTCACCCAGTTTCTACAAGGGCACTGTCCCCCGCCTGGGCCGGGTCTGCCTGGATGTGGCCATCGTGTTTATCATCTACGATGAGGTGGTAAAGCTGCTCAACAAAGTGTGGAAGACAGACTAACCCAAGGTGGGGGGGTGCTGCCCTAGGTACCTCCAGACCAGCCCCCGCCAACCATGTCTCACATGATTCCAGTGCAGTCGTGCCAAAAGGCCCGTTTCCCTCTTCCCTTGAGCTGCTTGGCCTGGTTCATTCATTGTGGCAATCATGTATTCCATAGTGCCATGTCTCCCTGGTCTATATGTGACACTACCATTGTGTTCGTGTCCAGCTTGGCCACAGTTGTGTGTCCCTCTGGCCTGTGAATCTGTGCCCACTCGTCCATGTGCTTGCTTGTGAGCTCTGTGCCTGTGTTTCATGTTTTGTGTCATGTGACCCTGCACCTGATTCCCAGGGTGCTCTTGTGGCTTGGGTCCACAGTCCTATAGGCCATGGCCCTGTCCCAGTCCGATGCCTTCCACCCTGGGCGGCAGGGGCACCCTGCCCAGGCCTACCACAGCTGCCTCCGGGCCTCGGCCTGGCCTCACTGCATTCCAGGGGCTGTGCGCCCCCTGCTTCTCCCGCCATTGGCCTTAACTGGCCCTCGGGCCCTCCCTCCACCCGGGACAGGGTGGCAGCCGCCACTCTCAGGACCACCCTGCCAAGGCAGAATAAACCGGATCCTGTCGCAGTCTCCTGTCCCTGCGTCCATCCCTCTCTGGTCCCATGTTTGGGTTGGAAGCAGTAATGGTCAAGCCCCCCTGGAGGGCCAGCCCACCCCTACCTTAAGACCTTAAGACACAACAACAAGCAGGGTAGAGAGAAGACCAGCATCTTCTCTGGGCAGGATAGCTGCAGCCAATCTCAGCTCCTTGAGAGACCCAGCTTGGGACCAAGAAGGATTTGGGGTGCATCCAGACCTTCTCCATGGCCTATGGGCAAGGGCCTGTGATCAGCTGCAAGGTGTGCCACAGGCCCTAGGGTGGTTGATAAACAGGTCCTTGGAGACAGTGCTCCTAGGATGTTTTCAAGCCATCTTTGCTCTTCACCCCAAGAAAAGGTCCTGTTGTTGGGCTCTTCCGTCCCTCAGTCTGTGGTGCAGTCCCTGCTTACCTCCCTCAAGCAATCTCTATGAAATGGGCTTCATGCATGAAGGGACTTTTGATTCTGAACCATGGGGTAGAGGCATCTACTCTACTCCTCTGAGACTCAGAGCAGGGGCCCTTTCTTATTCCTTCCCCTACACTGGGGGGCAATTGCCTGGGAGCAAGAAGTGGGGTTGGGGACTGTCTGGCCAAGGACTTCTGGGCACTTCACCTCACACCCTTGAACTTCAAAGGAAGGTGGCTCTCTAGCTATCGTCCTCCTGTATCTGCCATATATGGAAGCCAAGGTAGGACTCAAGCTCTTAGCCTAGAGTCCCATGGTCATAGCTTCTCCTTCCATAGCCATGAGCCACATAGAAGACTTGCATGGGAACTCAGGCTCAACTGGTGCTCCCAGCTATACAAAGGGCAGAAGGTACCTTCCTGTCCTGAGTGCGAATGTATGGCATAAAAATATACAAGTGATTGCCAGCAGGAGCTTCCCTGTACACAGGTCCCACTCCTGGGACCTTTGCAGGAAGAATGCCTGGTTCCTGTGGCCTCATACAAGCAGCCCTGGTTACCTGGAGTCCATGCCATGCAAGTGGCAGGGAAAGAGACAAGGTGCAGAGGGTCCAAAGCAGATCTGAGGGCCAAGTGTAGGCTTAAGATACAGAGTGAGCACAAGCCCTTGGAGAGAACCTTAGGCAGGTCACTACTCAGCCTGAGTGGAGTTTAAGCTGGCCATGTGCTTTCAGTGGCTACAGGAGACTTCTTGACCTGCTGGGGACATAGGAGAAAGGGCATAAGCAAAAATCCACCACCACCACACACACACACGCACACTAGAGCATGCAAGCACCAGGGCTGGGGTCCCACACAAAGAATCTCCCTGTCCCTGAAGCCCACACCTTCCACTCAACCTCAAAGGTTTGGCTGTAGGGGTGGAGGCAGCACTGGTCTGGCATTGGGCCCCCAGGGGACTGAACCCAGGCTGCATCTGGGAAGTAGGGATAGTGAGTGGGACAGAGACTCAGACCCTGGCTCCCTCCACCCCTTCGCTGTGTGACCTTGGAAAAGTCACCTAATCTCAATTCCCTGATGTGAGAAGTGATGCAGCAAAAGAGCCCAACTCATTGAGTTGAGGCTGCAATGATGTAATCCCTGTGGGATGCTTGGCTCAACGGTTAGCCTGGAGTAAGTCTTCACACAGGGTAGCGTGCTTCTTGAAGTTGCAGAAAGTTGTTGGCAGTCTCCCCAGTAGCTGTCCAGAGTGGACCCAACGCCCCACATACTGGCCTTTAGAGATACCAGCCACTCAATACACACCTGCAGGGGTCTTGTCCCCATCCCCTCACAGAAAGGACTGGAGAGCAGGGTGTAGGATGGCATGGGTCTATATCCTCCCTGAGACTGTCCCAAGGAGCAGCCTGGCTCCCATTCCTCTCTTCCAGGAGGGAAAGGGACCCTGCACTCCCCAGGATCCTTTGCTTGTACCTCACAGCACAGTGTGGACATCAGGTAGCCAAGCCATAACTGTTTACAGGACTTGGGCTGAGTCCCTCAGCCAAAGAAGGAGATAGCTGTCCTGGTGGAACCCACACTAGGCTGCAACATAAATCACCTGAAGGAGGCAGCCTTTAAAAAGCGTTGGTGGCACATCTGGGCTGAGGAAAATGAACAGACCAAAAGTGGCTGTAGAGCCAGGCAGGGAGCCAATTGCATTTAACTAGGACCTCAAGGCTGCAGAAAAGGAGGTGGATGGCAGTAAACTAATGCATACTGAAGCACTGGGCTGGAACCATCATTTGCCCTTGCAGCAGTGGGAACAAGGAACAAAGATATGGGCAGGTGTTTGAGCTAATGTGGAAGCAGAACAGGCTCCATTTCTATTCTGGGGCTCTACCTCCCCTCACCAACAGGGATGCAAGGTCAGTGTTGAGAGAACCCCAGGAGATGGCTGGGTGTGTGCACCATAGGTGCATCTGGAGACTCCAGGTCACCATGCTTCACCCACAAGGACCAGCTAGAAGCTGTAGTCAACCTCAGGCAGTCTCTACCTCCTGGCACAGGCTACCACCTATGGTCCTCATCGACTGTACCCAGGAGGAACAATGGCTTCAGAGGCAAGGGTCAGAGAACAGAAAGGGAGGTGGTGATCACACCTGGGGAGGGTTTGGCCAAACTAGCCCTGTCTTCACTGCCTGGGGCTGCAGACAGGTGTCCTGCCACCTCGAAGCTGAGGTTCTCAGGCTGCCCTTCATCTAGTCTCACCCCACAATCCTTGAAACTCTTCTGCACAAGTACACCCTGGACTTTTCCATGTCCCTCTGCAGGTGATGAATGACAGAGCTTAGTACCCCCAAAAAAACCAGTTGCTCCTGAAAAACAGTCTCTTTCCAGTTTTTTTTTTGTTTGTTTGTTTGTTTGTTTGTTTTTGTTTTTGTTTTAAGTTCTGGTAACCAAACCCAGGAATTCCCCCACAAACTCAACCACTGAGCTGTAGGACTGTCTCCTTTTAGGCAATTCCTTTTAGAAGTCTGGCTTGGGTGTTGTATCCTTCCAGTGCTCATAACTAACACAGTCTTAGTTGAGGATGTGAGTAGTACTTTCCTCACTGGCTTTTTGTATTTTCAATTTCCCTGGATAGGGGTCTTAGGAACTCCTGCCCTTCTCAGGATCTGGGATTAGGAACTGGGCACATCTGGGACAAGGGATGGCAATGCAGGCACAGGATGACTGACCTGAAGCACGATGGAGAATCACAGGAAGCATTGGGGAGCTTAGATAAACTTGGCCCTGGAGCTACCCTCCTCCTAAGCCTGCCTGGCAAATATCCCCAAGAGCAGCTTCCTCTCTGCTTAGGTTGTGTGGAGCCCCAACTCCTGACCCCTTCCAACATGGCCCTTATTACACTTACACTGTCAGGTTGCCCACACCCACCTACCACCTGTTTTTATTTATCCTACACTGGTCAGGCCTAACCTGGGAAACCCCGCTTGGCCACGGGTGTCATCTCCAGAAGTGATGTCAGGCATACACCATCTCACCCCTTCTGCTCCCCACTCTGCCAGAATGTACACCGTGGCAGTGGCTGACTAGCCCGCAGAGCAGTGCTGCTTCCTGACGCTCACCGGGCGCTGGTATGTTAGGAGCTAACCAGTCTGGGGCCGCCCAGATTCTCTACCCAGGCTGCAAGACAGCCTGGCCGCCCACCAGGGCCCCCTGCCCCTCTTTTCTCTCTCTCTCTTTCTCTCGCTCTCTCCCCCTCTTTTCTTTGTCTCTTTCTCTCCCCCACCTCTCTCTCTCACACACACGATGAAGATAAATATGTCCGTGATCTAGTCTTATCCTGTGGAACAGACCAAAGCCCAGGGGAGGGTCTGTGGGAAATCTCGCTTCTAGTGAAGGGCGAGTAACATGGCCGCGGACCAGCGGGGCCTCCCTTAGCACCGGGCCATAGAAGTCCGTAGACCGGGAACCATGATCGCAGAAGGCACCAGGAGATGACTGCCCGGGACCCATTTTCTGAAGGAGGAATAGGGTTTTCTTAATCTTGGGTGCTTGCAAAGAAGGTAGGGTACAGCGGCAGAGGCAGATCGCATCCCGAGAGGACCGGGACAAGTCGGCGGAAGTCAGGACCGGACACGCTGATGGCGTCACGAGGACGCGCCCGGCCGCCTAGGGTCCCGTCTGTATTCTCCCGGTCGTCCCGGGTGCTGGAACTTATCTGTTCCTACCCTACAGCCCGGGGTCTCAGCCTGCTCTGTCCAAGGCTGGGCTGCGTGGAGGCCCCTTGTGGTTCGTAGATATTTCCTTGCGAGTTCCCCGACTTCGCCCGCAGTCCCCCAACACTCGGCCGGTTTAGTCAATGCCGTTCACTTTCCTGGATTCTATGATGGCGCCTCCCAGTAGGCCCGGCTGTTCTCTTTGGAGGTTGCCGAGAGCCGTCTTGATACACCAGTTTGGGGGGACACTCCCCGCCTACCGCCCCACCCGCCACTTCCACTGCCTGAAGATGCCCCCGTTTCCTAGGGCTGGACTTATTCCGGGGCGTCCTGCTCTTTACACACCCCCAGATCGCTACGATTTCCTTTCGCTGAACCACTTTTTCCCCACCCCGGCGATGTAGGTTGAACTCAGGGCCTTGCGCATAGTAGGCAAGTGTGCCATATCCCCACCCTCCTGGAACGCTCGTACCCTCCACCTTTGCCCTATAGTTCTCACTGCTTTTCAGGTCCTGTCTGACCTATGCACCGATATGGAGCCTGTTGCTTTGTCCCGAACTGCCCCCTCACCTGGTTATTTTCTTGGGCTCTCAGATCGAAGCTCCCAGACTGCGAAGCCTGGAGCCTGGGGGGCTCCTCTCTACCCCTTCCACAGGTCCTGGGCCGGAGAGTCACTAGTCACTACTAAATGAAGGAAGGACTTACACCGTGTCTTTTCCTCCCTCTATTTCTTTTTGGTTCAGTGCTGCTGGTGTCAGCCACAGAAAAGGATAAGGCACCAGTTTGGGCACCGAGAGGACCCCACTAGCCTCTCCAGTGCAGCCTCTCCACAGACTGCCTACCTGGCCAATCCATTCCAGCTCTCTGCTACCACCTATGGACTTACATAAGACACGGTGGCTTTGACCACCTCACCATGGAAGAGGCCAGGTGTATAGATACCTTTCTGAGTCCCCGAATTTGGGTGTCTGTCTGTAACAGCAGGAGGGAGCATGAGGGTTGTCGCTGCCTATAGGCAGCAGTGAGTGCAAACCACACCGTTGGACACTGGTTCATCCTGGGTGGGCCCTTCCTCTTCTGAACTAACTCCAGTTGCTCAGACAAGAAAACCCAGGCAGAAACAAAGGGCCTCTCTGAGACCTATGGAATCACAAGCCGGCACAACTGCAGCCTGGCCCACCTAGAGGGAGGGAACTGAAGAGCTGGAGGAGTCAGCTGGTGGTATCACATAAGTCCTGTCAGTGAGTAGGTCAACAAATGCCCCAGAGAGCATCGTACCAAGAAAGGGATCTCAAGGAATGAGGGTACTGCAAGTGGCAGCTTGTCTCTGTTGCATCCACCCAGTCTGCAACCTATTTCCTGGCCACCCACAATGGGCAGGGGTATGTACTCGCCTGAGGAACCCAAGCCACAACTGACAATCAGAACTCAGATGTGGAATCAGAGGGGTGGGGAATGTCCTTCTGTTAGTCTGGGACAGGAAAGGCAGGGACAGTGTTCTCTGATGAGCCAGGAAGGCTGGTAGTGGCAGTGTGCCAAGGGCCAGGCTCCACACTCACAAGCTGCACAGTTACACACATCAAGCCCGATCTACCAAGATGCACATCCTTCCCTCTTGGCCCCAGGACCCGCCTTGACCAGGTGACAGCTGGGGAAACTGAGACCTGCCAGTTAGTGAGACCGAGGTCTCTCCAACCCAGCCGTTTTCCGCCGGGCGCGTTCACTGCTGACAATTGAGCGGCCAAAGCAGATTAACCCGGGTGTTAATCCCCCCTAATGGTTTCAGAATCCCCGGCGCGAGGAGCTAAGCCGGTCTTTCTCTGCGGCTGCGACCAGCCCTCCCGGCGGCTTCAGCCCCGGGGCCGCATGGCCGCCCCGATGCTATCTCCGCCGGGCCTGGCCGCGGACCCGCGCTAATCCGCGGCGCTCGCTTTCTTCCCCCGCCCGCCCGAGATCTGGTCGATTGGCATTTGATTACGGCCTCTATCGAGGGCCCCTTTGTGCGATCGGTCCTAAATCCCCTAATTCCGTGATAAAGGAGGCATTAGCGGGCGTTTGCTGCAGAAAAAGGCACCAGCATGAAAGAAAGCAATCAGGGGAATCCTGATGGCCTAGCCCGCGCGGCCGCGAGTGGAGACAGGAAAGGGGTAGGGGGTGACCGGGCTCAGGAAAGGGAGGTAGCAGAACCGGTCCCACACCCCGGCTTCCCACTTCATCCCCAATCCGCCTTCCCCAGCTCTGAGCGGTTCCTCAGACCCTCTCCCCACCATCTCTGCCCTGTCTGCCTACCTTTTGGCTGCTTAATACCCCCTGGTTCAGATGTAGAGGGTCCACCCCCCAGCTTCAGCTTTGCACTTGAGGGACCCTGGTTACACCTGCCCAGTCCTCTCAGCCTCTGACAGTCCAAAGCCAGATGTCTATCAGTGCCCACCCAAAGACCCATTCCTCTGTGACCCCTGAATCTTCCCCCATTCCTCCCACCGCCACCTGGAGGGCTGCATCCCCTCATCTGCCCCTCTCTTTTGGCAAAGACCTCTTGGACCAGTCTTGGAAACAGCCATGGCTGTTCTTCAATCTGTCAAAAGAAATGATGGCCTCCAGGAGCAGCTAGGATTGTCTCTGAAGAGTGTGCAGCAGAGGGGAGGGGAGAGCAGGTGGGGTGAACCTGGAAAACTCCTCTATAGAGGCCCCTGGAGTCCCAGGATTTTGCTTCACAGACTCAAATTGGGTGAGAGCTCAGTCATTGGAGGAACTGACTGGGACTTGGGCAACTGAAAAGTGAGGAGGGAATGACTGATGGGGGCTGATAGAGGGAAGATGGCAGTGTTTAATAGGACCATTTATCCTGGGTGTTTGAAGAAAGGGAACATTAGAATTGGATATGCATTTTCAGAGATCAGTGTACCAGCCTCTCTGGGGAGGCTTACCTTGGGGGTGGGGGCAGTCAAGAGAGAAAAATGGCTGGAAGTAGGCTAGAAAGCCAATGCAGGAATCATATCAGAGACACCTTCAAATGGCACTAAGACAACAGCAGCACAGAGGAAAAATGGGGGCCAGGAAAAGTTGAAGGGAAAGCAGAGAGATTGGAGAAGAATCAGGTATGACCTCACAGATGTGAGGCTTAAGCAGTTCTTAGGATAGTTAAGTTTCTTCTAAGATATGGAGGTGGATCAGTGGGCCCTGGATGGACAGGTTTGTACTTAACCAAGGTGAACCTGAGTCTAGGTGTGCATTTGCCCAAGTGAGTAGATGGAAAGGTGGGCCATTTATAGAAAGAAAGAAATGGATGAGTGTGTACATGTTCTGCCCAGATTTACTTCAGTGGGCCTCCAGCCTCTGAGAGTTAGCAGCTGACAGCTCACAGCTGACCCCATCTGGAAGCATTATGGGGTGTGGTGGGGTGGGGTGAATGGGAGCCACCAACACAGCATCCCTACAAACCTGAGACAGAATTCTGGCCATGATGGCATGATCCTCAAAAGGCTGATCTCAAGTTGGTTCACATTAATGAAGCTCTCTGTGTCTGCCCCAGCGCTCCTGTGTGGAATTATATGGAAACCGGCCTCCCACTGAGACTGCCTTCTGCTTAGCATTCTCCATCCTACCACCCGGTCCTCTTCTGCTTTTGGACTGACCAACTCTCTCAGCTTTCCTGGGATGAAGACATTTTCCTGAAAGGCAAGATTTTTAGTACTAAAACCAGGAGAGTGCCAGGCAAACCAGCTTGCTTAGTCCCCTTATATTTCTGTTATGTCCCCCAAAGAAGTATGTTGAAGTATTTTTCCTTGGGATCTGTGAATGTAAATTTATTTGGAAATAGGGTCTTTGCAGATGTAATTAAGATGCAAATTGAGATGAAGTCCTACTGAAATAGGGTGAGTCCTTAATCCAATATGACTGATATCCTTATAAGAAGAGAGAGACAAAAAGGAGAATGTGATTACAGACACACAGGGAGAACACTGTAGAATGACAGAGGCAGAGATTGGAGTGATATATCCACAAGCCAAGAACTGCCAGAAAAATCAGAAGCTAAGATAAAGGAATGGAACAAATGTACTCTTAGAGGAGTAGAGGCCGGGTGTCAGCATGTAACTGACCAGGGCCAGGTGGGAATCATTATTTTATTTAGTGGAAGAAAGAATGTCAGCCAAGGAGGTCCTGCCTACAGGATCTGGGGTGATGGTTTAAAGAATCTAGTATTCCTAGCAACTTAGATAAGCCTAAAAAAACAATTAGAAAGGGTGAGCAGAGTTCTGCTTCTGGTAGTAGTGGAGTCACTTATCTTATGGTAATCTTATGGATAACAATAATGAACTCTGAACAAGATAGTTTAAAAAATAACTGCTTTAGTTTGAATGTGATTTGTCACCTAAGGTTTCATGTATTGGAAATTTAGTCCCCAGTTCGGCAGTATAGGAGTATCCTGGAACCTTTAAGATGTAGAGCCTATTGAGAGTACTATCAGATATTGGACCCAAGCCCTAGGAAGACACTGTGGAACTCTAGCCTCTCTGGTTCCCTATTTTGAGACATGATCTCTTTATTCCACATGTGCTCTTGTTGGCATGATGCTTTCTACCATGAGGTCCTCACCAGAGCCACACCAAGGCTGATGTCATGCCCTTGAACTATACGCTTAAAGAGCCTCTTTTATTTATAAAGTAGCCCATCTCAGTTTTTTAATTTTATTATAGTATTGAAAACAGACTAATATAACAATTATCTGAAAACACTGGACAGTGAGAATGCAGAAATCGAAAAGGAATCTACATATGGGAGAAGGAGATGGTGAGTTTCCATTTTTTTTTTTTTTTACAGATTTTTACCTAAGAGAAGTAACCAGAAAGAGATAGCTAGAAATTAGAAAGAAACTGAATATTACAGGTTCAAAGAGGTAGTTGACTTAGATGGACCTTAGGACAACAATGGCATCTAAAAAGTGAAGGGTAAATCTCAGAAAGAGATTCAGAAAGGGCAGTTCCCACATTCTGCATATAAACTTTACCAGAATCTTTAGGAACCCCTTGAACTCTGCATATACAAAGCAAATTCCAAGTAACCCATGTGAGGCTAAAATATCTGAATAGAGATTGCAGTTTCCTTGTACTACACAGGTGCCAAATTTAGATGTTGAGTTCAGTAGAGTTAAGAGCCTGCTAAAACAAAACATTTCAACATTCTTCAGAGCAACATAACAGAAACAATTAGTGTCTATAACAGATTATCTGCAATATCCAGAATTCAAAATTACTAGGCATACAAAGAAACAGGAAACCTGATCCATGTGTAAGAAGAAAGACAATCAATAAAGACCAGCCCCACTTGTGATGACCCACTTGTGTGTGTGTGCACGTGTGCATGTGTGTTTGTGTGTGTGGTGTTGATATTGAACCCAGTGCCTCATGTGGGCTAGGCAATTGTTCTACTACTGAGCTACATCCTGGAATTTTTTTGCAACTTTACTAAGGCATAATGAATACTATAAACTGCATACTTTTAAAATACAAAGTTTGAAGCTGGGTGTGGTGGCACATGCCTATAATACTAGTAGCTCCAAAGACTGAGGCAGGAGGATCACAAATTCAAAGCCAACCTCAAAAACTGAGCAACTTAGACTCTGTCTCAAAATAAAAAATAAAAAGGGCTGGGGATGTGGCTATAGTGGTTTAGCATCCTGGGTTTAATTCCTGGTACCAAAAATTAAATAAAGTACACACTTTGATGAGTTTTTTTTTTTTTTTGGGGGGGGGAGGTGGTACTGGGGCTTGAACCCAGGGCCTTATGCTTGCAAGGCAAGCACTCTACCGACTGAGCTATCTCCCCACCCCCACTTTGATGAGTTTTGTCATATATATATAGCCATTAAATCATCACTACAATGAAAATAATTTTTGTAGTGCCAGGACTGAGTCCTCACACATGCTAGGCAAACACTATCACTGAGCAACATCCCCAGCCCTATTTTTCAATTTTGAAACAGGTTCTTACTAACTTGCTGAGGCCATCCTCAAACTTATGATGTTGATTCTCCTGCCTCATTCCTTACAGGAATGCACCATAACTGGGTGAAAAATTACATATATATATATATAATTATATACACATATACATATGCATGCACACACACGTATACAAATACACACACAAGGCCCTGGAATCAATCCCCAGTACTGTGAGTTAGATAGAATAAACAGTTTTATTAATAACCTAGAATTAACCTATGGTTAATATGGCCAAATATTGAACATTTTCTCCCAAAAATCAAGAGTAAGGTGAGGAGCCAGGTTTGGTGGCACATGCCTGTAATCCCAGTGGCTCCAGAGGCTGAGGCAGGGAGATCATGAGTTCAAAGCCAGCCTCAGCAAAAGTGAGGTGCTAAGCAACTCAATGAAACCCTGTCTCTAAATAAAATACAAACTAGGCCTGGTTAAGTGCCCCTGAGTTCAATCCCCAAGTACCACCCCCACCCCCACTAAAAAAAAAAGAGTAAGGCAAGGATGTCTGTACTACTTCTATTTAATGTTATCCTAGAAATCCAAGTCAGTGCAATAAAGAAAAAATATAAAAGTTCTTGCTATAGTTAAATTAGTGTCCAACAAAGGTCCTTGTGTTAAAAGCTTGGTCTCCAGCCTGTGGTGATACTGGGAAGAGTTGAAACCATAAAGTATAATTTTTTGTTTGTTTGTTTTTGTAGTACTAGAGATTGAATCCAGGGGCACTCTACCATTGAACAGCATCCCTGGCCCTTTTAATTTTTTTTATTTTAAGACAGGGTTTCTCTAAATTGCACAACCTGGCCTCCAACTTTCAATCCTCCTGCTTTAGTCTCCCAAGTACCTAGGATTACAGGCATGCACCACTGTGTCCAACTTGAAAATAATTTTTGATTAAAAATTATTCAGAGTACTTTTCATTATCTTTACCCTTTTCTTTTTTTTCTTTTTATTTCTTTTTTGTGTGTGAGAGAGATGGTCTTGCTAAATTGCACAACCTGGCCTCCAACTTTCAATCCTCCTACCTCAGTCTCCCAAGTAGCTGGGATTATATGCGAGTATCACCTTGCCCTACCCTCATTCTTTTAATGTCAGCAAGATCTGTAGTTGTATTCCTCATTCATTCCTGACATTAGTAATTTGTTAGTTTTTATATTTAGCCTAATTTATAAATTTTGCTAATCTTTTCAAAGAACTATGTATTTGACTTTATTAATTTTCGCTATTGTCTGTTTTATGTTTTATAGACAAATATTCTGTTATTTCCTCCTTTCTAAAAAAAATCCACCTTATTTACTTGCATATTAGCATGGAACCTATATCATTAATTTTATAACCACTTTTTACAGTCTCTTTTTTGGTAGTACTAGGGATTAAACCCAGCGATACTTTACCACTGAGCTTCACTTCTGGTAACCCCTTTTGTTGCTGTTGTTGTTGTTGTTGTTGTTGTTGGGACAATGTCTTGTTAAGTTCCTGAGGCTCGTCTCAAATTTGCAATCTTCTTGCCTCAGCCTCCCAAATGGCTGATGTTACAGGTGTGTACTACTAGGTCCTGCTCACCTTAATATTTTGCAGTCCACTTATAGTTAATATTGTATCATTTCATGTAAAATGTAAGATCACTGAGATCTATTTACTGCTCCATATCCCTTGTCTTTTGAGGGTGGCCATATTGTTAACACAAAGATGAAATATCATAACTTTGTTTTATATATTTTTATGCATACCCACATATTCAGCATCTCTTGATCCTCTCCTTTGTGGAGAACTGAGTTTCTATCTATTATCATTTCCCTTCAGCCCGAAGACCTTATTTTAGTATTTCCTGAAACACAGGACTATTTAATAACAGGTTATCTTCGTGCATGCCAGGTAAACATTCTACCAGTGAGCCATATCCTTTACCCTGGAAGGATATTTTTTGTAAGTTTTAGAATCTTGGGTATGTGAGTCTCCCTTCTCTTCTAGTACATTAAAGATGCTGTTCCACTGTCGATTGTCCTAAATCATTTCTGATGAAAAGTCAGATAACATTTGTATCCTTTCCCTGTATGAATGTACCCTTTTTCTTGGTTGTTGTAAATATTTGCTCTTTATCTTCAGTCTTTGGATGTGTGTGTGCAGAGGGTTCTTTTTCTTTTCCTTCTTTCCTTACTTCTTTTCTTCTTTTTCCCTTTTTTAAAATTTTGAGACAGTGTCTCCCTAAGTTGTCCAGGTTGCCCTTGAACTTTCAATCCTCCTGCCTCAACCTCCTGAGTAACTAAGATTACAGGCATGCATCACTGTGTCCAGCTTTGGTATAACACTTTTTTGGGGGGAGGTTATCCTGTTCAAAGTGAACTGACACTGATGAATCTATAAATTTATTGTTTCATTAAATTTGAAAGTATTTAGACCATTATTTCTTCAAATATTTTTTCTTCCCTGTGATAGGCAGAACAAGAAGCCTTTCAAAGATGTCTTTATCTCTGGGCACCATGGCACATGTCTATGATTCCAGCATCTCGGGAGGCTGAGGCAGAAGGATTACAAGTTTAAAGCCAACCTCAACAACTTAGCAAGGCCCTAAGAACTTAGCAAGACCCTGTCTCAAAATAAAAGATAAAAAGAGCTGGGGATGTGGCTCAGTGGTTAAGAATCCCTGGGTTCAATCCCTGGTACAGAAAAAGAAAGAAAGAAAATATGTCTTTATATCATAATTCCTTAGTCCTGTAAATGTTACCTTACATGGCAAAAGAAAGTGTGCAAACGTGATTAAGAACTTTGAGATAGAACTTATTCCTGAATTATCCCAGTGGGTCCAATGTAATTATAATGACCCTTAAAAGTAGAAGAGGGGACAGGAAGGGTCAGAATGAGACAATTGTGAGAAGGACTCATCCCCAATATTGCTGAATTTGATGATGGATGGAGGACACAGGTCAAGGAAGGTGGGTAGCCACTAAAAGATGAAAAGGGCAGAGAACCAGATTATTTCACAGAGCCTTCAGAAAGAAAAGTAGTCCTGTTGACACCTTAATTCACCTAAGTCAGACTTCTAACCTACAGAACTATGTAAGTCTATTGTTTTATGACAATTTGTTACAGAGCAATAAAAAACCCCATATGAATATGGGGTTGGGATGTAGATCAGTGGTAGTATGCTTGCCTAGTATAAGCAAAGCCCTAGGTTCCATTCCTCACGCTGCAAAACACAAAAAGAAAAAACAAAAAAAAATCTTAATATTTGTCCCTATAATCCCTCTCCATTTCTTTGGGATTCCAGTAACACACACAGTAGATCTTATGAACTATCTCAGAGTTCCACAGGTCACTGAAACTCTTTTCATTTATTCAGTACACACACACACACACACACACACACACACACACACAGTACTAGGAATTGAACCCAGGCCTTGCACATGCTAGGTAAGTGCTCTACATTGAGTTATATTCCTAGTCCTTTTATTTTATTTTGAAACAGGGTCTTACTAAATTGCCTAGGATGTCTTTAAATTTGCCATCCTACCATCTCAGCCTCCCAAGCCACTCCTCAGCCTCCCAAGTCACTGGCATTATAGGCATACACCACTGTGCCTGCTGGACTTTCCAATAAGAGGTTGCATGTCTTTATGTCCTTCCCTTGGATCTGGAATGCCAGTGCCTGTGGGAGGATCATATTCTTGGGTTTCTCATGAACTCCACACCTTTGGAGTCCCAGAGCCTGATCATCTGTTCAGTTTGCAAGGAGCAGCCCGTGATAGTTTCCTTCTTAGTTCTTAACAAAAGGATTTATAACCACATTCTTGGCTTTGTCTTTAGCCTATAGTTTCATGCAGCATTCTGGACTTGATCTTTGCCCTGAAACTCATTTTGAAAAATATTTCTTCTTTCTTCTTTCCTGTGCTGGGGATTGAACCAAGGACACATGCCACTAAGCTAGATACCCGGTCTGGTTTATTTTAATTATAAATTAACATACAATAATATGTGATCCTTTTTTGATGTACAATTCTGTACATCTTAACACATGTATATATTAATGAAACCCTGGCCACCATTAGGACACAGAACAATTCTCTCATCCAAAAAAGTCCCCTAACCTTCTCCCACCCTAACCACTGATTTGTGATCCATTACTATAATATTGCCTTTTTCAAAGTTTCATATAAATTAAATCACGTAGAATGTGTAATCTTTGATGACTGTTTTTTTTTAATCAGTGTGATGCCTTTGAGATTCATCCATATTGTGTGTATTCCTGCCACTTTCAGCTCCCCAAGAATCCCTTCCTATATATTCCTGAGTAGTAACCATTGGAGTGTATTACCACAGTATGCTTATTCACTTGCTAAGAGATAGACATTGGGTGATTTCCAACCATTGGTCATGATGAGTAGAGCTGCTCTAAACATTCATAAGACAACATTTCATGTGAGCAGAAGTTTTCATTTCTCTAGGGTAAATACCCATGAATGAACCTGCTGGTTCCTATGGTAATACACTGTTCAACTATATAAGCTGGATTCTTCATATTTAACAGTTCATTCTTTTTTTTAAATAATTAAAAGTTTTTCAGTTATAGATGAACACAATAATTTTATTAATTAATTTATTTTTTACATAGTTTTGAGGATCAAACCCAGTACCTCACACATGCTAGGCAAGTGCTGTGCCACAGAACTATAACTGCAGCCCCTAACGGTAAATTCTTTAGCTCAGTCTCTCTCTCTCTCTCTCTCTCTCTCTCTCTCTCTCTCTCTCTCTCTCTCTCTCTCTCTCTCTTTCTCTCTCTCTCTCTCTCTCTCTCTATGTTACCCAGGCTGATCTTGAACTCTTGAGCTCAAGTGATTCTTCTACCTCAGTTTCCAGAGTAACTGGGACTAGGTTGCCTCCACAACTGGCTCCTCTTCTTTATTATAGGTAGATGAAAGAAGCCAGGCAGCCCCTTTCACCTTCTATCTGGGTATCTACTTACCTAGGTCATCTTACTCATTTCTATTTTCTATTCTACTGCAGATGACAGTGTTGCTAAACCTCCTTACCAGGACACATCAGGTTTCTTCTTTCCTCTATCGTCAAATAATGTTTTTCTCACTTTCCTCTAGGGTCCACTGTTATCCTTGGCAGAATCTTTCCATCTTCTACTGCCTTGTCCAAGTCAATTCCACATGTTTCAGTTTTATATTGTCTGTGCCCTGTGTTTTATTTAGCTTTTGTATATACCTGACAAGAACAACTTAGTGGAGGAAAAGTTTATTTGGGGCTTACAGTTTCAGAGGTCTCAGTTCCTAGATCGTTAACTCCATTGCTCTGGGCCCAAGATGAAACAACACATCATGAGGAAAGAGCTCAGCAGAGGAAAGCTGCTCAGCTCATGATGGTGTCAGGAAGCAGGCAGCGGGAGAAGCAAAGGGGCTGCAAGAAAGATGTACCCTCCCATGACACACACTCCTAGTGACCCACATTCTCCAGCCATGCCCCACCTGCCTGCAGTTACCACCAAGTCGATCCATTCAAACTAGGTCAGAATGATTAGGTTAAAGCTCTCACAATCCAGTAATTTCATTTCTGAATATTCTTACATTAACAGGAACTTTGGGGGACACCTCATATCTAAACTATAACACCCTGCTTCTAGTACCAATACTTCGTTCTGGTTCTCTATAGCTACCTAATAGACAACCTCCAAATGAGTGCAGTAAAAACATTCATGAGCATTTATTACTATTTCCTCTAATAGGAACTTGACTGAACTCAGGTGATTCTCACTTCTGGCATGTCATGTAGCAGTAATCTGATGGTGGCTGGAACCCAATTCATCTCCAGGACTTTCTCATTCACTTGTAGGTGATAAATGCTGGTTACAGGTTGGTACTTCACTGAAGCTGCTGGCTAAAACACATGCATGTTGTCTTTTTGTTTTTCCTTACAACATAGTGGCTGGGTGTGAAAAGCAAGCATTCCAATATCAGACAGAAAGAAGGGAAGGGAAGGGAAGGGAAGGAAAGGAAGGGAAAGTAAGAGGAGGGAAGGGGAGGGGAGGGGAGGGGAGGGGAGGGAGGGAGGGGAGAGGAGAAAGAGAACAGGAATTCTGGCTTCAAAAATCATACAATGCCATTTCTGCTGCATTCTATTTGACTAGAAGTAGTTCAACCCATTTTTCCTCTTTAGTTTTGTTTTGCTTTTTGGTACCGAGGACTGAACCCAGGGGTGCTGTATCATTGACCTATTTAGCCCTTTTTATTTTTATTTTGAGGTAGGGTCTCACTGAGTTGCCAAGGCTGGCCTGAACTTTGTGATCCTCCTGCTTCAACTTACTGAACCACTGGGATTGCAGGTGTGCAACCCCAACCCGTTTTGTTGTTGTTGTTGTTGTTGGTTTGTTTGTTTTTTTTTTTTTTTTTTTTTTTTTTTTTTTAATGGAGTCTCACTGTGTTGCCCAGGCTGGTCTTGAACTCCTGGGCTCAAATGATCCTCCTGCTTCAACCTTCTGTGAGTAACTAGACATATGCTGCTGTGTCCAGCTAAGTCCAGCCCATTTTTAAGGTGAAATAAAGATTCTACCTTTTCTTGAAGGGAAGAGTCTTAGGGAACCTGTTGATATGTTTTGTTGTTGTTGCTGTTTGTTACCAGGGATTGAATCCAGGGGCACTTAACCACCGAGCAACATCTCTAGCCCTTCTTTAATTTTTTTTTTTTTTTTGAGATAGGGTCTCACTAAGTTGCTTAGGGCCTCACTAAGTTGTTGAGGCTGACTTTGAACTTTTGATCCTCCTGCCTCAACCTCTGAGCCACTTGGATTACAGGTGTGTACCACCACACCCGGCTGTTGATGTGTTTTAAAAGGACCACAGTGAGTTATTTACCAACGGGTACACGTAGAAGTGGAGAAAGAGCTAGATAGCCCATTTATTAAGGTGGGGAATATCAGGCAAAGATGAGATTTTCAGAAAATCTTGAGCTCATTCCTGGCATGGTGACTGGGAAATGTCTGTTGGTGATGGAAATGCAGATATGGAGCAGGCTTTGAGAAAGACTAGCTTGGAACAGAGTAATAAGCCAGGCTTGAAGGGATTCACAAGTTGTTGTTAGTCAGTGTCATGGAGGTGGTGCCTGTAACTCCAAGGCTGGAAGAGGTCATCAAGGGTAAGAATGGAAATGGATGACGGAACAGTCAGTGCTAGGAACAAAAGGATACAGCAGATGTTGCAGTGGTCTTCCTGACTACTGACCCTACTTTTCCCATTCTAGAGAAACACTTAACTTTGGTGGGTAGTTAACTCCTGCACACCTCAATGTAATGGTGAGTTATTCCTGGGCACTTCAGTTGGTTTAGGTGCAGGTATGCAATGTAGTTGTGTGAGGGATCTTTTGCAGGGAGAGATTTCTATAATCATTCAAATGGACATAAGGGAAAAGGTGGGAGGTTATAGCAGTGGTAGCCATTTTGCAACCATGAGGCAGGCAGGGGGAACAAGTCACTCACAGAGGTGGCAGGTTCATCACTGAGCCTCCCAGATTAACAAACTCTGGATACCCTATAATGGGACTCTTGTGAGAGAATTGAGCCAGCAAGTTCCATAACTTGAAGTCCAAAGCATCCTCAGTGGTCCCAACATGATGACAAAGAAGCCTTAAAAAGGGCTGACAATTGGGGTGGGGTTGTGGCTCAGTGGTAGAGCGCTCACCTAGCATATGTGAGGTGCTGAATTGATCCTCAGCACCACATAAAAAATAAAATAAAATAAAGATCCATCAACAACTAAAAAAATACTTTAAAAAAAGGATTGATAAGGTAGGAAGAGAAAGTTATGGATGTGTGCTGCCCTGAAATGGCAGTTAACATTTATGGGTCCCCTCCATTCCATGGGCCGCATGATCCCAATGGGACCTAGTAATTGATTGAATGCTAAGAATAACTAATGATAGTTGTTGTTGCTGATATTATTACTATTTGAATTACTGAGGCTTGAACCTAGAGCACTCTACCACTGACCTAGCCTTTTTTAAAAATTTAAGATAGGGTCTAAATTGCTAAGACTGTTTTTCAATTTGCCATCCTGCCTCAGCCTCCCTAGTTGCTTGGGTTACAGGTGTGTACCACCCAGCATGACTGATAGTCACTATTATTAAGTCAGTTTATAGATTAGGAAACCCAAACACAGAGGGGTGAAGGAACCTATGGAAGATCATACAGCCAGCAGTTGACAACTGGATTCAAGTCAGGCAGTTTGTTGCTCTGTCCTGTGAGCTACACAATATATTTCCTTTGGAGGCGAAAAGGAGAGTGTCTTAGGTTGGTGTGCCTGGTTCAGCTGTCCCATGTTTGCACTCAAGTAGAGTGAAAGTATCCGGCCAAGTGCAGGTTATCAGTACTGATGAGCCAGATGAACAGTGCACGGTGTGGACAGAACAGGAATGGCAAGGGCATAAGAGTGAGGAGGTGGAGAGTCCACCTAAAACAGATTTAAGCTGTGAGAGGTCACTGATCTACTGGGGAATGAGGGGCAGGGGTGTTGGATGTCTTGCACAGGGTGGAGGAGGGGGCTTCTGGGACAGGTGGGAAAGCGGAAGGAGAGACTTCACATAGGTTAGGAAGATTTCCCTGACCCAAGAAAGAAGGCAAAAGAGTTGGGGGTCACAGGACAGAAGATGGGAATTTTCTCCGTGAAGCTGAGAAGTGGATGAGAAGTTTGGAGTCCATGTGAGGTGGGTTCGCGAGATTGCCCATGGGGGCCCATCCTAAATTAGATGCTAGGAATTTGGAGACCAGGAGCTTGAGCGGCTTGGCTAGGTTTAGGTTTCTCCAGTCGTGCTCACTTGCCATAAAAATGCCTTGAAGGGGACCAGGAGTCAGTCCAGTCATGGAGAAGTGCAGCCATTGATAGGGCGGTGGCAGGAGGGGGCACTGCGGAGGATGCCAGCTCCGGGCGTCCTAGGGTCGACTACCTCACCGCATGGTGAGACCTTCAGGCCCCGTAGGCGGGCATCGGGGAGGCGGCCCTCCAATCCTTCCGCTTAGGGTCGCCTTACCCGCTTGTGCTGACTGCCCTGGGTGGACTGGAGGACGCTGCTGGAGCACAATGCTCCCTCCTCACCGCAGCCAGCCCCCGCACGCCAAGGCGAAGCAGGCTTTCCCGCCACCGCTGCAATCTAGGATTAGTGTGCTCTCTGCCAGCGCGGCGGGATTAGCACGCGTGGATTTGGCGCCCGGCTTGGGGATTACTGCGCGCTCCGCCCCGACGTATATATTCTGGTCCGAGGGCTGGCGGGGCCGGGCATGGCCGGGCATGGCATGGCGGTAGCTGGGGGCGCGGCGAGTCGCAGGGGCCCTGGGCGGCCCTGCCCCTTCTCAATCGAGCACATCCTATCCAGCCTGCCTGAGCGGAGTCCCTCAGCCCGGACTGCCCGTCCACCCCAGCACAGCGGCCACCAGAGCCCCGCGGAGCCCGGGGAACCCGGGGCGCCTGAGATTGTGTCCTGTGCCTGCTGTTGCTGCTGTGGGCTCCGCTCTGGGTCCCGCGCGGCACCCCGCAGGACCCCGGAGGCAGCCGCCGGGCTGGGTGAGTGAGCGCGGGATGTGAGAGTGGAATGGGGGACTCCTGGGCGCGAGGTAGTGGGTGGGGTGTTTTCTCCTGCCCTGCGTTTCACAGCGCCCTCGCCCTGCAGGCGCGCGGCTGCCGTGGCCACTGAGGCTGGGGCCAGCGGCGCCCTTGCCCTTGGCCGCGCCGGCTGGAGGCTCCGCAACTCTCCCTGGCCCTGGCGGCCCAGTCCCACAGCGACGCACTAGGCGCCACCGCACCATCTTCAGTGAGGAGCAGCTGCAGGCACTCGAGGCGCTCTTTGTGCAGAACCAGTACCCCGACGTGGGCACGCGCGAGCGCCTGGCTGGCCGCATCCACTTGCGCGAGGAGCGCGTGGAGGTGGGTGCCGGGCAAAACCGCTCTGGTAAGCCGACTGCTCGCGGGCTGCTGCTGGATGGCCAAAGGGTCCTAGGCAAGAGAGTTCGCGCTTCCGGCTTGCGTTCTTCTTTTTCGAAGACCGCGTCAACCCGAGCACCGCCTGGCATGGTGCGACCCAGCGCAGAAGAAGGAGCCTCCAGGACAGCGAACGGAGCACAGGGCCAGTCTCGGGGCGGGTAGCGGGGAATGGGACGAAGGGCGGGGGAGGCACGCATGTTCGGGAAGGTGTAGCTGGAACTGGAGGGGAGGCAAGACTGGTTTTCTTTGCCATTATTTAAAACTTTTCTCCTTTTTCTCTGATGATAAAGAGGCATTCGTTCATGTTCCAGAATTTGGGAAGTTCAGAAATGTGCAAGTTGCAGAAGGGGCGTCCTGGTCGCCGCTGGGCAGAGACTGGGGTGGGGTGGGAAAGGGGTTCCCATCCTGCGTCATGAGCCATTCGTCCCTATCTACAGCAAATAAAGAGAGGTGGTATACTACCGCTAAGGTGCTGGCTCTGCAGCCCTAGTCCACCCACATCCTTGTGGTTAAATCCTTAACCACGCCCAACGCACCAATCTGTCCCGTGAGGGCGGGGGGTGCGGGTCCCTAGAGTCCCAGCAGTTCCTTCTCCTTTTCCTCCTCAGGTCTGGTTCAAGAACCGCAGAGCCAAGTGGCGACACCAAAAGCGCGCATCAGCATCAGCATCAACGAGGCTCCTGCCTACGACCAAGAAACCTCCCAAAGAGAGATGCTGATGGTTCTGGGAGCTACTCTTGGTCTTGACCATGATCTTTGGGGTCCGCAAAGAGAGAGGACAGACCTACTTGAACGGGAGCTAGGAGAAGACAGCAGCCTCTTTCCATCAGTCTTCACAGCTTTATACAGCCTGGAGCTAGTGCTGGGTTACCAGTGTATGTGTGTCTAGTGTTAACTGACCCCTAGAAGGAGTGGACACCAAGCACCTGAGTGTCCTGTCTTCCTCAGTGGCAATAAGGTAGGAACCAGGAAGATTCCCTTGGGGTGGAGTGGGGCAAAGAGCAAGTCAGCTTGCTCAACCCCCACTCACCACACCAAGAGGCACTAATTTCACCCCAGAATAGGAACTACCACTTATCAACACCTGCATCTACAATCCTTCCCAGTGGAGTCTCCCTCCCTACCCCTGGGCAGGCTGGACTCCTTCCTCTCCTCATGTGGACATGGGCCCCACTGACCTGATCTTCCACCCTCCTGGGACTGGATTGGTGGTGTCTGCACAGTCCTGGGCTTGCTGTCACCTTGCATGTACTATGCTGGGCCTTGGTGTCTGGACCTGCGGAATAAGAAGGTTGGATGAGGTAATTTCCAGAAGCTCTCTCACCTGCTCCTTAATCCTTGAGCCTTATGGTGATACCAAGAAATAAACAAGAACTACAGATACCACAGAACAGTCTAGAGTCTCAAATCTGTCCTGGCTCCATTGCCACATTCAGGAGGGATCTGTCTCTACTTCCTTCTTCCTAGGGAGTGTGCAACTGGGGTGTCTTTGGGATCTCAGCCCAGTGGGTCCTCAACCTCTGTTCTAGGTGCCCACAACAGAGCAGACTGGCTCATGGAAAGTGGCTAGACTCTCTAGGGGCCTGCTCTGTCCTCTAGGTGTTGCTAATTTTCTTCATGAACAAGGGTCCTTGGCTTCCTTCGTCTGGGGATTTCCATGCAGTGGAGTCTACCTTCCTTATGGTGGTCAACCTCTGCCATCTCGGGCAGGGCAAGACAAGGTGGGATCAGGTGACACCGCACACATGACCTTGGGAAATGTTTGCCCTCTCCTCTACCATTCTGGCCCCAGGATGAAGGATAGTGTGGAAACAAGTCTTCCATTTTCCCAAGTGGACTCATGCAGTGTGCCAGAGGCACCTAACACCTCATGTGGCTTGAGCACTTTGTTCTGTCTCCTTATGGGTCCTGGAGATTGTGGGGAGTCGCATCTGCAAGAGACACTGTCCGTCCATAAAAGCCAGACAACAGAAGCTAGGGCTGAAGCTCCTGGGGGCTTTCTAAGGATGACTGGTTCAGATAACACCAAGCAGGTACCATGTTGCCCAGCTTGAGTTTCCCCTGCACTACTGGGTACCTCCAGGACAGGCATTTTCACCACACACTAGGCTGTCATAAAACTCTTCTGCCTGAATCCTGGTCTTGCCCTTGAAGATTGCAAAGTGAACAAAACTGTGTCCTGGTCAGCTCGCCTGCAGGCTGGGGCACCACCATCTTACTGGGTGATGTAAATGGCCTTCTTGGCTTAATGACCATTTGTCATTGTGTAGGGAAATCACAATCAGAGCTTGCCTGAACCCCACCTTACATATGCTGCTGCTTTCTTGAGCTGTCTCCCTCCTATCTAGTTGCTCCTTAGCAAGTTGAACCCCTTCAAGTTGGCCCCTAACATAAGCATCCTGAGATTTAATCCTAAGTGTTCCCCCTTTCTTATATTGATTTCCTTTTCCACCCTAAGGTTCCAATTCTCATCTCTGCCACATTCACATCACCAACCCAGGCCTCTTCCCTGAGCTAGACATTTATATCAAATTGTCCCCCTAACTACTCCACCAGGAAACCCAGACTCCTCAAGGTCACATTTTCTACAGTGAGCAAACCAGCTACATGAGACAGAGAGGTAGTAATTGCCCTACTGTTCTTGTCCCTCACCCACCATACCCAGTCCAACAAGTCAGTTTTACCTCCACATAAATATATAGATACACCCCAGAATCTACCTTCTCTTCAGTTACAACTTCACCAACCTGATGTAAATTGCTGTTACTTCTCACCTCCAGCAGTCTCCAACTTTGTCCATCTATGCCTACTTTGGCTTCTCTTTAATTCAGAATAAAAACAAAACTCATCAGAACTCATGAAGCTCTGTTCAGGCTGACTCTGCCACTCCAGTGTCAACTTACACCTCACTGCACTCTGTGTGTATCCAAAGGTCTGTTCTGGAACTTGCCTTGCTCCCTCCCACCCACCACTGGGCCTTTGTACATGCTCTTCCTGTTTCTGCAATAACTTTTTGCCTGGAGAAATTGTCCCTGACTTGCCTCACTAGGTCAAGATTCCCAAAATAAAAACTTTTCTTGTATTGCCACAGCTGCAATTTTAGACTTGTTTGTGGAATGACCTAACTAGTTTCTCTCTTCCCCATTGGACTGACAGCTCTACAAGAAGGAACTTCACCATGGAGTCCTCAGTGAATCCCTATGAATGAAGGGATATCACTTATTGTAAAAGCAAAATTCAACTAAATTATTCTGGGGGCAGAACTTGTTCATTTGACATCATTCACAACTTCCCTTTGGGAAGGAATTCCTGAAAAATGCTTACGTAATTTTCTGTTCCATTTCAGTGAGAATTGGCTCTCTTATGGGAAGACCACTCTGGCATTTAGGGACATACTCATCTCTAACCAGACATTTCTTTATTGAACAACTGTCTTGTTCTTTGTCTTCATTAATCTTTTGTTAGATAACTATCAAGAAAGAATTGTCCTTAGGGTTTTTTTTTTGCATAAAGTTTGGAACTTGTATATAATCAAATTTTCTGATGAATGTGTTTTTGTTAGCACTATTGAAACACACACAGTGATTATTGGTGAGAAATCCAAAGCCTTTTGATTTTCTCCAAGCTGAAAATTTCTCTCATTAGCGTGAACAAGTCAAACAGCCCCCCCAACCACAGCGCCCCCTCGTGTTCACAGATCAGTCAAGCATGACCGACGTGGGGCGGGAGAAAGACTACAACTCCTATGAGTCAGTGCTAGTCATGACGTCACTACGGAGCGCTGACGGACGCTAGAAAAGCGCTGCTTCCCCATTGGCTGACTGTTGGAGGCGCCTGGCAAAAATGGTGCCCCCGCCGCCTTATACCCTATGACGCGCCTCCGCCGCGCGAGTGGTGCTGGGATAGTGATGGAGACACCTGGCCTATCTCCCCGGACCTTGTTGCTCCCGGCCGCGTCTGGGCCCCAGAGGAAGCGATCAGCTGGGGAGACCCAGGCTGTGAGGAGCAAGCAGCGGGTCCTGGACGAGGAAGAGTATATAGAGGTACTACCTCAGTGCAAATGCCTGCGACTTCCGGGTCCCTTTCGTTTTGCGCTTCCCTTGGGTTCTTTCGCTCCGGTTTTGGCTCTCCTGTCCGCTAGTGGAAGTGGAATAGCCAAGTAACTGGTCCGGAGGGAGATGTTCCTAAATGAGGAGGCACTAGCAGTGTTTTCAGGGGAAAGTAGGGGCGGCTCTATTATACGTGGTGAGGGTCACGGAGATCAGGTTTTCTATTAAAGTGTAAAAGTTTGACAGTCTTGAAGGATGGTTGCAAAGAGGATTTGATTTAGGTTGCAGTTGTGGCAACAACATGAGTGAGTGGGCCTCAGCCCCTTGATGGAGATTGTTCTACTTAAAACAACGAAGGAGACGGGACAAGTGTAGGGTTTAGTTTTAGACTGGTTAAATTTGGGACTCTTCTGGGATATACTGACTGGCAGCATTAATGGGCAGCTGGGTACACAGATTTGCTGCTTCCAGAGCTAGGTCTAGCTGGAGGTGCAGATATGGGGATTTTAGTCAGTGGTGGTGACTGGCTGAAGTCAGTTGAGAAAGGTTTAGATTGGAAATAGAAACTCACGGATGGAGTGAAGGTGGTCTGGTTGTTGTGAAGGTGTAGTCAGTAAAGGAATGAGGAGGGCTGGGGTTGTAGTTCAGTGGTAGAGCGTTTGCCTAGCATGTGTGAGGCACTGGGTTCCATCCTCAGCACCACATAAGAATAAATAAATGAAGGTCTGGTGTTCATCTACAACTAAAAAAAAAAAAAAAAAAGAAAGAAAGAAAGAAAGGAAGAAAAAAAGAGAGGGAGAGAGAAGGGTTTCATGGGCATTGAGAGAATGTTTAGTTATGTTGGATATTGCAGCAAGGCCACATGGGATGTTCAACCTCATTATAAAGTGCCCCCAAGCTCCCTTAAGGAAACTGCAATCACTGGAGCAGGGAGAAGCTGAAGGAGGTGCAGCAAGGGCTTTAGCTTGTACTGTGAGGTGGTGCACCCAGATGGCAGCTCTGGCTTTTGTTCTTATTTCTTCTGAAAGGGCCTTCAGACAGTCATCCAAAGGGATTTCTTTCCTGATGTGGAGAAGCTGCAGGCACAGAAAGAGTACCTGGAGGCTGAGGAAAATGGAGATTTGGAACGGATGCGCCAGATTGCAATCAAGTTTGGCTCTGCCCTGGGCAAGATGTCCCGAGAGCCTCCACCACCTTGTAAGGGGACCCTGTGGGTGGCTGAGAGGGTGAAATATACTGAGCTTTGGTATGGGCTTGCTCTAACCCCTATGTCTCTCTCTTCCCCCAGATGTGACTCCAGCCACATTTGAGACTCCTGAGGTGCACACAGGCACTGGAATGGTGGGCAACAAGCCCAGGTCTCGGGGCCGAGGTTTGGAGGAAGGTAAATGAACACTTCCTCTTTTGGTCACAGTCGTAATTTCCTGGAATCTTATCCTGTAAGACCCTGAGAGAGTGGTCCAGGGACTGCAGGTCACCTCTTGTCCCTGAGGGGTCTCCACTCCTGAATACCTCTTGTCCCTGAGGGGTCTCTGCTCCTGAATAGGGGTCAAAGAGCACTGGTCTAGGAGGCAGATGATTTGTTTCAACTCCCAAATGTGGAACGGCCCTTTAAGCCTCTCTGTGGTCCACCTCTGTGGATTGAGAATTTCACCATCTCTCTCACTGGCCTGCTCACTGTGGGCCAGTCCCTTGCCTTGCAGACTTCATGGGCGTTGGAAGGCTCTTCATCATTGTGTCATGATAGGGGCTAGTTGGCTGGTCCAGATACTTAGAAGATAGATCAGGGCCTTTGCCTTTGTTTCTTTCACATTGGTCATTTCCCCCAGATAACTTGCACTGCTTACTCCTTCACTTGCTTCAGGTCTCTATTCAGATGTTATTTCTTCAGGGAAAACTTTCCTGATCTCTCAGTGTAAACACCCCTGGTGTTGTGCGCCTTCCAACTTGGCTTTGTGTTCTGTCAATGAACCTTTATTTTGTTTATTTATATATGTTGCTGGGAATAGAACCAGATGCCTTGCACATGCTACGCAAGTGCTCTGCCACTGAGCTACAACCCTGGCCAGGTCATAACATTTTAAAACACCTGTTTATTGTCTCTCATCCTAAGTAACATCACTTCCATGAGAGCAGGACTTTGTCTTGCTTCCATTTGTATGCTCTGCATGCAGAACAGCATGTGATATGTTGTGGGTCTTCAATAGATATATGTAGAACAGATGAATGAGTTGTTTTCAACATATTTACTAGGATGTGAGACATTGTTATATGGGATACATCCTGACTTTATGAAGGAATTTTTTTTAGTAAAGAGCATTCTGAAATCCTTTTGAATATAAGCGTATCGTGTACTGTAGGACTTCTTAGTCACTATCTTTTCATTGGTGGTAGAATATTAGTGCACATATAGGTGGGCAGCATACTTTGTTCTACCAGGCTTTAATCTACAGTATACTGTATTGGCACAGATATCCAGTGTGTTCACAAAAACATGTTTGCTGCTTCATAGCCCAGCTCCCTCTGCCATTAACATAGCCCTTGTTTCTGAAGCTTGATTCTTTGTTGAAGGGTGGCATGAGTCACAAGGATGAAGATTATTTTCTTTTTATGCAAATATACCTTATATGTCAGTAAATGTAGGAGACCTTTTCATTACCTAAGTGGTATAGGGACTTTTGTTATTCTTGTTTACAGATGAGGAAACTGAGGCTCCAAAAGGCAGTAACTTGTGTAGGTCTCAGAGATGGTCATTGGGGGAATGGAGCTTACGTGACATTATCTTTTTGACCCCAGGTCTTAAAACTGTAGTCACTGTGCTTTGAGCATAGTCTAGCCTGTACCTGGTAGTAAAGGTTGTTACTGCTGTAGAAGAAAAGGCTGTCCTACAAGCTGAATGTGATGGGATATTCTTAATAGTCCCAGTTGTTCAGAGGCTGAGGTAAGAGGATTGTGAATTTGACCCTAACCTGGGTAACAGTGAGATTTTTGTCTAAAACAAAACAAAACAAAACCAAAAAACTGCCTTCCAGCACCAGGGTGCCACCTCAGTGGGTATGCCACTTTTCATTGTGACAAGGGTGGCAGTAATATGGTTGAGGTTGTGGCCCAGTACCTGTGAGCTCCATTTGGAACACTAGGTCACATGGGATTCCTGCCATAGGGGCTAGTTGGCTGGTCCAGATTCTTAGATAATGACAAGATAACTACTCACCTGTAGGGTAAATACCAAGAGGCAAGGAATGATTAGGATAAGGAAATTCCAGGGAGTGAAGGGAAGTCCTGAGGGCTTTGGAGATAGATCCTGTGGGATTAGCATGGTTTTAGCAGAGGAAAAGTCAGCCAACAGCGAAATTTTTGTGATTATGAATTTTGTTTTAATGCCTGAGTCTGTACCTCCTCCACCCAATCTGTCAGATTGTATTGCACACTTTTGGCATCCATCAGATGAGCAGAGCTGTCCAGGCATCTGCAGGGCTCTGTCTGAGGGCTTCCTGAACAGTTGGGGTGGGTTGATACTACCCCCACGGGGAGTCTTCCAACAGAGGTAAGGATTCTAACTCTGCTTATAAGGTGTCATGATTTTCAGGTTTGGGTATGTTGGTCTCCCACGGCTGTAAAGTGATGTTTATGCTGTGTGTGTTCACCCCACCTGCCACCCTTGAGCAGGAGAGGCTGGAGAAGAGGAGGAGAAGGAGCCACTGCCCAGCCTGGATGTCTTCCTGAGCCGCTATACAAGTGAGGACAATGCCTCCTTCCAGGAGATCATGGAGGTGGCCAAGGAGAAGAGTCGGGCACGCCATGCTTGGCTTTACCAGGCTGAGGAGGAGTATGAGAAGGTAGACCTGGAGTTTGGGGACATGAGGGCCCTCTGTCAGAGCAGGGAGTCCCAAGGCCATGGGCACTATGACTGGGGGTCCCTCTGACCCTTTTTTTTCCCCATGTGATTACAGAGGCAGAAAGATAATCTTGAACTCCCATCAGCAGAGCACCAAGCCATTGAGAACAGCCAGACTGGTGTGGAGACCTGGAAGTACAAAGCCAAGAACTCCCTTATGTACTACCCAGAGGGTGAGTGGTGGGGCCAGGTGGATAGGTGATAGGTGGAGTCATGTGCTTTTGGCTCTGCTTTTAGATCAGCCTTTAAGGTTTGTGTACATACTCCCTCACATTATAGGCCTTTGAAGGGGCCCTGGTCTGTCTTGGTGTGGGTAACTTATATAAGTCAGTGGGGCACTGAAATCCACCCCAACTTCATTCAGGCTCTGCAGTCATGGAGTGTGAGCTACATCCAATGCTTCTGTTTCATTGGGAGTAAATTGGCTGAGAGAAAAAGGGTGCTCTCACCCCTCAGGGCTTATGGTGCTGAGGTGGGGCCTTCCCATCTCCCTGATACCTGCCATCATCTCTACTTCATCTACCAGGTGTCCCTGATGATGAGCAGCTGTTTAAGAAGCCCCGGCAGGTGGTGCATAAGAACACACGTTTTCTCCGGGACCCCTTTAGCCAGGCTCTGAGCAGGTCCCAGCTCCAGCAGGCTGCAGCCCTCAATGCCCAGGTGAGCTAGTGAGAGCAGTAGATCATATGTGGCTAGCTGGTGCGGGCAGGCATGGCTTCTCTCATCTAGGCTGCCCCTTTTAAGTTACAACTATCTGTAGACTTGGTGGAGCTCAATAGGTAGAAATATTGGGGTCTTATGTGGCAGGACCCTGTGTCTTTTCTCAACCCACGTGAGCTTCCACTGGATACTGTCTTGATCTGACACATTCTGTGGGCCTAGATCTATGCCACATCCCTTGATGGTGGCGGGCCAGAAAAGAGGCTGTTAGGAACCAGACAAGTCTGTCCACACCCATGCTCAGGTATCAGACAGGGTTGTGGGTAGACAGGGATGGGCGGGCCAGAGGAGTCAGCAAGGGAACCTGACCCCAGACAGTGGGCTGTGGTGGGATATGGCTTGGAGTGATAGAGAACAGAGAGATTCCGAGCCTGGGAATAAGATGAGTGGGTGCTCTTTGATGGACTGTGGTGGTCATGGGGTCAGAGGGTCGGAGGCAAGAGATGGGAGACTTAGAAGTGCCTCAGGGGAGAGACAGCCTAGGCCCTGTTGGCAGCATTGCACCAAGAGGCAGAGGGTTATCAGTTTTGCCCTAGATGGGAGGAAGGGGAACATCTTCCTTGCTTGGATGCCTACTCTGACAGACCCTCAATATCTTTTGGCAGGGTGGGTGAGTTCTTTCCTCTTTCCCCAAGGGGGGCTGCCCACCCCAAGGCCCCAGCTTTGCCCTGAGGAAAGCAAATATTTCTAGCACGTTCCTGTCCATCTGCCCATCAGCCAGCTGGGGAGAGAGCCTCCATGACACTGTTTTTTCTGCTCATTCCAGCACAAACAGGGCAAGGTGGGCCCCGACGGCAAGGAGCTCATCCCCCAGGAATCCCCACGAGTGGGCGGGTTTGGATTTGTTGCTACTCCTTCTCCTGCCCCTGGTGAGAAATGGGCCAGGTGCCAAGGCTGGTCAGGGCTGTGGGTGGGCTGGACTCTCAGGCAGACCCAACCTTAGATATCCCGGGGTATAGTTTGCTGTTCTAGTCTTCTCAGTAATGTCAGCAGGTGGGGTACTGCTTATATATTAAAATCCAGAGAGCACTGTAGGATGGAGAGTCTCTGGGCATCCTGCCCCACATCTTTTTCACCCTGGAGGCAGGTGAAACTTGGGCCAGTCCTTTGGTGCATAGGGGGGTCTAAACTCTCAGGTACTGGTTGCTGTAATATAGATCAGGGTGTATGGAAGCACCATAGGTTTGCACTGCATTTTAGGAGGTTTGGGAACCCTGGAAATCCTGAATGTTACTTCCCTCAGAGTGCCCTGTTCTAGGATGGTGGTCCAGCTGACCCAGCTTCTAGTCTGTTCTGCCTTGGGCCCACAGTGACCTTGGCATTTCCTTCTCAGAGGCTGGAGATAATATGGTTCCAGAGTCCCTGGAAAGCATGGTCTAGCCTTGTTGTTATGTAGGATGCAAATGGAGTAAATTGGCTATGGTAGATGGGGAGGGCCTGGGTGGCACCCCGACCTGGTCCCCTGGCCTGAGTAGCTTTGGGTTCTCCATCTGCAGGTGTGAATGAATCCCCATTGATGACCTGGGGAGAGGTCGAGAACACACCCCTGAGAGTTGAAGGGTCAGAGACCCCCTACGTGGACAGGACACCAGGGCCAGCCTTCAAGGTGGGTTGTGGGAAAGGGAAGCATGGGTGGGACTTGGTGTAGACATCCAAGGAATCTGAGTCCTTGCTGCTCATGACCAAGCACAGAGGATTGGACTCCCAGCTGGTCAAGGCAGGCCCAACTGATGGGAATGAGCACTGGTGCTTCTGAATGCCAGGGTGCTGAAGATGGGATGGGTGGGTCTGTCATGGGCTTTTGGGGAGCAGGGACCAAGACACCAAGGTCTCTAGGGCCCAAAGGCCAGGGGCTGTTCACAGATAAGGTGGGATGAATTCAGAGTCAAAACAGGAGCTCCAACTGCCCTGCAAGTCCAAGGGCCAAGGAACCATGGTGGATGTCCTCAGAAGGGCTATGTGCTGGCAGAGCAAGACTTCCGTTTACAGAATACAATTAGGAACATTTTAGATGTTACAGTTCTAGTCTAGCATTGTAGAAGTGGATAAAGTGAAGTATGTGAGACCTAGGGCAGGCCAGGGAGGCTCCCAGTGGGCCTGGTTAGATGCAGCAAGGTAGGGTAGTATCACATGACTCCTGAGTGCCTATCAGGGTGATAAGCTGGGGTCAATGACCTGTAGAAATTGGTGGGCATGGATGAGTGGTCAAGGAGATGTGACTATTAAAGCCATGGGGAAGGCAAGATGTCTGCAAAGAATTTGTTAGGGAATTTGAATGATTAGCGTAGTTTAGAAAGGGAAAGGAGATGTCCCTGAAAATTGGGAGCCTGCACACATTACTGTCAGAGTGCTAGCCCCTACCTGTTGTAACTCTGGGATGTTGAGAGGTCACAGAAGGCAAAGGTTTATGTTGTTGCAGACGCTGAGGATGTGAATTACATCATCATCAAAAAATCAGGCATAGAGTCTAGAGTCTGGAATTAATACATAGGTCTGGTTTGGTAGCTGGGTTGGAGGTCATCTCAAGCCAGTCCCTTCCAAAATTGGCAGTGATCAGTTTGAAATGCAATGGAGATTTGGGGTTGTGGGGGGAGATAGAGGGCGAGAGATAGATCACTTATGTAGCAATAGAAACTTAAAACAACTAGGAGTAATGTTGAGGAGAACATCTGCTGCATGACTGGCCCAAAGGCACCATGCTTTCCCAGACCCAGGTCAAGAGGATCCCCCCACCCCCAGCGTGGCACTGCTCATCTTTCCCCAGAATAGTCCTTAGACATACTGCAGGTCGACAAACAAAGATGGGCAGTTTTGGTGCCTTGGTTTCAGAATTTATCTGGGATGCAAGAATAACCAAGACAAGGAATGGGCATAAGGCTCAGTTGGTGGAGTGCTTGCCTCAATTCCCCAGCACCACACACACACACACACACACACACACACACAAAATAACCAAGACAACCCTGGAAGAGGAATAACCAAGAGGAATCTATGCTGTCAAACATTAAAGCATACCCTAAGGCTCTTGACATGTTAAAAGTGTGCCCCTGCCCAGCAACTCAGGAGTCTGAGGCAGGAGGATCACAAGTTCGTGGCCAGCCTCAGGTATTTAGCAAGGCCCTAAGTAAATTAGAGAGACCCTGTCTCAAAATAAAAAGTACTAAGGATAGCTGTGCGTGATTGCACATGCCTATAATCCCAGTGACTCAGGAGGTTGAAGTAGGAGGAACTCAAGTTGGAAACCAGCCTCAGCAACTTAGCAAGACCCTGTCTCAAAATAAAAAACAGTAAAAGGGCTGAGGATGTAGCTCAGTTGTAGAGCATCCCTGGATTCAATCTCCAGGTGAAGTGTGGGGGTAGGGAGCATGTCCTGGGACCAAGAGCAGGTAGCCAATAGCAAAGGAAGGAAGCACTGAAACCATCCGCAGTTTAAGTACGAACTGAAGGTGTTATAAAGATGGCAATTCAAATTGTGCTGAATAGCAAAGTATTTGGAAATAAAGTGAACTGGGTCCTTAACACATATAGCAAAATAACTTCCAGAAAGGCAAAAGGTTAAATGTAAAAACGATAACCATTAAACAACTAGAATAAAAATAGTGGTGAATATTTAGTTTTATCTTAAGGTAAGAATTTTTCTAAACGTAAAAGTAAAGGAGGCTGGGATATAGCTCAGTTGTAGAATGCATGCCTCGAATGCACAAGACCCTGCTTTCAATCCCCAGCACCACAAAACAAACAAACAAAGAACAACAACAAAAAAAAAAACAGTTAAGGAAAAAAATTCACTAAGTAATAGCTACCTGTTATCCATGGTTTTACTTTCCAAGATTTCCTGTGGTTCAACTTCAGTTTGAAAGCATTAAATGGGAAATTGGAGAAATAAACTTTCATAAGTTTTGTTTTGTTTTGGTGCTGGGGATTGAATCCAGGCCTTTTTACCAATGAGCTACATCCCATGCCCTTTTTATTTTTTATTTTGAGACAGGGCTTCACAAAGTTGCTGAGGCTGGCCTCAAATTGTGATCATCTTCCTCAGCCTCCTGAGTCACTGGAATTATAGGTATATGCTACTTCACCCAGCAACAGTTCATAAGTTTTAAGTCATTTTATGTAGTATACTATTTTATTTTGTTATTTGTTATTCTCTTACTATGCCTAATTTGTGTGTGTGTGTGTGTTGCTAGGGATTCAACCCAAGGTCTCAAGCATGCTAAGCATGTGCTGTACCACTGATCTGTCCCCCAACCCCTAATTTGTTTGTTTGTTTTGGTACTGGAGATGGAATCTAGGGACACTTTACCATTGAGCTATATCTGCAGCCCCCCCCCCTTTTTTTTTTGTAGTTGTAGATGGACAGAATGCCTTTATTTTATTTGTTTATTTTTATTGGTGCTAAGAATCGAACCTAGTGCCTCACACATGGACACATGGTAGGCAAGTGCTCTGCCACTGAGCTATAGCCCCAGCCCCTCCCCAGCCCTTTTTAATTTTTCATTTTGAGACAGAGTCACACTAAGTTGCTTAGGCCTTGCTAAATTGCTGAGGCTGACCATGAACTTGGGATTCTCCTACTTCAGCCTCCCTGAAGGGATTACAAGCCTGTTTCACCATGCCAGCCCCAAACCCTAATTTGTAAATTAATCTTTATCATAAGTGTATATCTGAAAAAGCAGTGTATAATTCAGTTTTCAGGAGTCTTTTTGTTTTAAATATTTTTTAGTTGTCAGTGGACCTTTATTTTATTTATTTTTATGTGGTACTGAGGATTGAACCCAGTGCTTCACATGTGTTAGGCAAGCACTCTACCACTGACCCACAACCCCAGCCCTCAGGAGTCTTTTGGTGGTCTTGGAACATATTACCCGAGGATAAGAGGGGATACTGTATATGGAAATGATGAACCTTAGTATAGCAGAAAATGTCAAAAGACAGCAAAAGCAAATAATTAAATAAATTTGTATGGTGTAGCTTAATTAATTGATAGATAAAGCTCTATAAGTAACAACAACAGACAATGAAAAAGAAGATAAACAGAAAAAGGGGCCACATTCACATATGGAGAGTTCTTGAAAGAAATACAGAAGTTTGATAAAGACAAAAAGATGGTCACACTAATATTCAGAGGGAAAAAAATGAAAACAGGACACTTTTTTCCCTAAAGGCTCGTCAGAAGTTCATACCTCGGCAGTCCTGACCTTGACAACCTGTTGAGTATAGGCAAGGAGGAGGACCCTGGGAATACACAGGTCTGGCAGGCTGTGTAAGGGCTTTTGACAGGCTATGGGGCAGGGTAGCAATGTTGAGTTGCTGGGGTTATGGCAGCCAGGGAGAAAAGATTGGCATCCACAGCAGCTGTTCTTCCAGGTGAGGGACTGCCTGGCTTGGTGAAAAGTCTCACATAGGCCACCCACACACCTGCTGCCTTGTAGATCTTGGAGCCTGGCCGTAGGGAGCGGCTGGGCCTGAAGATGGCCAATGAGGCGGCTGCCAAGAATCGGGCTAAGAAGCAGGAAGCCTTGCGGAGAGTGACAGAGAACCTAGCCAGGTGAGGGGCAGCTAGGTCCTTGGGTAGGAGTAGTGGGTGGGTATGAACTGGTGTCTGCCTTGTCCCTGCTCTGACCACACCCAGCCATGTGGATGTATGGTCCAGGGGTTCTGCAGTGGGCACTGTAGCTGCTTCTCTGCTATGGTTGCATGTGGGCCAGGCTACAGGACCCCTCTCCTGTATTCCACATCCTCCTCGGCCTGTCCCTAAGAGTCACCTTTAGGCAATTTGTCCTACTTTGAATTCCTGTCAGTCCTGTGGTGACAGTGTCATATTCCTCTTGGACAGAGGTGGGAACTCCAACTTTCAGAGGACTGCAGTCTACCCAGCCTCACAGCCAAAGGCAGCACCATCAGTAGAACTCAAGTTCAGTCTGATTGCTATGTACTAGGCCATCCAGTGTTGTCTTTCTTGAATGATCATGCCTCTGACAAGGCTCTTCCTGAGGGACTGAGGGAGGCTCTACTGATGACAGCACCCAGCCCACCTAACCCTGCTTTTCTTTTCCATCCCTCCATCCCAGCCTCACTCCCAAAGGCCTGAGCCCAGCTATGTCCCCAGCCCTGCAACGCCTTGTGAGCAGGACAGCCAGCAAGTATACAGACCGAGCCCTGCGGGCCAGCTACACACCATCCCCAGCACGCTCAACCCACCTCAAGACTCCAGCTGGTGGGCCACAGACCCCCACGAGCACGCCAGCCCCGGGTTCTGCCACACGCACACCCCTCACACAGGACCCAGCCTCCATCACAGACAACTTACTACAGCTCCCTGCCCGGCGCAAAGCCTCAGACTTCTTTTAGAGTCAGGCCTGGGCTGGGCCCATGGACGTTGAGTGGAACCTGCAGGACAGCTCTCCACCCAGCAGAGAATTCCACCTGGAGGCTCAGGCCCAGGCCAGAGGCATTTGATCATCACAGGAATCACAGACGAAAGATGCTGTGCCTCAGCCAGGCCAGCATGGGACACATGCCCTCTTCCCCCGGAACCTTACTGAAAGTTTTCTATTTAACCATCATCTGAACTGTCATTAAAGAACACCTGGCACATTCCGGCCAGGCTGCCCTTCTGTCCTGCTTCTTGAGTGAGCCCTGGGACCTCCTTGGGCCAACTGTGCTGTCTTAAGACTTCAGGAATAGAGGCAAGGGTGCCCCAGAGGAGGAAGCTATGGCTAGGGTGACCCCTCTGTTGTTTTCTGTGACTCCTATAACTGCCTTCTGAGCTGAGCTCATGTAGGTTTTTCTAAGGAAGTGATGGAGCCTTATAAATGTATCCCTTATGGTCACCTGGGACTCTGGGTCCATGTCTTTAGCCTCCCAGCCTGGCCTAGCCTGCTTGGTTTTCTGGTTATACAGTGATGTAGGTCTGTGTATGGCAATTTCCTGGTGGCCTCAGCCATCACCCTCTCCTAGCACTTGGCTTCCAGCTTTGATAGAGCAGTACCATCTCTACCTTCCTGCCTTCTATTCTCCCCCACTGCTCTTGGCACTGCCCACCAGGCTACTGAGGCACTGGCCTCACCCCAACTGGAGCTGCTATGTAAAAAAGAATGGGGTCAGCTTCTAGGCAGACCCACAGGTGTCATTTGCACCATGGGCTGAAACATGGGCAGTATTTGCCCATGGATTGAAATATGGGTGCCCAGCCCTCAGGTGACTGATGGTCAGTTGGGCTCATGCACCTACTATCCATGGAGTTGAGGGGGTCATGTCATGGTTTAGCTTCAAACTGGTGTCTTCAGGCCTCAAGAGAGTCATAGGCTGCACCCTCTCAATAACCCAGAGTTTCCTCTGTTCAGGGAGCTTGGGGAACATCTAATACAGCTCAGACAGAGTCCTGCTTTATGACCTGTGCAAGCCATTTTTTTTTTTTTCAGTCTTTCTGTGTTGGTCCTCTTGCCCCTCCTCCCCCCAACTGCTGATGTTTCCTGGAGGCCAGTCCAGAGACTGACATTTGCCACTTGATGCCTGCCTAGGACTTCTAACCTGTGCTCCCCCACCGTGAGTTTCTGCAAGCTTCTGGGGTGGCTATCCTGGGACCTCCAGAAGTTGAAGCTGGAATACATAGGGGTTAAGAAGGTGGGGCATTGTGTACTTTTGCCTAATAAGGAAGGTTGGACTTTAACCCCCGGGAGCCTTTAGGAAGTGAGAGGCAGAGGTTTAAGGTGCAAGAGGTACCGATGTCCCTAAAGCACTTAGCCAGCATATGGGGAGCATGCTCTGAGGAGAGGTAGTAATCAAATGGGGAAACATGGATGCCTGGGCAGTGCCATAACCAACGACTGCCTCATGGGTCTTGCAGGCCCAAGTGGTGGGGTGGTGCCAACAAACTGTCTCACTGGACTGCACCTGGATGATGATAAGGGTGGCCCTTGAGCAGCTGAATCAATCTCAAATGACCAAGGGATTAGAGGAGGACATTGAGCAAAGGGTCATGTGAAGGATTGTAACAGCATGGGCTGCACTGCATGAAGTGAGGGAGAGGCATGGACCTTGGGGACTGGGGCAGGTCAGAGGCAGACAACTGTGGGCCTGGTAGGTAGACCATGGCAGAGGTCCTCTTCTTGCTATAGGCCTCACCATGAGTCTGCCTGTACCTGAGCACCGGCCTCTGGTCCCCTATGCTGGAGACCCCTGCGCCGGCTGAGTCCTAGAGAAAAAGACTCCTCACTGGGCACTCTTAATGCTTGTATACACTTTGTGGTTTATTTGGTGGTCAGTAATTAATGTCTTTGCTACTAAGTGGAAGAAAGCTAATAGAACGTAATCAAAATAGTGGTTTAATTGACGGATTTTACTTGTTCCTTGCACCTGTGCCTTCTTCAGCTCCTACCTGCCTACTTAGTTTATGTGAGCGCAAACTACACGCTATGCGCCCCCCGGGGCCCTCTCCACCACTAGGTGCTTGCCTTCCCAACCTCAGCTCCGGTGATGTGATGGTCTTTAGCTCTGGAGGTCTCGGCCAGCCTTTCCTCCATCCTGTCCTCATTCTCAGGCACCACCAGCAGTCGATGTTGGGTTTTGGCCCCCAGCTTGTGGTCAGGACGGTGCTCTGGCCTCAAGCCTGGCCGGGTATCCAATTTACACTCGGCCCGGTACTTGCCCTCTCCCTCCCTCTTGAAGGAGGCAGAAGACATGGCTTTGGGCTTGGGGGGCTGCAGCCATGAGTGGCTGAGAATCTCATCGATGTGCAACCTTCTGTTGACATCCGGCTGCAGGATACGGTAGATGAGGTCCTTGCACTCGCCAGTCAGATTCTTGGAGCGGGGGAAGTCCACACGGTGCTCCTTCTGGATGCGCAGCATCTTTTTGATGTCAGAATCATCGTAGGGCATGGAGCCACAAACCATGATGTAGAGGATTACACCCAGGCTCCAGATGTCATACACCTTGGGCTGGTAGGGGATGCCCTGCAGCACCTCTGGGGCTGCATATGCAGCTGACCCACAGAAGGTCTTGCTGAGGACGATGCGCCCGCTCCCATCCCGCAGGCAGCGCTTGGAGAAGCCGAAATCAGACAGCTTGATGTTAAAGTCCTTGTCAAGGAGAAGGTTCTCGCACTTGAGGTCTCTGTGGACAACATCTAAGTCATGGCAGTACTTGACAGCTGAGGAGAGCTGGCGGAACATTTTACGTGCTACATCCTCATGCAGGGCCCCCCGGCACTTGATGAATTCAAGGAGGTCACCCTGGACCCCAAGCTCCATGACAATGTAGATGCGCCCATCAGAGGTCTCGAAGATCTCATAGGTCTTGATGATGGAGCGGTGGTTGACAGTTGCCAGGATGTCCATCTCCCGAGGAAGGAATCTCTCCACAAAGTCAGTGGGTGTTTTCTTGCGGTCGATGATCTTGACTGCCACGTTAAATTTGAGGCGCTCAGAGTAGGCAGATTTGACTTTTGCATAGGAGCCCTTGCCCAGATTGATTCCCACGATGTAACCCTTCTTCCTTAGGACCGCGGCATCGTCCATGGTGCCAGGAGCGGCCGGTGCCGCTGCCCTCTACATCCCCTCCCCACACGGGCCAGCAGGCATTGTCCTCATTTGCACTGTGGGGAGTTGTCTGGCTGGGCTGGGCCTGGACTTGGAGGGGTGGAACGCTCAGCATTGTCGCCAGGTGACTTCAGCGAATGAAGTCATAAAGCCAGGCTGCCGGGAGTGGGACTGGACTGAGGGGAATGGGGCCCCTGGAATCCTGGAAGCCAGGCCAACCTGGAAAGAGCACCCTCTTCCTCCCCGCCCACTGGAACAAAGCCAGGACCCAGAATTGTGGTAACCCTCCCTGCTCCTCTTTCTTGCTATGGCTTCCCTGTCAAAAGTCAAGCCCAAAGGGAGGTGCCCAGGTCCAGCCAGAGTACCAACCCATGCCTGTTTCTCTTAACTTCTTTCACTAGGACTAATTTTCCTGCAACTTCTCTGGGGTGTAAAGAAAACCCGTAGAGCTTCTCAGAATCCCTGGTATCTTAAGCCAGTGGTTCCAAACCTGGTGAACCAAAGCCGCTCTGTGTTTGGGATTAGGAGCTGGCAGGCTCCTTGGGCTAGACAGCTAGGCAGATGAGTTGCTGTTGCTTCAGTGCAGGGATGTATATGGGGATGGGAGTGCAGGCAGTGCCCAGGGATGCATTGCTTGCCTGGCTAGGTGACCAAGGGTCCAGGGCAGGCAGATGCATGTTCCAAGGGGCAGGGCAGGCTTGGAGATGGTTCAGGCCTCAGCCAGGTAGAGGTGGTGGGGCATCCAGGCTTCTGAGAATGGCTGACTAATACAAGTCAGGAAGGGAAAGGAGGAGAAAGACAGGGCTTTTTCTCTTAAGTGATAGGCAGTGATTGAATAATCCAAGTCTCATTTTAAGGTGGTCACTGGCAGAAAGAAAAGAATTGGCTTTGGGGTGAGTGTGGAGGCTTACTGCCTTGGACCAGGTTTGAGGAGGCTAGGTCAGTGTAGGCTTCTCAGGGATAAAAAGGAAAAAAGAAACAAAAAAGATCAGCCTAGATGTAGTCAGTGAGTGGGTGGGTTCTATGGCAGGGTCCTGGGGATTGGCAACATTCAGAACATCATCCATGAAGGGCAACATTCTGGGTGTGGAGGGGGTCCAGAATCTTTCCCTTTGGATGTTTGGACATTGATGTGGAGTGGGCAGGGGTCACCTGCTGGAACCCTAGCATTACACATCATTTTCATCCCAGACTGCCTTTTGTATCTGGTGTGTGGCTTTCTGCTTTGGAAAATGACATCCTTTATGTATCTCTTTAGCTACTTTGGAAGTCTTGATGTTTGCTTGCTGTCCATCAGAGGTATCCTATGCCCACAGAGAACTTCCAGTACAGGTGAGCTAGGGGTGTTAATGTTCAGAGGGAGAGTAGAAATTCCTGTTTTTCTTTTCTTTTCTTTTCTTTTCTCTTTTCTTTTCTTTTCTCTTTTCTTCTTTTCTTTTCTCTTTCTTTCTTTCTTTCATTGTAGGTAAACATAATAACTTTATTTATTCATTTAGTTTTATGTGGTGCTGAGGATCAAACCCAGTTCTAGGCAAGCACTCTACCACTGAGCCACAGCCCAACCCAGAAGGCCTGTTTCTGTGTGGGGTGGTAGGGTTTCAAAGTTTTCAAAGAGGAAGTGATAATAGGAGCCCAGGTACAGAGAATCCACAGAGCTTTACCAGGTGAACAAGAGGGACAGGATATGCTAGGCAGAAATGACATTTTAGAGCAAAGGCACAGCTATGTGGACACATCTAGAGCTTATAGAGTGTATCCTGTGTCTGGCAGCCCAAGGCAGGCTGCCAGCCTGGGAGACAGGATGGGTAGGGTGGGCAGATGCATCCATGGTGACCACCTTCCAGCAGCACGGGACTCCTGAGTCAAGCTCTGACTCTGTAGAGTACTTGTGGCTAGTAGCTTTAGCTTCATGCATTCCTTTCTCCAAGGGGCTCTTTTTGGCTGAAGCGATCATAACTTCACTCCTTTGTGTCCTAGAAAGGGCTGGCTCTAAGATTTGTAGGCCAGGGGCTGTGGTTGTAGCTCAGTGGTAGAGTACTTGCCTAGCACATATGAAGCACTGGGTTTGATCCTCAGCACCACATATAAATAAATAAAATAGATTTGCAGGCCAGGACCCAGGAGCATACTTCCCCACATTTTTAGCACCTGCAGATGCTCTATCTGGAGCATCTCTGTGTATCCACATTCTTGGTTAACTGCACCAATTCATTCTCTATGTTTTGTGGATGTTGCTCTTTCAACCCTGTCCTTGCCCAAGATAGTGTGGTCTCTTTGTTTCTTGGGGGACATGTTGTAGGAGGCAAGTGTCAGCTTGGCACAGGCAGAACTGCTGGGACATGGAGTGGGTGCTTTCATCCTGGGTGTACACAGATGGCCAGGATACCTGGTATGTTTGGAGTGGGTTAGATCTGACTGGGGACCTCCAGGGTTACTCCCAGTGTTGTTTCCTATGGGTTGGGGGGCCTGCACATTTTGGGAAATCTGTAGTCCTCTGAACTTATATAAATTAGGTCCCCACTGACCCATTGTTCCCACAAGCTTGTGGGAGTCTGTTCTAGGTGCTGAGGGACACCAATGAACTAGAGACAGTCTTGTCTTCCTGGAGTCCAGAGGGCAGGGAAGCTAAATGCCATACCAACCAGTGTAAGTGCATGATGGTGGCTGTGCCCTGACATGGACTCATGAAGCTGTGAGGATAGAGAACTGGAGATTAAATTTAGGAAGGCTGAGGTCTGGGTAACCAGCCAGGTGGAAAAGAATGAGGATGGGTAATGCCTGTGGCCTGAGGGTCACCTCATGGTGAGAATATAAACAGAACATGGGAACCACCTTGAAGTCCTGGTCCTAAAAAGCCTCTGAGGATGAAGGTGACCAATCCAGGGTTGAACATCCAGAGAAATTGTCCAACAGGATGAGGTTATCTGTGGAGGCTGTTGTTATCTGGGCCTGCTGCTCTGATACTGTGCTTTCAGGCACGTTGCTGATCTTCTCTGAGCTGTTTTCACACCTGTAAAGCACATAGCAGGTACTCCTCCTACAGCGCCTCTGCCCAGGCTGCCTTCTGGCTGGGTTGGGCTGCAGTGAGTCACTCCCAGGACCTCTTACTGTACTTTGCCCTGAGGACTATGGAAGGCCTGCAGGGATGAGCCACTCTCCACCTCCCCACCCAGATAACACCATGTACCCTTGGATCCCACTCCAACACAAGCTTATTCAGGGAAAAGATGTGGGGGGCCCTCCAGTATTATTCTGGACCTGTTTTATGCCCAGACCCTGAGTACTCAGAGGCCTTCCTGACACAGTTCACAGGAACACGATGTGGAACATTGGTAGGAATACCAAAAAGGTTTTGTGGAGCCCAAGGCACCTTGGCTAAGCCTGGGGAGATGGGCAGAGTCTACAGGGGCAATTCCACAAGTAATTATGGCACTGGTGTGTGATGGGGGTATGGGAGTCAGGGACATCTCTAGGAGACCAGCAGAGGAAGGATGGGTCAAAGGGCCCAGGCTGAGAGGACCTCAGAAGTTAGGCACTTGGATCCATCTTGTGGGTGGTAGGGGCCAGACTGGGTGTAGGAGGTGGGCCTCTGGTTACTGTGGGAGGTGATGGGAGGGGAGGGGCCAATGGGGTGAGGGAGAAACCAGGCAGTAAAGTGGATTAAATGTAGGAAGGGATGTAGGGGTCTCACTGGATCTCACCTTCTCCCAGGGGCTTGGGAGTTGGGGTCTTTCCAAGTTGGGGACACAGATGGAGGGATGATTCTGAATGCTCTTGTTTTTGTGTATGTGTATTAAACCCTGGCCTTCCCCCATATGGTTGTCCGAAGTGAGATGAAGAGGGGCTACTGTGGCCAAGTGAACAAGGTGCAGGTAGAGGGCATGCAGCACATGGCCACCAGTAGTGCCAAGTGCAAGCCATACCTCCCATGGGATACTGGTGGCTGCCTTCCCTTCCACAGGGTCCAGGCATTCTTTGTGAGGATGCTCGTTATACTTGCCAGTGTTCGCTTCTTATCTCTGGCAGGAATGTAACTCCTGGCATCAGACTGGAATTGGAAGGGAAGGGAATGTGGTCTAGGCCACACAGGACTATGGAACATGCTGGGCCATCCAGCTGAGTCTCTCACTTCTCCTGGGCTGAAAAATGACCATGATGGGGATATAACTCAGGGCATTGTTGAGATTTGGGTGCCAGCTGGAACACGGGGGGATCATGTCCCATGGTGGACGGAACAGAAAAAAACAGTTATCCTGCCCTCAGCAATCTCTCCCTCAACCCCAATTGACTGGCAAGTTTTTGGCTGGATGCCAAGGGGTGATGGTGGCATATCAACCTAGAACTCAGTTTCAAATGCAGAAAGCCAGCTATCCCAGTATGAGAGGCCCTGGCCTCCTACCCCTCCTCTGCAGGCAGCTGTGTTGCCTTTCTCAGCCTGTCTTCTACCCTCCCCCACCTCCATGGGCACCACCCATGGGCCTTCCTCTGGAAGCAATATCTTACTCATTCAACTCTCTGCTCTAACCCCTACCCCTCCAGGTCTCCCCAACTCCTGGTAAAGCTGCCTTAGCTAAGCTCTACGGTCACAGTCCGGGCTGGGCATACTGGGATGTATTTTCCCAGGATGAGGATTCACAATCTGAGTGGGAAGCCAGGGGGCACCCAGGACTGCAGCCAGTGGGGCAAAGACATTCACCTTGGGGTCTGCACTAATATAGTGATTTATTGCTTCTTTAGCCATGTTAGTTACCAAGTTCAAAGGGTGGGAGAAGAAACTGACGAAAATAGCAGCTCATCCGGGACTGTATTCCTTCTCTGCTCATCCCTTGACTCCTTCTAGGCTCAGGCTTCAAGCCATGAGCTGTGCCTCATTCCCTGCCAGCCCCCTGGGCTGCAAGAGGCTCACTAGGTGTGTGTCTCTGGAGGCTGTTGAGGGGGCCCTTCCTCTGACTCCCTGATCATCTGCTCACTGCTGAAGCCCAGGGTCTCTGACTGCCTGGCCACTTGCACTGTATCCTCCTCAGGTTTTGTCTCAGACCGTGTCTCATGTCGTGTCTCAGACCGTGTCTCGTGTCGTGTCTCAGACCGTGTCTCATGTCGTGTCTCAGACCGTGTCTCGTGTCGTGCCTCAGGCCGTGTCTCGTGTCGTGCCTCAGGCCGTGTCTCGTGTCGTGCCTCAGGCCGTGTCTCGTGTCGTGCCTCAGGTCGTGCCTCTTCCCGAGGCTCCAGTTTGGTGGCAGACTTCTTGTCAGAGCCAGGTTCAGGGGTCCATTGGGGGTCAATGCTCCGGGAGCTCTCCCCCTCCTTGTTAATGGCTGCAGAGGACAGACCCCGTGCCTTGGGCTGTACCCAGCAGTGGCTGAGGATCTCATCTATGTGCAGCCGCCGGTTGACATCCGGCTGTAGCATGCGGTAGATGAGGTCCTTACACTCTCCTGTCAGGTGCTTGGAGCGTGGGAAGTTGACACGGTGCTCCTTCTGGATGCGCAGCATTTTCTTGATATTGGAGTCATCATAGGGCATGGAACCACAGACCATGATGTAGAGGATCACGCCTAAGCTCCAGATGTCATAAACTTTAGGCTGGTAGGGGATGCCCTGCAGCACCTCAGGGGCCGCATACGCTGCTGACCCACAGAAGGTCTTGCTTAATACCAGTCGGCCACTTTCGTCCCGCAGGCAGCGCTTGGAGAAGCCGAAGTCAGACAGCTTGATGTTGAAGTCCTTGTCAAGGAGAAGGTTCTCACACTTGAGGTCTCTGTGGACGACATCCAGGTCATGGCAGTACTTGATGGCCGAGGAGAGCTGGTGGAACTTCTTACGAGCATCATCCTCTTGCAGGGCTCCTCGGGTTTTTATGAATTCAAGGAGATCGCCCTGGACCCCGAGCTCCATAACAATGTAGACCTTGCCGTCTGATGTCTCAAAGATCTCGTAGGTCTTGACGATGGAGCGGTGGTTTAGCATGGCCAGAATCTCAATTTCCCTGGGAAGGAATTTCTCCAGGAAGTCTGTGGGGGCTTTCTTACGGTCGATGATCTTGACCGCCACGTTGAACTTTAGGCGCTCAGAGTAAGCGGATTTGACTTTCGCGTATGAGCCCTCTCCCAAATTTATCCCCATGATGTAGCCTCGTCGCTTGAGGACGGCAGCGTCATCCATGGTGCCGGGAGCGCCCAGTGCCTCTGAGGCTGCCCTCTACATCCCTGCGGGACATGGGCCAGCAGCGTCCTCATTTACACTGTGGACAGAGAGTCCTCTGGGCTGGCCGGGCCTGCTGTCCCTGCCTCCTAAGAGGCCAAGACTCTAAGATGGAACATTCAGCACTGTCTCCCAGGTGACTTCAGTGGGTGAAGTCACAAAGGAGGAGTGCCCTAGGGAAATGAGGCTCTGGCTTGGACTTAGAACCCTAGAAGTGTCTGCCAGTGGGCTGGAGCAGACTGAAGGCCAGCAGAGTGCCCTCATGCTTGGCTGGGACTTTAGGTAAGAGAGGGCTGTGGGGAACACAAAGGTTTGTCCATGTTTCCAAACCCAGAAACTCTACTGCTTGTAGAGTGATGGGGCTGATGACTGCAAACCAGGTCACCCTAGGGAATCCAGGGCAGGTCCTATCAGTCACAGGAAACAGCAGACAACGCTGAATAATGTGAGGAGGGTTTAATTAAGGGATGATTTACAAAGTGGAAGCAAGTATAGGGAACTCCAAGGGTAATATAGGTGCCCTAAGGTAGTTACAGACTTCTGGCCCACATGGTAGAGGGAGGCAATGGGAAAGGAGTATGGAGAGGACCACCCTGAAAGAGGCAATAACCTTTGGTGGAGGGAAAAAGCCAGGCTGCAATGATACCACAGGCTTGTGTCAGGGAGTGCCCCTGACCTCTTTTTTCCTCCCTTTAGCTCTTGACACTATCCATACAGGCAGCCTGCAGGGGCACAGAGCAAGGCCAAAGAAGGGTGAAGATGGGTCATGAGGTGCAAAGATTTAGTTGCTGCAGTTTGGGAAGCCAGGACTCTGCCCTCTCACTGCAATATTTGGCTGGACTTTTCACGTCCCTGTACTTCTCTTTCCTCATCAAAACCTTTGCTGGCCTGCTTCTCTTACAGTGGCTCTTCTTGGGAGACAACTGGCTCGAATTCTGCTCTTGACTGTAAGTTTCCTCCTAGGGCCCTTGCCCAGCTCATGGCCCTGGCTGGGCTCCCAGGACAGATCTGGGGCTGGGGGAGGGGCAGAAGGCTGGGCTTAGATCCCATGCTGAGTACTGGCAGCTGCTCCTGGGAATGCTCTGAGAGTAGCACAAGCAGCAAGGGCAGTACTGGACAGGGACCTTTGTTTCTGCCAGCAGTGGGACCCCTCTGCTGTGACAAACCCTTAGTCCAGCACCTGATCTGGGCTGTGTGTCCTGGGAGAGTAGGATCCCTTGAAGGTCTGGCCCAATCTTGGGTTTGACCTTGACTTATCTACCCAGAGAGGTTACCCTCCATCAAGACCTCAAATGTCACCGGATGGAAGAGGGGATTGAGGTGGGTCAGGGTATGCTGGAACCCCACTAGCTTTGGTCCTTCCCCCTTTTCTGTGCTCCTCATTTGCACCTTCCCTAGCCCTGACCACCCCCACTGCCAGGTCTTGTTTGTGGCTGGTGGACAGCTTGCTCATCCCTCCTGCTGAGGATGCCCCATCTGCTGTCTCTCCTCCCTGTTCACAGTGACAGGTGCAAGGTCAGCACTTGGAGCTTTGTTCCCAGAGAGTTTAGCATCATCTCATCTCTACCCAGTGCTTTCCTCTATGCCTTCCCCTCCTCTCCCAGTGTGTAGGCAGGTCCTTCCTCCAGAGGCGGCCAGTTTTGCTCCAGTGTTTAGGATCTGGGCTTCCCTGTTACTCTTTGTATGACTTCCTTAGCCCATTTACTCTCTGTTAGACTTTCAGGTTTTGTTGGATTTTGTCTTTGGTACTACTGAATCCAGGGGCGCTTTTACCATTGAGCTACATCCCCAGTCCCTTTTTTTTTTTTTAAGATGTCGATGGACCTTTATTCTATTCATTTATTTATATGTGGTGCTGAGAATCAAACCCAGTGCCTCACACATGCCAGGCAAGCACTCTACCACCGAGCCACAACCCCAGCCCCTCCCAGTCCTTTTTTTGAGAAAGGGTCTTGCTAAGTTGCTGAGTCTGGCCTCGAACTTGTGATCCTCCTGCCTCACCTTCCCCAGTCGCTGAAACTTTCAACTTTGTGTGCTGGTGAAGCCACTCCTGCCTTTTCCTTTCAGGACTGACCCTCCTCCCCCTTACTCAGAGTCTCCAGTCCTTCGGTTTTCTTCCTCCATCCTCCACAGCCGTCCAGTCTTAAAAACGCCACTTTAGGGTACGCTGTTGGGTATCGGAGAAGACCTGGGCCCGCAGGTGCGAAGACCCTTTGGGGTCCTGCTTTGAGCCCCACCTAGGTTCGCCTTGCCCCAGGCCCCGCCCCGCTCAATGTCCATCATTGTGGTTCCGCTCCTCCCCCTCCCCCATGGCTCTAGCCCGACACAGGGGGGACCCTTGACTCTGGCGGCCCACCCCTCTGCTTAGCCAGTGGAATGCTTCAGACCTGCCCCCTCTCCTTAGGGGCCCCCTCAGTCTCCCCTCCCTGCAGTCTCGACCTTAGACCTCGCCCCTTTTCAGGCCCGCAGCTCAGACTCCGCCCCCCGCCTAGCCCTTGGTTTGAGCGTAGAGCGCGCGGGCCCCGCCCCCCTTGGCGCTCATTGGTTGGCGCTGGCGTCGCGAGTAGGAGGCGGTGCGGTGCGGACTCGAACAGGACGGCCGCCATCTTGCGCGGAGCTTGAGTCGGTGCCCGAGATTGTGGCCTAGAGTGAGCGCGAGTCTGCAGCCGTGCCTCGCCGCCGCTCAATCCCGCCACGGCCCAATTCCGCCGAGGCCCTACCGGAGTCCTCGCCTGCCGCATCTCTGCGCCTAGCCCAGGTCCATCCTTTCGAACCTCACCCCGGCCCGGTTCGGCCTCCCTGCGGCGTCACGCGGCCGCCCCGGGGACGATGAACGGAGGATAAATGGTGCCCAAAGCAGACAGCGGTGCTTTCCTGCTGCTCTTCCTACTCGTGCTCACAGTCACAGAGCCGCTGCGACCAGGTGCGCGGCGCGGTGGGGGGGGGCGGGGCGGGGGGCGGGGCCGTAGCCGTGGCCTGGATTCCAGCTGGGGTAGATCCGCGACCACCTTCCACCCTCAGCTACCTCTGGCTTGTGCACGTCTGAGAAAGAGGTGGGTGAGGTCCGACTCAAGGGCTGCTGGGCGCAAGCTGGAGCTTACCTGGATTCCAGGCGCCTCGTACGTCTTGCCGCTCTGTCCTCGAGGATGTCGCCTGTGGGTCCTCCTCCACAGAGCACTACGTGCTGAGAGCCACCGGCCAGGAGCTGCGCCTTGGGCGCGCCCTGCGGCCGGCCCCAACATAGTGATCGAGCTGGAGGGCTGGGGGCCGGGAGCAGTTCGTGGAGGCACCTGGTTTCACAGGCGTTCGCCCTACTGTGGCCTCGTACAATCTTTCAGCCCAGGACAGCGGTGACTAGGTGGCATATTGTCATCCTGTGAGGCGTTGCACCGGAGAAATTCTCAGCAATTCTCCCAACCCAGAGGAGGTACTAGGAGCTCTACAAGCACCCTGTGCAGGGGGCAGAGACCTCGTCGTGGTACCAGGCACTTAGCAGTGCTCCATCTGTGTGATGCGATTAAATGCTTTTGGAAGTCCCCTTGGAGCTTGTGTGTATTTATATGCCTGTGGTGGGAAATCAGAACCACCGCAACTGAGGGCCCTTTTCTGCCTATGTGGGGTATTCCTTAACTGCTCCAAGAAAATCAAATACCGTTAAGAGAGGCTCATTTATCCTTCAGGTACAGGAGACCCTGTGCTGCCAGCCCCATTGTATTTTCAGGGGGCTACAAAAATGCTTTAGTTAGCAGAAAAAAATTTTGAGGTGGAAGAAAATGTTATGTAGATTAATACAGTCACCTTTACTTCAATGAAAAGTACAATTCTTAATTTTTTGGTACTGGGGATTGAACCTAGGACATCTCACATATTAGGCAAGCACTGTACCACTGAGCTACATCCCCTACCCCTTTTTATTTTGAGACAAGTACTTAGTTGCCAAGTCTGTCTCTCAGACTTGTTATCCTCCTGCCTTAGCCCTCTCAATAGCTGGAATTACAGACCTGCACCACTAGGCTGATTCCTGCGTGATTCTTACGTTTTTTTATGGATAAAGGATCCTATGAAGGGTGAAGTGCCCAGGGCCATCTTTTGAGAGTGACATCAAGGAGGAAGTGGGAGCACAGAGGTGTGCACTTCTCTGCATTGACCTATCCAGGTACCATCCTAGAAATGCTGTATTTCTGGGCTGTGTGTCTTTGTCATCTGCATGGAATGTCTGCTTCTTCCCCAGTGTCAACCTGGTGGCCAGTGCCCCAGGCCCTTGCTCAATCTGAACAGACTCGATGTTTTCCTGGACTCCCTGAGTACAGTGGTTGCTCACTGCTTTTGGCTAACCTCTGTACAGCAGGATGACTGGTTGTGGAATGACCTTGGTAGGAATAGGAGCCAGGAAAAAGATCACCTATAGAGAAAGGGTATAGAGTTGATGAGTTGTGGGTCCTTGTCATTAAATTCTTTATAAATGTATGCACCTTTAGAGAGTTGAAACTTAATCCTGTCATCCCTTGGTTCCAGTTTTATATATGAAGTCACTGGGCTTAGAGATGAAGTCACACATAATGCCCATCATCTTTGGCATACCTCAGGTTTCAGGTCCAGCATCTTCTGCCTGGATCACAGAGGTGACCACTGTCTTTAACTCCTTTTCCCCTGTTCACATATCCTGCCAGCTAGCCAGGAGCAGTGCAGAAAGTCAATGTCTACCCATCACTGGGGATGTTCAAATGAAGAGAACATACCCTTCCTTTTAGAAGTGCCTGATGTGGAAGCAGAGTCTGGATGTAAATCAGTACATTGCTATTGGTTGAGTACCCTTGAGTGTAGGAACCCTGAGACAGGTGGCAGAGGGGTATGTCCTTTTGCATCTATGAAGTAGTGAGTACCCTGAGTGTGGCAGCCTAGAGACAGGTTGGCAGTGTCGGTTTTTTTGTACTTGTGAAGTAGGGGAGGACTGTGGGGAGCTCACTCTGGGGTCCAAGTGGGACATGGAGTGGGGAGGCTCCAGTAGAGGGAGCAAAGTTATCCTTTTAATTCCATGTCTCTCCATATCAGAACTTTACAGCAGCCCCTGGTAGTGTCTTGAGTTGCCCTGCAAAACCTGAGGGATCCATCTGGCCGCTGATTTTTTTTGGGCAACCAGGACATTCTCACTCTAGGCCAAATATTTTCTTTGTGTGCTCAATGTACCTCTTCACACATTCACTCAGTGTCCTTCCTGAGAATGCCAGGCAGGAGTTTGCCCTGCCTATTTGGTGTTTGTGAGAGGAAGGGGTTTCTCTGGTCTTGGTCTGCTTTCTTTTTTGCCTGACTTTGAATCATACTTGGGTGTGAGGAGGGCACCAGCTAGAATCTGTGTCTTGGGAGGGAGGCAGGTAGAGATGGTATCCTCTGACTTCTGCTCAGTGTTGTCCCTGAGGATAGGGTCAAGCCACTTGGGGCTCTCTCAGAGCCTTTCACAGAGTGGTGAGGAGACAGCATGTGCTTACAGGATTTTTCACCAAAGTTTCTTTTTCTTTTTCTTTGTCTGTCTGTCTTTTTTCTTTTTTTCTTTTTTTTTTTTTTTTTTGTGTGTGTGTGTAGGGGGTAGTACTGGGGATTGAACTCAGGGACACTTAACTACTGGGCCACATGCCCAGTCCTTTTTTGTATTTTTAGAGACAGGGTCTCACTGAGGTGCTTAGGCCCTCACTAAGTTGCTGAGGCTGACTTTGAACTCACTGCCTCCCGAGCCACTAGGTTTATAGCATGCACCACTGTGCCCAGCTTTTTTTTTTTTTTTTTTTTTTCTTAAAGGTTGTGCAAAACTACCATAGTTACAAAAATTTACAAAAGTGAATTCAGTCAGTGCTTATGCATACTTCATTCACATCTTCAAAAATGAAAGGTGTTCAACACTACAGAGTTAAATGAGATTACTAGACTCAACTGCAGGTATTAAGTGCTAAAGTCACACAAGTTACATTGGAATATGGGCGAACGTTGCTCAAGTAAAATTCTATTGTTAAAAATTCTATTGTTAAAGCTGAAGTAGGGTTAAGGCCATTTGAGTTTAAGAACAGTTTTACAAATCTTTCGGAGCTCCATCTATTTGTGTTTGAATTATGTGACCTTTCTTCCAACTTGTATTAAATTTCTGTTTTATAAAATCCAAAAGGAAAGAAGAAATCAATACAACAGAGGTTATATTAAATAAAAGTAACATTCAAAACTATAATTAAGATGAAGTAAGGAAAGCCAAAACATTAAAATTGTAAAACTTATTGGAATAAATTTTATACTAGTTAGATAATATGTACAAATATTTTCAAGTAGATTATTTGCTCTAAGATGTTCTTTTCATAAATGCACTGTTAAATTAATCAAAACCTCTACACATTATTCCTTAAAATAGCAGCACACACTATTGCTACCTGCAAAGCTGTCTCAACTGACTTAGCAAATGAAAGTAAATAAAATATGGATAAGTAATGTGCATATTAAGGAGAAATAATGGAAATTAGAAAATGTATGCAGTTCAGTTCTTTTTTGGGGGATGGGGGGAGGTACTGGGGATTGAACTCAGGGGCACTTGACCACTGAACCAAATCCCCAGTTCTGTTTTGCATTTTATTTAGAGCAGGGTCTCACTGAGTTGCTTAGTACCTTGCTTTTGCTGAGGCTGGCTTTGAACTCGTGATCCTCCTACCTCAGCCTCCTGAGCTGCTGGGATTACAGGAGTGAACCACTGCACCCAGCTGCAGTTCAGTTCTTTTAATCAGCCAGCCAGCTTGCTAGCTCCTGTGGAGTATGAATGTGGTCATTGGTGACCTCTGTCCCCTCTGGGGTTGCAGTAGGATGGAAAGTTGCTTGTTCAACTTTGCTTTAGCCATGTTGTAATCCCCAGAATCAAAATATTTTTCCCCTTGTTGCAATTGTTTGTAATCCCTTAAGAAATTGGGACCTTCAGCCTTTTATAGCAGGTTGAGGTGGATACCTTTTAATTTTGTTTTTTCAGCTTTCTCTGGATTTCACTTTATCATCCATTTTTTTCTGCTGCTTTGCTGAATCTGCCTTGGAAACTTCCACAGACTTAGAGCACTATGTATGTAACCTGACTTCTCCCCCAAAGTTTCTTTTTAAATATACATTTAATCTTGGTTGATTGAAGATGTGTTACATGTCAGGCACTGTCCTAAATATTAACTTATGTATTGATTAACTCTTAGATGGTCCCTTATAGACTGTTATTATCCCCATTTTACAGACGGAGAAACTAAACAGTGCTTATAAAACTAAGTGACTGAAATGAGATTTTAATCCTAGCAGTCTACTTATCTCCTCATTATGTACCCTTGGCTGGGTCCCTGTTTGCTCCAGCTGTGAATGTTCTGCTCTAGTCTCAAGAGAACCTCACATGTTTTGAACAGTTTTCTTAACCTGAACTGTGGAGCTCTCTACTGCCTCTGTCCCTCATAAGTCCTGGGGATTCTCTATGTACTGAACCTTTTTCCATCTGAATGTTATGGTCTGAGGGACGGAATCCCTCCATCTCCCCTACCCATGCCCCCCACACTTTCTGTAATTGACCATAGTGACCACTGGTGTGTGTTATGTTCAGGAGAAAGAAGGATCAGGGACCTTTGCTGAAATAACTATGATAGCAAGATGGGTGTTCTTGATATTGACAACTGATACTGTCGCATTGGTCCTTTTCCCACTTGTGCAGGAAACACAACATCAATTGCTCATCTTAAAACTTGTTCTGTCTTTACTTGGGAAACGAAATCAGAGATGTGGGTTCAGCCACATTCTCCAGGGTGATTCTACTATACCTAGCTGAGAAAACTTGCCTTCTAAGCAAGGCCACAGTACAAGAACCCTGGTCTATCCTTGCCTGCCCACTTCCGGTCTTACATAAAAAGGCTTATGCCAGAACAGACCTCGTGATGAGGTAGCACAACTAGCAGCTGTCTTCGTTATATTGCTTGCAAAGCTAGTTGGGAAAGGCAAGTGACTTGCTTAAGGTCCCGTAGCTGGTGAACAGAATAGCTGGGATTTAAGCTCAGACTTTTAGTTCAGGGTTTTTTTTTTTTTTTTTTTTTAACCGCTGATATCCAGAGTTTACTTTCATGTGAAGTTGCATGGATTGGTGAATTTTAAAAGGGAATATTTTCCCTAAAAGTGGAAGGAGCCAAAGCTCAGAAGTAGCTAGAAAGTTGAGAAGCTTTGCTTGAATGCCTTTTGAGTTTTGAGTGCTTTCCTCTATAGCCCAGTATCCTGTGACACTTTGTAGAATTTGTTCTGCTGGTACATTTGACTTTGGGGTTAACAGTTTTATTCTTTTTGGTTGAAAAGTGGTATAACACACTTTTTAGCTTCACTGGCTAGTGAATTGTATTTTTAAAAAAGGGAAACCTTGGCCTGGGGATATAACTCAGTTGGTAGAGTACTTGCCTCACAAGTACAAGGCCCTGGGTTCAATCCTCAACACCACAAAAAAAGGGGGTGGTACTGTTTATTTGGAAATAACTTCAAATTTAAGGAGAAGTTGCAAGAATAAAATAAGTGCAAAACAAAAACCTAAACCCCACTGCATATCCTTTGTTCAGACTTAACCTATAAGCATTTTACTTTATTTGCCTTATCCCTAACCCCGTGCATGTGCCTGAGTGTGGGCCCTTGTGTGTGTACATAGATATGCACTGAAACACATAGTGTTTGTCCTGAATGGCAGTGAGAGTAAGTTGAATATATCTTGGCCCTTTACCCCTGAACATGTCAGCTATTACAGGGACAGGAGGTGGCTCCTATTTAGCCATATTCCATTGCCCTCACTAACACCTGCTCTGTGCTAAGCACTGCATCATGGTCATTTCTCAAGGCCATAAGAAGTCCCGCGGTTAAAACTTAAGGTGACCCTAATGGAAGTGAATAGGTGTGCATGTTAAGAGTTATTTATTTATTTATTTATTTATTTATTTTTGTTGTAGATGGACACAATATTTATTTATTTATATAAGGGATTGAACTCAGGGATGCTTAATCACTGAGCCACATCCCCAACCCTTTTAATTTTTTATTTTGAGACAGGGTCTCATTAAGTTTCTTAGGATGTCTCTAAGTTGCTGAGGCCAGCTTTGAACTTGCAATCCTCCTGCCTCAGCCTCCCAAACTGCTGGGGTTATAGGTGTGTGCCACCATGCCCAGCTATTTATTTATTTATTTTTATGTAGTGCTGAGGATCAAAATCAGTGCCTCATACCACACTAGGCAGGTGCTCTACCACTGAGCTATAACTGCAACCCATGTTAGGATTATTATTTCAGTAGGTAGAGTTCTGGTCTTAGGAGTGAATATGTGCTGTTGTTGAATATCTGTGCTGTTGTTAGACTGTGCCTTTCCTACCCTTCCCTGTTCCACTTCCCAGGACCTTGTCATTTCCTCTCCTGGATACTTCCTGAACTGCTGAATGAGTATGTCCTCAGCAGTGGTGGGAGGAGATCTAACTGTGTATATGTCCTCTTAGCAGTCGTGGCAGATGATCTGGCTACATGTGTGTCCTCTTGTGATGGCAGTGACCTAGTAATCACCTTCCCCTGCTGTACCAGAACCATTGACCGTCAGAGAATTCCTTTGCCTTCCTGGTGTTTGGCTCCAGGAAAACTTTAGTTGTTTTTTGACTGTCAGTGAAATATGTCAGTGGTAACATTTGGAACCCAGTAGAGAGCCTATGACAGATTGAAAGTCTTCCTTGGTGTGTTGATAGATCATTTCTTCATCATACATGTCTGGACTGAGGATTTGGTGACCATTAGTTTCCATAGCAGTCTGCAGAGCAGGTCAGAGTCTGGTTTGGTGTCCAGAGTTTGCTGAGCAGAGTGATGGGGTATGGTTATTATTTTGTTTCTGGCTTGATGTATTTCAGTTTTCCTGGGAGGTTTAATGAAAGCCAGTACATCTTGTCCTGCCATTTCAAGCTGGATTGGATGTCCTATCAGTGTGGACATAGTGGGCCTTGGCAGTGCAAATCCAGGCTGAAGGTGAATGGCTCATGGACCTGTGTTTGGAGTGTAGTGAACTGTAGCATAGATCCTAAAGCCACACTGCCTGGGGCTGAGTCTGCTCTGCTTTTCCCTCTGTGACTTCTCTGTGCCTTACCTGGAACATGAATATCATAATAGGGCTTCATTGAGATGTTGTGAGGGTTAAAATGGATAAGTATAAAGTTCCAAAAAGTGATAGAAAGCAAATGCTTCATATGGGCAAATTGTTAGTGTTTTTCACATATGGACCTCTGGGAGTCTGGGTAACACCATGAATCTGTGTGCACGATCATGTACGTGAATACAGACATGACTCCCAAGTTAGGGCTCCCTTTAGGAGATAGCAAAGTACAGTGGTTTTACATTTGTATCTGCCACCCGATGAGTGCTTCAGAGTCTTAGTGGTATTAGAGTAGTACGTGTGACTTGCTGAGAGCTTCCAAAACAGCCGCTGTACTTTGTACAGGGCCAGCTCTGTATACAGCTGTTATATAATAACACATTTTGCTCTTTGTCACATTCTCGCTGTATCCCTTGGACCTGATCAAGCAGAGTGGGCACTCAGAAATCATTATTGAACAAATATACAAATGGCTATTTATATTTTGACATAAGAGTAATAGCTCCTTTAGTTAGTCGGCCTTGCATCTGCCCTGACGGGGGTTTGAGGAGGACAAGGGCCTTGAGGCTGTCCTGCAGGAATGCCTTTGGAAGATGGTGGGAAATGGGATGGGAGTGGGGGCTGGTGGGGACAGAGCCAGCTGGTCTGGGCCTCATGCTGGGGGAGGTTGTTCCTCAGATGTTAACTGGGTTGAGAGGTACCAGAGTTGAGGGCTTCTGGCCAACATTAATCCTCCCTGAAGTTTACCAACCATTTAACCTGGGGTGGCGGGGGGTCCCCAGGCTTGCCCAGCAACTGGAGTTGGTAACAGGCCTACTCTGATGTGAGGCCTCATTTGGCCTTTCCCCAGGCAGTGCATGCTACAGACTGGTTGAGAGCTGGCTGGATGCGAGGACTGTACCTGCCTACTCTTGGCCTTCTCTCCCTCCTCCGCCATCCTTTTTCTCTGTGTTGATTCAGTTCTTAGTGTGTGCTTCTGCCCCTACCTCCTTTTGGCCCTTCTCTGTAGGCTGACTTCTGCTATCTTTGGCAGATAGCCATTAGTTTGGTCAGCTTGTTGTCCATTTCCCTTAGCTGTGGACTGCTTCCTGTTGGACAGGACAGGGCTGAGGGCAGGTTCTTGACAGGTATGCTGACTCACTGAGTTAATAGCTGTGGAGGGGATTGCTTGGGGCATGCTGGGACTGGGCAGTGGACAGAGCTACAACAGAGTCCCAGTCCCCCAAGGGTCAGTGCAGGTGGTCAGCAGATCTGAGTCCTACACTTCCATTGAAATTGGTCTATTGATGCAAACAGCTTGTTTGTACTACTGACTGCCATTGGGTTTGTTGGCCATCCTGGTAGTGGGATAAGACATTGCCCCCCCCCCCCATTCATGTGTTGGGGTCTAATACAGATTGGTATGGTACACCATGGGCACAGAGTAAGCCCAAGGTTATAGATAATCTCATCTGGACAGTCTGGGAAAAAATGATGATTTTCTTCTACACTTACAAACATTTACGCATAAACTTTTTACATAAATGAAATTATACTTTTAACAGCGTATTTTGGAAATTTCTGTAGATCAGTACATATACATTTACCTCATTCTTTTTAAAGATTCTTTTATTTTGGAAACATTTTAAACCTATAGAAAAATTGCAAGCATAATAGAATGAATGCTTACATTCATCCTCCTGCATATAAGTTTCAAATTACTAGTTGTTAACCCTTGACTCACCACACATTTGCATGTGTACTTTGTATATATGTGTATACACACTTTCTTTTTTGCAGTACTACTTGAAACTGAATTGTAGACTTGTTGACGATTCATCTTGGGTTCCTCAGTTTACATAAGTTCATTCTCCTATAACTACACTATTGTTACCAAATTTAGGCAGTTTATAGGGATATAATACTATTTATATCCTCATTTGTCAGTTGTTCCGTTTAGTATCTCTTCTGTTTCCACCTTGGGATCATATGCTGTATTTAATTGTCACATGCATCTTCTAAATTCTAGAGCAGCTCTCTGACTTTCTTTGTCTTTCATGGCATGAACTTGAAAAAGAGTACAGTCATCATACAGAATTTTCCTCATTTTGGGCTTACCAGATATTTTTCCCTGTGATAATATTCAGTCCGTGCAGTTTTGGCAGAAACAATGCCTCAGGACGTTGAGCCACCCTTAGTGCATCCCCTCAGGAGGCACCTGCTGTCAGGCTGTTCCAGGAATGTTAATTTCGACTATTTGGTTAGGTGATATAGATAGCTTTACCTAGTGGTTTTAAGCATTCACTGTTGATTCTTGTCTAAATTAGTTATCATTGTGATGGTTGCTAAATCATGAGTTTCTTATCATTCTTCCTATTTTTATTGGTGTTCCATAAAATAGAGCTTTCCCTTCCTTTTCATCTTTTAGAATTAATATGGACTCATGGATCCTTTTTTTCCCTCATATCATAACCTCTTCCTGTGATTATTCCTTTTGAGGCTTATAATTGATTTGGCAAGCATTAGCCCCTTCAGACTAGCTTCTATATTCTTTTGACACATTCCCATCCATTTGAGCATTCCTTATTACTGGGCTTATTTTGTACTCTTTTCTTATACCTTTTTTGTTGTTATTTTATTTTTTGGTACTGGGAATTGAATCCAGGGATACTTTACCTGAGTCACATCCCCAGTCCTTTTTTAGTAATAGACAGGGCTTTACTAAATTGCTGAGGGTCTTGTTAAGTTGCTAAGGTTGGCCTTGAACTTGTGATCCTCCTACCTCAACCTACCCCAGTCACCAGGATTTCAGGCATATACCACTGACCAGCTATTTTTCCAGAGTCTTGGTTCCTTTTTGTGGAAGATATTATTTAGTGTCTTGGGTTCTGTGAGAATGTTCCTTCCAGTCTATAATCAGGAGGGATGCCTAACTGTGAGCATATGTAAACATGCATGTGTGGTCTCTATACCTGTGTGTATTAAGTTCATACTGTTTCTTTTATTCCAATGCAGTTTTACAGGGTATTACTTGCTTTTTATGTTCCATGTACATATTTTTTTCAACGTTCAGTTTCCTTTAATGTCCCCCTTCTCCCTGAAGGGCAGGTGCAGGCAGCTAGGTGATGGCAAGACATGTTCACTTGAAGATCTTTCCCTGACTGAAGGCTTTGCCCACGTGCTGGAAGTTCACTCTTGATCCAGTGAACCAGCATCTGGGTCTCAGGATCCAGTTTCCGCCATGTATATGACTTGGGGTTCACCTGCAAGTCTGGACTCACCAGAAGGGCAAACTCCTGGCATTGGAAGACCCAAACTCCAGAAATGGAGCTGCTATTGTTGGTTCCAAAGAGGATGACACTGGCAAAATGGTTCTTCCTCAACTTGTCCAGTCACTGATGATGTTGCAACTCATGAAGGACTGGCTGAGCTCTTCAGGAAAGTGGTACTCAGCACACCACAAGGACCAGCCATCCTTATCAAAGTGCTCCCCAAAATAGGCAGTGCCACAGAGAGTGTATCCTCATTAGAGTATTTGCGTTTAAATTCATACAACACAAAGGTACTCTTAGGCAGGTGAGCAAAGGGGTCCTTGACCTTGGACTCAGCAGCCAGTGCCTGCTCATATTCATTCATCTTCCCCCTCTGGGACTGGGGTAGCTGCCTTTTTCTCCTCTTTCCGCTCAGTCTGGTGCTTCTCCTTCTCTTCCCATCAACCCTTCTCTTTCCGCAGTGTGTCCTTTTTAAAAAGACTGGCTTTCTGTGACTCTTATCATCCAACTCAGCCATCTTCTCACACAGTGACAGCCCAGAACTGGGACTGGTTAATGCAGGTGAGGAACCAGCAGTTGGTATTGGGAAACGCCTGGTGGAAAGAAGACTCCCAAGATCTGTTTATAGAGCCACAACAGGGTGCAGACAACTGTTATGTCAGCCAGTGTCACTCATTCACCCACCAGAAAAGACCTTGTCTTCAAGTGAGCATCCAGCAGCCCCAAAATTTGCCTCTAATCTTCCTTTACATTCACAGTGGCCTGTTTGTTGTGGTGGATGATGCTCAGCATAGGGAACACCCAGGTACTGACTGGAGGCACTGTGTACTATCAGCAAAGCTCACCCACTGCACCTCACCCACTGCTGTCTGCCTCTGGAATACTTTCCCACAGCTCCTCATTGCTCACATAATAGGCGATAGCATTGCTCTCAACACAGAATCCATTGTCACCCTCAAATACTGGAACCTTGGCAGCAGGAAATTTGTGGAGAAATTCAGGTGTGTGATAGGTGGGGCCAAAGTGGAAATGGGGTAGTACGGAGAGCACTCGGACCTGAACTCCACTGTACTGAGTGTTGGTGAGGTCCTTGAAGGCCCTCCAGTTTTTGGGATATGTGTACAGGGTTCCAGCTGCCATGGTGATTGCAGAGAGTAAGCCCCTGTTTCATATTTTTATCTCCTTTTTCCAAAGTAAGAACCTTGGCTATCAACAGCAATAAATTTACTCATTTGCACATACAGTGCACATTTAGTAGTTTCCAAAGTACCCCTAGAGTGTTAAGATTTTTTTCAACTCTTTTTGTTGGCATATACTCAAGAGTATTGGGTTCAGGAGGTACTTGAATTAATTATCTCTGTGTTTGTTACAGAGTTAAATTCAAAACTGTGTTGATTTGAAACTACTCTTAATTAATAGCATTGAGAATGATATTGTAATCTCACTGTTATAACAGGCTTAATTTCATCACACTGATAGGTAAGGAAACATCTCATTTTCAAATAGGTTTTGTTTTCCTGCATAAATTTAAAAATCTCAGACTGAGGATATAGGTCAGTTGGTAGAGTGCTTGCCTTGCAAGCATGAGGCCCTGGGTTCAATCCCCAGCAATGCAAAAAAAAAAAAAAATTAAAAATCACTTTTAGAGTAGATTTTATACTTTAAATATGCCATCTTTCACTAGCGTACATTGTTATTTGCTTGGTTTGTTTACTTTTATAATATTTTTGTGGTGCTGGTGAGTGAACCTAGAGCCTCATGGATACTATGCAAGTGTTCTACCATTGAATAACACCTAACCCTGCTTAAAATATATTTTGCATTATTTCCTTTCTATAGTATGAATGTATATTATGTATATTATATTGAGTAAATGATCATTTAACATCAGTAAAAAGAGAGGCTCAGGACTGCTATTTTGAGTATGTGCTTCATCTGCACCATGATTACAAAACCAAGAAAGCACTGTATTGTCAGTAAGTTAAGAGCCCCCCCACTTGCTTGATGAGAAGGGCCACCTTTCAAGGGGTCAAGAACCTTTAGTGATTCCACCAGCATCTTTGGTGGAAACTGATGCTTTTACAACTCTTTGGACCCGGGTAACCAGTTCAACTTAGTGTCCTCCCCTTATGATCTCATCACCCTGTCATTGTGATCAAAGGCATAAATGCTTGTATTCATTTCCAGAAGCTTGAGAGGCTTATTGTTAATAACCTACCTCTTTTCTTTTTTATAGACCTTGTGGATTTTAAGCCATGCAGATATATTATCTCTTAAGAAACATTCATAAAAGTAAAATATCAGAAAAAGATTTTTAAAATATTTTTTTAGATGTTGATACACCTGTATTTTATTCATTTATTTATATGTGGAGCTAGGCAAGCACTCTACCACTAAGTCCCAGCCCCAGAAGCAGATATTTTAAAAGGAAAATTTCATATAAATAAATGTTAAACATATTACAAAAATAGAAGGTAATCCTAAAGGTGATTAGAGCATACAAAAATGATGTCATAAAATTCTAGCTAAATGCTGTTTCATGTTTCTACTTTTTAATTGCAGAGTTGTGATGCCATTTTTATAAGAAGTGGGTACTCATATTAATCTTATTTTACAGATGAAGAGACAGAACTTGGACGTGTAGGTGACTTGCCTAAGATCACACAGCTTCTAAGAGCTTATAAGGTGAAGCTGGAATTTGAACCCTCAGCAACCTAAAATTTATGCTCAGATATTATGCAGTTTCAATAGTTAACTTCATTATTCTCGACTTTTTCCCTCTGTTTCTTTTGTCTTTTCAATTTCAACCTCTCCATCCTGCTTTTCTTTTTTTTTTTTTTCAATTGTGAACAAATGGGATACATGTTTCTCTGTACATGAAGTAAAGGCATACCATCTACGTAATCATACATTTACATAGGGTAATGGTGTTTGATTCATTCTGTTATTTTCTCCTCCCCCCCACACCCACCCCTCTTTTCCATCTATACAGTCCCTCCTTCCTCCATTCTTGCCCTCCTCCCACCCCCCATTATGTGTCATCATCTGCTTATCAGTGAGATCATTCATCCTTTTGTGTTTTGAGATTGGCTTATCTCACTTAGCATGATATTCTCCAGTTTCATCCATTTGCCTGCAAATGCCATAATTTTATTATTCTTTATAGCTGAGTAATATTCCATTATATATATATACACCACAATTTCTTTATCCATTCATCAATGGAAGGACATCTAGGTTGGTTCCACAGTCTGGCTATTGTGAATTGAGCAGCTATGAACATTGTTGTGGCTATATCTCTGTAGGATGCTGATTTTAAGTCCTTTGGGTATAGGCCAAGGAGCGGGATAGCTGGGTCAAATGGTGGTTCCATTCTAAGCTTTCTGAGGAATCTCCACACTGCTTTCCAGAGTGGCTGCACTAATTTGCAGCCCCACCAGCAATGTGTACCTTTTTTCCCACATCCTTCCAACACCTATTGTTGCTTGTATTCTTGGTATTCGCCATTCTAATTGGGATGAAATAGAATCTTAGGGTAGTTTTGATTTGCATTTCTCTTATTACTAGAGAAGTTGAACATTTTTTTTCATATGTCTGTTGATTGCTTGTAGATCTTCTGTGAAGTGTCTGTTCATTTGTTGATTTAATTATTTGTATTCTTGGTATAGAGTTTTTTGAGTTCTTTATATATTCTGGAAATTAGCGCTCTATCTGAAGTATGAGTGGCAAAGATTTTCTCCCACTCTGTAGGCTCTCTCTTCACATTGCTGATAGTTTCCTTTGCTAAGAGAAAGCTTTTTAGTTTAAATCTATCCCAGTTATTGCTTCTTGCTTTTATTTCTTGTGCTGTGGGAGTCCTGTTGAGGAAGTTTGATCCTAAGCTGACATGTTGAAGATTTGGACCTGCTTTTTCTTGATAGCCTTACTCCTATTCACTGTTAAAGGGGTGGCCATTCCTGCCAGGTTTCTGATGATAGGAACAGAAACTCTTGTGATTGGTGTAGAGGAGCGACTTAGGGAGAAGCGTCACTCGGAGATTCTGTCTTCCCTAGGGGCTACTTGGAAATGGTTTTGGTGATCATAACGACTGGGGAGCTACTGCCATTTAGGGAGCAATGTCAGAGATGTGAATGTATTTCTAAACAGTGACAGGAATGTGGTACATCCCTGCCTCTATGGTCCCAAGTTGGTGGTTGAGCACTGGCACCTTCTGGTCCCCCTGAGTTTTGTCCAACCATCCTCTAAGGAGGCTGTACATCTCATTAAGTCCTCTGTCTTCTGTCTCAACAAAGAAAATGCGTCTGAACTGCAGTGTTTGGACCCAGCCTTCTAAGAAGGAGTCAGAACATGGAACATCCTGGCTGGAGCACTCACTGGCCTCAGGAACAGAGATTTGGGTAAAAGAACCCAGACGGATCCTGATGCCCAGGGCCTGGCTTCTGGCTGTGAAATAATGAGTAGGTGGATAGCCCTTCTGTGAAGTGAACTGGCTGAACTAAATGGGTGTTTTGATAAGAAGAGCAGCCTCAGGCATTCTGCTAATGAAGCTTCCATTTCTTTCATGTCTATGAACCACACACATCTCTGTATTGTGAACTCTGGGTCCTTTTGGGTAATAGTCCCTTGGCCAGCTAATCTCTGAACTCTTTGCAGCTTGAAGTTCAGATGCTTGTGGTATTGGAACTGCAACCTGGTGACGTGAGAGCAGAGGATGCTCAGGTCTACAGGTAGCAGCAGATTTAACTGGGTGTCACTGTGGAGATCCACCAGCCGGCCAACCTGTTCAAACCCTCTGACCCTGCTTTCTGCCTCCTATACATCTTTTACCCTCATAGGACCTTCTGAGAGCATTTACCTCTTCAAGGGATCTCCCGGAATCATTTCTAGTATGGGATACATGAAACTTCAGCAACCATGTGCTGATTGAGTGATTTTCTGCTTTGAGGAACAGGACTGCCAGTCAGGAGGGCAGGACAAGGATGATTACTTCCATGCTTTACAGATGAGGAAATGGAACCCAGCAAGGCCAGGTAGTTGTCATATCTTCTAGGGGCTGAGGTGTGTTTGTTTTATAATGGGTTCCTAGAGCCCCCTTCTGAGCTGATCACCCTGTACTTCCAGAAGGGTACAGGAGCCAGGAGGTTACAGGTTGGCTGCTGGTGCCCCGGAGAAGTGGCAGTGACTAAGAAGGAGCCAGAGGGATTTCAGGGAAGAACCTCGGGGGTGGGGCCGCTGAGCCTGGGGCCCAAGAAAATGGGGGAGGGGCTTGGGATGACTGGAAGTGGCCATTGGTCCTCATGAAAGGGCAAATGGTATATAACACTCTTTAGAGAAGGTGATGGGTTTGTAATGTCACAGGTGATTCTAGAATGGTTTCCTGTGTACCTTTTCAAGTGTCTGGTCATGCTTTTCCCTACCTTTTTTTTGGTATCAGAGATTGAACCCAGGGTCCTTAACCACTGAGCCACATTCCCAGCCCTTTTTTATATTTTATATTTTATTCACTGAGTTGCTAAGGGCCTTGCTAAGTTGCTGAGGCTGTCTCTGAACTTGCAATCCTCCTGCCTTAACCTCCCAAGCCACTGGGATTATAGATGTGCACCACTGCGCCCAGTGCTTTTCCTTACTGGTTCTGCCTACTACTGATCAGTGTTCCATTACCAGCTGCATCCCTTACTGGAGCTGTAGGGCAACTTACATCTGGTTCTACAGTTCCTCTGGCCCCACTGAATAGGGTGCTCCTTCCTGGCCATGTACCCACTCTTTCCTGCTGGGCAGCACTTGTTCAGTATTCTGCACCCTTGACCATATGTTTGCCCCAGGATCTCTGGTGGTTCAGATGCTGCCAGTGTCTGAGGTCTCTTTTAAGCCTTTTCTTGTCTCTCTTACTTCAGGACAGAGATTGACCCCTTTGTTCAGAAAACTTCTTATTGACAGTGGTCTCTGTTCCCTCTTCAAGGTGTGCACAGAAGATACTGTCTGCCTAGGCTCCATGGTGCTGGGTGGAACTGTGTTCACAGAAGCCAGTCTCCTAGAGTCATGTGACCTCTTGCACAGGTGAACCAGCCAGCTCTGCTTTCAGATTCTCTCTCTGACTTGGAGTATGGTGCTGGACAAATATCTCCTTCCCATCTTTTGTAGAGGGCCATTTTAGAGTCTTTGGGAAAATCTACTGTGAAGCAGCTGCTGCTATCTCTGTGTTCAAGGTGGAATAACTGAGTGATGGAGGCTGTGCTGCCCTGCTGGAAACAGGCCTGCTAGGGACACTGGAACCTCTTGGTCCTGGGGCACTTTTGCAGGGCGTTGATGGCTACTGATCCAGGCGTGGAGGGCTGCATTTAAGGCATCTCAGTCCACTCTGGTGGAGCCACATTTGAATGGGCTACGGGCAGTGGGAGGAGGTAAGCTAGTACTTTCTCCTGCATTTCCTTGTTAGATATTTTTTTATTTCTTTTGTGATATGGATATGTAGGGGGGGGTCTCTCAGCCATGTCCCGCGTGAATGAGAAAAGGGTTAACTGCTAGAGGATGATGTTGACTGTAAATCAGTTACCATAAACTTATCAATAAACACACAAGAGCCAATACTCTTTTTAAATTAGAGGGGATACAATGGATCTGGCCATACCAACTCTGGCCTCTAACAACATGGAGTAGCCCAACTCTCTTTTATTTGTAGGCACACAGGTAAGGGGGCCCAGAACATGGGGGATGGGAGGCGACTTCTGTGATGAATAGGATGGGGTGGAGTTAGAACTCTGTGTCATGAGGCTTGACCTAGTCTGATTCTGCTAAATAAGGATGACTTCCCACATGTGTGCTTTTGCCTAGTATTCTGTGAAAATTTTTATTTTAGTTTTAGATGGACACAGTACCTTTATGTATTTTAAAATATTTTTATTTGTAGATGTACACAGTACTTTCATTTATTTTGTTTTTATGTGTTGCTGAAGATTGAACCCAGTGCCTCACAGGTGCTAGGCAAGCACTGTACCACTGAACCACAACCCCAACCCAGTTTATATCATTTAAAGCAAGGCCAAGGCTCCTAACGAAGAACTGACTCTGGAGAAAGAATCTATATTGCAGACTCCTCACTTTCTACAGGGCACAGATCCTTCAGTTGCCAGACACTGTGTAGCATAAAGCAGTACCTCTCCAAGTATGCCCAGGATCCTGGGGGCATCCTTACCCTTTCAGGAAATCCATGAGGAAAATCATTATCTTCATAATACCAAGGTATCATTTTCCTTTCTCTTCCTTTCTCACAGTATACAGTGGCATTTCCAGAGACCATATGACATGTGATGACATCATTGTTCTGATAGTTAATTGGGGTACATGTTTGGGATTTTCACTTTTTTAGAAGTATTTTTTTTTTTTTTTTTTTTTAATTGTGGTTGGAACACACAAAACAAAATTTACTATTTTAGTTTCTTTTTTTCCCCCAGTGCTGAGGACTGGACCCAGGACCTTGTACACCTGTTAGGCATGTATGTGCCCTACCCCCAACCTCATTTTAACCATTTATTAGCATACAATTCAGTGACATTAAGTACATTCAGAATGTTATGCAACCTTTACAATAGCCCATTTCTAGAACTTTTTGAATAGAAATTATGTCCTCATTCAAGTAACTTCCGCCTTTCTCCTCCCCCGCCCCAGCCTGTGGCAACCACTAACCTATTTCCTTTCTTTCTTACCCCTCCTCTTTTTCTCTTTTCTTTTCCTCTTACTCCCTCCCTCCCATTCGTCTTCCTTTCTTTTCTTTCCTTTCCTCTTTTTTCTTCTTTTAACTCAGTGGTGCTGAACTGCACCCCAAGCCCTACTTAATTTGTTATGAGACTGAGTTTTGCTAGTAAGTTTTCTGAGACTAGCCTGGAATTTACAGTCCTCCTGCCTCAGCCTCCAGAGTAACTGGGATTTCAGGCATGCACCAGAATGCCTGACCTCCATTCTCTTAACAAGATGTCTTTTGTGCTAAATTTTGATGAAGTCCAGTTTGTCAACTTATGTAGGTCATGCTTTTGGTATACTGTGGGGGTCCTCTCTGCCACGTCCCACGTGGGTGATAAAAGGGTTAACTGTGGGAGGATGATGTTGGCAGTTTTTCACTCAATTACCCGAAAAACTTATCTACTCAAACACATAAGAGCCAACACTCGTTTTAAATGAAAGGGGGCATGGCAGGTCTAGCCATACCAGCTCTGGCCTCTTAAAACAACTCACCCAACTCTCTTTTATTTATAATACAAAGGTAAAGGAGGCAAGGACCAGGAGGAACTTCTGTGATGGACAGGATAGGGTGGAGTTAGGGGAGCCATTCTCTTAGGGGGAATATTCCAGAAGGAGACAGGGAACCACTCCTACACAGCACCACATGCTTCCCAGTAATTCTTAGAAGCCAGGCATCTGTGTCCCATGGCTCATCCTAGTCTGATTCTGCTAAATAAGGATGGCTTCCCACAGAATACATATAAGAAATCTTTGCCAAGGTCAAAGATTTTCTTCCTGTTTTCTTCTATAAGTTTGATCCTTTGAGGCTTTACATTTAGGTCTGTGATCTGTTTTGAATTAAGTTTTGCATGTGGTCCAAAGTACTTTTAAAAAAATGAGCAGACAGTTGTTCCAGTTTTATTTGTTGATAATACTGTTCTTTCTCTAGTGAATTGCCTTTGCACTTGTGTCATAAGTCAGCTCTCATACGTGTGGGTCTGTTTCTGTGATCTGTATTGTGACTTATACCAAAATGTTTTGATAACTGTTCCCTTATAGTAAGTCTTCAAAGTTGTTTTGAGTGTTCTAGTCCTTTGTACTTCCATATGAATTTTAGTCAGTTTATTAGACTCTACAAAGGGGCATGCTGGAATATTATTGAGGTTGCACTGACTCTGTAGATCAGTTTGGATAGAATGAATAATAATTTTGAATCTACTAATACTTGAACCCTGTATATCTCTGTGTAAGGTTAGGTCTTTTAAAAGTTTCAGGAATGTTTTAAAGTTTTGAGTATATAGGACTTATATATCTTCTGTTAGGTTTATCTCTAAGTCTTATTTTTTTGATGCTATTGTTTATAGTAAATTTTTTTTTAATTGTTGATGGACTTTTATTTTATTTATTTATTTGTATATGGTGCTGAGAATTGAATCCAGTGCTTTACATATGACAGACACTGAGCCACAACCTCAGCCTCATGTTTATGGTAATTTAAAAAATATTTAAATTTCTGGTGAGTTTGTGTAAAATTGGTATTAGTTATTTCTTAAACGTTGGGTAGACTCTTCCAGTTAAGTCACTTAGATCTGGAGTTTTGTGTAAAGGTTTTTTTTTTGGGGGGGGGTGGGTACCAGGGATTGACTTCCAGGGCATTGGACCACTGAGCCACATCCCCAGCCCTATTTTGTATTTTATTTAGAGACACAGGGTCTTATTGAGTTGTTTAGCACCTTGCTTTTGCTGAGGCTGCCTTTGAACTCAGGATCCTCCTGACTCAACCTCCGTAGCTGCTGGAATGCATAAAGGTTTTTAACTAAAAATTCGGTTTCCTTTTAGCTATAGGACTATTCAGGTTACTGATTTCTTTTTTCTTTCTTTTCTTCTTTTTTGGTATTAGGAATTAAACCCAGGGGTGCTTAACCGCTGAGCCACATCCCCAACCCTTTTTATATTGTATTTTAGAGACAGGGTCTCACTGAGTTGTTTAGACCCTCTAGGTTGCTGAGACTGGTTCTGAATTCGACATCCTCCTGTCTCAGCCTTCAGAGTTGCTGGGATTATAGGCATGCACCACCATGTCTGTTTTGATGTCAGAAAAAAAAAACAGTTCTTGTTCTTATTTTTTCTTTGTTTTTGTGGTTTTTATTTTATCAGTTTCCACTCTTTATTAAATTATTCCTATTGCTGGTTTCAGTTACTCCTTTCTAATTCGTTTTCTTTTCTCCTCCTCCCCTACCCCACCCCCTGCCACTCTTCCCCCACCCCCCAACACCCAAGGGTTCTGAACCACTGAGCCACATCCCCTGCCCTTTTTTAAAATTTTGAGACATGGTCTTGCTAAGTTGAGAGGCTAACTTGCAATCCTCTTACCTCAGCCTCCCAAGTCACTTGGATTACAGATGTTTGTGACTGCCATAGCTCTTTTCTCATTTCTTTCTTTCTTTCTTTTTTTTTAATATTCTTTAGTTGTTGATGGACCTTTATTTTATTTATTTTACGGTACTGAGAATCAAACCCAATGTCTCTCACATGCTAGGCAAGTGCCCTACCACTGAACTACAGTCCCAATCCCTCTTTTCTCATTTCTTAAAGTGTAAACTGAAGTTATTGATTTAAGACTTCTTTTTCAGGATAGGAATTTTCTGCTATAAATTAGCCCTGAGAGTAATTTGGTTGCATTCCACAACTTTTCATTAATTTAACAATCTTTCTAATTTTTCTTTCTCTTCTTTGACCCATAGGCTACTTAAATGTATCAGTTTCCATTTAGTGGAGATTTTCCAAATGATTTTTTTTTTTTTTTTTTTTTTTTTTTTTTTGCGGTGTTGGGAATTGAACCCAGGGCCTTGTGCATGCAAGGCAAGCACTCTACCAACTGAGCTATCTCCCCAGCCCTCCAAATGATTTCTGCTATTGATTTTTAATTTAATTTGTTGTGGTCATAGTTGGTATAATTTGAATAATTTTAAATTTATTGAGACCTGTTTTATGACCCATAGTGTTATTATGGAAAATATTATGTGTACTTTTGAAAAGAATATATATTCTTCTGTTACTGGGTGGAATTTTCTATAAATGTCAGTTGGGTCCATTTGGTTTATATTGTTGTTCAGGTTGCCTTTATCTGTATTCTTACTGATTTTTTTATCTTCTAGCACAAGGGACATTGAAAGTTCATTGTAATTGTGGACTTGTCTATAGGAATTTTCTTCATGCATTTTGGAAGTTTGTTAATAAGTACATAAACATTTATTATTATTTGATGGATCAAATCCTTTATTGTTACTAAATGACTTTTTTTATTCTTAGTAGTACTGTGAGGTCTGTCTTGTGTGATAGTAATGTAACCACTCTAGTTGTCTTTATCATGTACTGTGATTGGAACATATCTCCCCAAATTCGTGTGTTGGAAACTTAATTCCTTATGCAACAGTGTTGAGAGGTGGTCCCTTTGAGAGGACACTATCTCATGAGGTTATGAGGGCATGAATGAATTAAGACAGTAATTGCAGAAGTGGGTTAGTTATTTAAAAAGGGAATTTGGCCTCCTTTTACTCTTTCTTACATGCTTTCTCACCGTATAATATCTTTTGTCATGTTACGATGCAGCCAGAAGGCCATTACCTAAGGCAGACCGTCTGATCTTGGACTTCCCAGCCTCCAGAATAACCATGTAAATGTCTATTGATACTGATAGTTTACCTAGTCTGTTGTATTCTTTTAAACCACAGAAAATGGACTAAGATAACATGGTTTATCTTTTTTCCAGTTTTTATTTTTATCTCTATATTGTTATATAAAATGCATTTCTTTTAGTTAATACAGATGCTTCTTGCCTTGTGATGGGATCATGTCCCCAGTAAGCCTATGTAATTTGAAAATAGTAAGTTAAAAATGCATTTAATACACCTAACATGCTGAACAGCATAACTCAGCAACATAGTACACTGGTAGAGTATTGGTTATTTGTACCTTTTTTTCTTTTTTGGTGGTGGTGGTACTCGGGATTGAACTCAGCATTCTACCACGGAGCTGTACCCTCAGCCTCTTTTATTTTTTATTTTGTGACAGGGCTTCAGTAAGTTGTGGAGGCTGGCCTCAAGCTTGTGATCCTCCTGCGGTAGCCTCCCAAGTCTCTGGTATTATTCTTACTATCTTGATTATGTGACCACACATGACTAACTCAGGAAAAGATCAAACTTCAACATAAGGTTTCTGTTGAATGTATATCACTTTTGCACCTTTGTAAAGTTGAAAAATTATAAATAGTGATCATTGTAAGTCAGGAACTATCTTTGTATAGTTGAGCTTGCCTTTTTACCTGTGTGACAAAATCTGTTGTTTGGGGTATTTAGATTACTCTGTATGTTTATTTAACAAAAACCTACCAGGTTGTCTTTTTTGGGGGGAGTGGGTATTTGGGATCTCATTATATTGCCCAGGATGGTCGTAAACTCCTGGGCTCAAGGGATATTGATTAGCTAGGGCTATAGGTGTGTGCCACCACTCCCAACTGTCATTCATTTTTGTGACAGTTTCATTTTTTCTTTTTTTGGTCTTGGATCATTTTTTATGACATTTTGTCTTTGTTGATTTATTTGCTATATTTCTTTTTAAAAATTTTTTAAAATTTTGATTCCTTGTACACAAATGGGGCACAATTACTGTTTTTCTGGTAGTACATGAAGTAGAGTCACATCATTTGCATAATCATACTTGTACATAGGGTAATGATGTTTGTTTCATTCTATTATTTTTCCTTCCCCCCAGCCCCTTCCCACCCCTCATTTTCCTCTATACAATCCATCCTTCTTCCATTCTTGCCTCCCTCCCATTCCTGGTTTTGTATCATCACCCACTTACCAGAGAAATCATTCAGCCTTCGATTTTTTGGGATTGGTTTATCTCACTTAGCATGATATTCTCCACCTGCATCCATTTACCTGCATATGCCATAATTTTATTCTTCTTTAGGGGTGAATAATATTCCATTATTTGCTATAATTCTTAATTGCATTATTTCAGCAATATACACCTTTACCTTACTGTGGTCTATCTTCAAGTGATAGACTGCTTTACCTACAGAATAACCCTTCAAGCAGTGTACTTCTGTTTCTCTTTCCAACTTTTGGGCTATTCTTAGAATTCTACTTTTTTTTTTTTTATCTAATATTTTTATTCAGATTTTGTTTCTAGAATGTATACCAGACAAAATAACTTAAGCATTTCCTTAAAATTGATAGCTTATTACATATCTACAAATTAGGAATATTATGCCATCCGTATAACAAAAATACACTACTGTTTATTGCAATATGCTTGGAAAGTAAGACTTTTTGGTAGAGGTTCTTGTATTACTTTACTGAGAATATAATATATTAATGTTTGTTGCTTCTAGGGAATGATATTTAAGGTAATTTTCAATTAGTTTTTATATTCCTTTTTAAAATATGTCATTAAGAAACCTATAGTACTTTCAATAAAATAAAAATTTATTCAAAATGTTTCTAGACTAAAAATTGTGTATTCTCATCAAGTGAAAAAATGTATGAATATCATAAATGTTTAGTTTAAAATAATCCAAAAAGTACTGCACCTTTTTCAAAGCATCCTTTAGAATATAAATTCTAAACAATGCCAGACCTTAGCATGAAGAAGTTTTCCATATTCACATAATTGATCAAAGCATTTTCTCAATCTCTTATATGGATTCTAGTCAGCAAAGAACCTAATGTGTAATCTTCCAGATATGGACTCTCCTGTGACAACCAGTGAGTCAAGTTGAGACTCAGTGCCTTGATCAAACTGGTACAGACAGCTTTTCATTAGCAGAGACTTAGCAAGTGATTGGGCTCCCATATCTCGCACTACAGTGATCACAATCATGTATTTAGTATTCTATTGTAATGAACATTGGATCATTACTGACTGCAAATAAGTGGAAAAAAAAACATTAATGTCAATCCAACTGACATTCTCTCACCTGGCTTATGCTGAAACTAATGCAAAAGTAACTTATAAAACTAGTCTCAATTGGTAACTGGCAGAATCTACAGTTGTATCACTCCTTGCTTCTTCTGGACTCCGTTTCCATTCTCCTTTGGACAATTGCTTTGACATTATTAAACAAATAAAAACACTTAAAGATACAAGGAAATAAGATACTGGCATGATATTATACTTAAATAATTGAGCTTAAAATGCAATGGTGAAATATACATAATGTAGTGTGGATGTTAATATCTTTATGCAACTTCATTTCAAGATAATTACTTTGAAACAGGAAGTCCTGGAAATCAGGAATATAATACAAGGCACAAGAGTTTGGTCTTCATACAGTGGTCTTCATAAGGACTGTTTATAAACTAATAAGAGGTGGCGGTATCATACAAATTATGATTCAGTAGTCTGAACCAGAATTTCATGTGCTTATAAGTTCAGTAAAGTAAGACTATTGCAAAAAATGGTCACATAAGGTTTTGATCTTTACCTGGGCAAAAGATGAAGAATACATTATCACAATGACAATGAGAATGGTAAGAATATGTTGTGATTGCTTCTAACTAAAACTAATATGGTATAACAACAAACTGACTTTTCTTTAAAACATATCTACTTGAGAGAGTAGCTTCTTGAACAAATCAGTTTCTGACTTTCCAATTACTAATTTGAATTGTATCAACTGCTGCTTTTTCATAAGATAAATGTTAAGAAAAAATATTTTCGAAATAAGTAGTTATATATATTTTTTGCCATAAAATGTTCAGAAGAGGCTTCAGGAAATCTGGAAAGGTTTTGCTTCAAACCAAAAAGTTTTCTTTGAAAAAAACTTAGATCTTTAATAATTAAAATTCTACCTAATAATCAGTTGAGCAGCTAACATGTATTTAATGTGCCATAAACTGTACCTGACTCTTACAAACCAACTAAAATATATGTATACACACATACACAGAGACACATGAATGCACATACAAACATTATGTCATGTTATATGCGTTTTTTAAAATTTATTTTTATTGTAAACAAATGGGATACATGTTGTTTCTGTTTGTACATGAAGTAAAGGCATACCATTTGTGTAATCATACATTTACATACGGTAATGATGTTTGATTCATTCCATTATTTTTTCCTTCGCCCCACCCCTCCCACCCCTCTTTTCCCTCTGTACAGTCCCTCCTTCCTCCATTCTTGCCCTCCTCCCACCCCCCATTATGTGTCATCATCAGCTTATCAGTGAGATTGTTCGTCTTTTGGATTTTTGAGATTGGCTTATCTCACTTAGCATGATATTCTCCAATTTCATCCATTTGCCTGCAAATGCCATAATTTTATTATTCTTTATAGCTGAGTAATATTCCATTGTATATATATATATATACCACAGTTTCTTTATCCATTCATCAATTGAAGGACATCTAGGTTGGTTCCACATCTGGCTATTGTGAATTGAGCAGCAATGAACATTGATATGGCTATATCTCTGTAGTATGCTGATTTTAAGTCCTTTGCGTATAGGCTGAGGAGTGGAATAGCTAGGTCAAATGGTGGTTCCATTCCAAGTTTTCTAAGGAATCTCCACACTGCTTTCCAGAGTGGCTGCACTAATTTGCAGCCCCACCAGCAATGTATGAGCGTACCCTTTTCCCCACATCCTTCCAACACCTATTGTTGCTTGTATTCTTGATAATCGCCATTCTAATTGGGATGAGATGGAATCTTAGTGTAGTTTTGATTTGCATTTCTCTTATTACTAAAGATGGTGAACATTTTTTCATGTTTGTTGATTGCTTGTAGATCTTCTGTGAAGCGTCTGTTCATATCCTTAGCCCATTTGTTGATTGGATTATTTGCGTTCTTGGTATAGAGTTTTTTGAGTTCTTTATATATTCTGGAAATTAACGCTGTATCTGAAGTATGAGTGGAAAAGATATTCTCCCACTCTGTAGGCTCTCTCCTCGCATTGCTGATAGTTTCCTTTGCTGAGAGAAAGCTTTTTAGTTTGAATCTATCCCAGTTGTTGATTCTTGCTTTTATTTCTTGTGCTATGGGAGTCCTGTTGAGGAAGTCTGATCCTAAGCCAACAGTTTGTACCTACTTTTTCTTGAAGATTTGGACCTACTTTTTCTTCTATAAGATGCAGGGTCTCTGTTCTGATTTCAAGGTCTTTGATCCGTTGTGATTTGATTTTTGTGCAGGATAAGAGATAGGGGTTTAGTTTCATTCCGTTGCATGTGGATTTCTAATTTTCCCAGCACCATTTGTTGAAGAGGCTATCTTTTCTCCATTGCATATTTTGGCACCTTTGTCTAGTATGAGAAATTTGTATTTATTTGGGTTTGTGTCTCTGTCCGCTATTCTGTACCATTGGTCTACCTGTGTATTTTGGTACCAATACCATGCCGTTTTTGTTACTATTGCTCTGTAGTATCGTTGAAGTTCTGGTATTGCTATACCCCCTGTTTCATTCTTCCTGCTAAGGATTGCTTTAGCTATTCTGGGTTTCTTATTCTTCCAGATGAATTTCATGATTGCTTGCTCTATTTCCATAAGGTATGTCATTGGGATTCATTGAATTGCATTGAATCTGTATAGCACTTTTGGTAGTATGGCCATTTTGACAATATTAATTCTGCCTATCAAAGAACATGGGAGATCTTTCCATCTTCTAAGGTCTTCCTCAGTTTCTTACTTCAATGTTTTGTAGTTTTCATTGTAGAGATCTTTTACCTCTTTGGTTAGATTGATTCCCAAGTATTAATTTTTTTTGAGGCTATTGCAAATGGAGTTGTTTTCCTCATTTCCCTTTCAGAAATTTCGTCGCTTGCGTATAAAAATACTTTAGATTTATGTGTGTCGATTTTATAGCCTGCTATTTTGCTGAATTCATTAATGAGGTCTAGAAGTTTTCTGGAGGAGTTTTTTGGATCCTCTAAATATAGAAATCGTGTCATCCGTAAATAGTGACAGCTTAAGTTCCTCTTTTCCTATTCGTATCCCTTTAATTTCTTTGGTCTGCCTACTTGCTCTGGCTAGAGTTTCGAGGACAATGTTGAATAGAAGTGAAAGAGGACATCCCTGTCTTGTTTCCATTTTTAAAGGGAATGGTTTCAGTTTTTCTCCATTAAGAATGATGTTGGCCATGGGCTTAGCATAAATAGCCTTTACAATGTTCAGGTATGTTCCTACTATCCCTATTTTTTCTAGTGTTTTGAGCATGAAGGGGTGTTGTATTTTGTTGAATGCTTTTTCTGTGTCAATTGATATAACCATGTGATTCTTATCCTTAAGTCTATTGACATGATGGATTACGTTTATTGATTTACGGATGTTAAACCATCCTTGCATTCCAGGGATGAACCCCACTTGATCGTGGTGCACAATTTTCTTAATATGTTTTTGGATACGGTTTGCCAGTATTTTGTTAAGACTCTTTGCATCTATATTCGTCAAGGATATTGGTCTAAAATTTTCTTTCCTTGATGTGTCTTTGCCTGGTTTGGGTATGAGGGTGATATTAGCTTCTAGTAGGGTTCCCTCCTTTTCTATTTCCTAGAATACCTTGAGAAGTATTGAATGAGTTCTTCTTTGAAGATCTTGTAGAACTCAGCTAAGATCCATCTGGTCCTGGGCTTTTCTTGGATGGTATGCTTTTGATGGCTTCTTCTATTTCATTGCTTGATATTGATCTGTTTAAATTGTGTATGTCCTCCTGGTTCAATCTGGGAGGAGCATATGTCTGTAGAAATTTGCCGATGTCTTCGGTATTTTCTATTTTGTTGCAATATAGATTTTCAAAGTAGCTTCTCATTATGTTCTGTATCTCAGTGGTGTCTGTCGTGATATTTCCTTTTTCATCACAAATTTTATTAATTTGAGTTTTCTCTCTCCTTCTCTTTGTTAGTGTGGCTAAGGGTTTGTCTATTTTGTTGACTTTCTCAAAGAACCAACTTTTTGTTTTGTCAATTTTTTGAATCGTTTCTTTTGTTTCAATTTCATTGATTTCAGCTCTGATATTAATTATTTCCTGTCTTCTACTACTTTTGCTGTTATTCTGTTCTTCTTTTTCTAGGGCTTTGAGCTGTAATGTTGGGTAATTTAGTTGTTGACTTTTCATTCTTTTCTGGAATGCTCTCCATGCAATGAATTTTCCTCTTAGTACCGCTTTCATAGTGTCCCAGAGATTTTGATACATTGTGTCGTCGTTCTCATTGACCTCTAAGAATTTTTTTAATCTCCTCCCTGATGTTTTCTGTTATTCATGTTTCATTCAATAGCATATTATTTAGTCTCCAGGTGTTGGAGTAATTTCTGTTTTTTATTTTGTCATTGATTTCTATTCTCAGTCCATTATGATCTGGTAGAACACAGGCAGTATCTCTATTTTTTTGCATTTCCTAAGGACTGCTTTGTGGCATAACATGGTCTATTTTTGAGAAGGTTCTACGGACTGCTGAGAAGAAAGTGAATCCGCTCGTTGATGGACGGAATATTCTTTATATGTCTATTAAGTCTAGGTTATTGATTGTATTATTAGTTCTATGGTTTCTTTGGTTGGGTTTTGTTTGAAAGATCTATCTAGTGGTGACAATGGTGCATTAAAGTCACCCAGAATTATTGTGTTGTGGTCTATGTGATTTCTGAAATTGAGAAGGATTTGTTTGATGTCTTCCTGATTTATGGTTCCCTTAAGCAGTATGAAATGTCTTTCTTTATCCCTTCTGACTAACTTTGGCTTGACGTCGACTTTATCTGATATAAGGATAGAAACCCCCTTTTTTTTACTGAGTCCATGTGCGTGGTAGGTTTTTTCCCATCCTTTCACCTTTAGTCTGTGGATGTCTTTTTCTATGAGATGAGTCTCTTGCAGGCAGCATATTGTTGGGTCTTTCTTTTTAATCCAATCTGCCAGTCTATGTCTTTTGATTGATGAATTTAGGCCATTAACGTTCAGGGTTATTATTGAGATATGATTTGTATTCCCAGTCATTTGACTTATTTTTGGTTTTTAAGTTGGCTTGGTTTCTCCTTTGAGTGGATTTTTCTCTAAGGTAGTTCCTCCCTTTGCTGATCTACATTGTTGTTTTTCATTTCCTCCTCATGGAATATTTTGTTGAGAACATTCTGTAGCGCAGGCTTTCTATTTGTAAATTCTTTTAGCTTTTGTTTATCATGGAAGGATTTTATTTCATCTTCAAATCTGAAGGTTAGTTTTGCTGGGTGTAGGATTCTTGGTTGGCATCCATGTTCTTTCAGAGCTTGAAATATGTTGTTCCAGGCCCTTCTAGCTTTTAGAGTCTGGGTTGAGAAGTCTGCTGCTATCCGTATTGGTCTCCCCCTATATGTAATCTGAAGCTTTTCTCTCGCGACCTTCAAAATCCTATCTTTATTTTAAATGTTAGGCATTTTCATTACAATATTCCTTGGTGTGGATCTGTTGTGATTTTGTGCATTTGGTGTTCTGTAAGCCTCTTGTATTTGATTTTCCATTTCATTCTTCAGGTTTGGGAAATTTTCTGATATTATTTCATTGAATAGGTTGTTCATTCCTTTGGTTTGTATCTCTGTGCCTTCCTCAATCCCAATAATTCTTCAATTTGGTCTTTTATGATGTCCCATAGTTCTTGTAGATTCTGTTCATGATTTCTTACCATCTTCTCTGTTTGGGTAACTTTATTTTCAAGATTAAATATTTTGTCTTCATCATCTGAGGTTCTGTCTTCCAAGTGGTCTAGTCTTTTGGTGATGCTTTCCATTGAGTTTTTTATTTGGTTTATTGTTTCCTTCATTTCAAGGATTTCCATTTGGGTTTTTTTTTTTGAGAATCTCTATCTCTTTGTTGAAATGGTCTTTTGCTTCCTGCAGTTGCTTTTTCAACTGCTTATTGGTATGATCATTCATTGTCTGTATTTGCTCTCTTATCTCATCCTTTGCTTTGCAAATCATCTTAATCATGTATAAAGTCCTTTTCTGACATTTCTTCTACCATACTGTCGTTGGATTCTATTAATATAGAATCTAGATTTGTTTGGATCATTTTCTTCCCTTGTTTTTTCATGTCATTCATGTATCTCCCCCTCTAGCAGTGCAGATCTGGGGTATTGCAGATTCCCCCCTATTGGCTTATAGTGGCCCTATAGTTTTCCAAAACCTTTAAGGGGAGATCAGTATTAGCAGTGCCCAATTCAGATACTATGCAATCCTAGACCAAATAGCCCCTATGAGGATATTAACAATGTCATAATAAACAGAATGAGTTCAAATATTATCTTCAGTAAAACAAACAGATTTGCAGTAAGGTCTGCAGTTTGTAATGGAGGACAAAGAGGATGCAGAGGGATGTAGAATGTGGCTGTTAATGGGATAAGAAAAGAATATTCAGAAGTTCTAGATAATAGAAATGGTGAGAGTGTAATCAAAAGAAATTGGATATTAGCATGCAAAAAAGGGAGAAAGGGACTCTGAGGGAACAGGTAAACAAAAGGAAAAGAGAACAAGAAAAGTAAAGAAATAAAAACTTAAATTTTTTCAATAAGGAGAAAAAAGAAAATCTACAGTATTTCAGTCATATAGTAATGAAACCTCCCAGTGTTCAGTAGCCTGATGCATGAGAGGTACCTGACAATGAACTTCAAGCCTCCAGCAGGTGTCTCAGGATGGGATTTGCCCCATCTAAAGATGGGATCTACGACTTCCAGGATTATCCAAGATGGCTGCTCTGGCTTCTAAATGTGTTGGCAGATGGGGAGCTGCAGCTCAGGGTGTGGAGGTGGTCAGCTGGAGGTCCTGGAGGCGGGATGTGGTTGGTCAGGCAGGGGTCCTGGAGGTCGGGTGTGTTTGGTTTGGTTGTGGGATCCTGGAGGCTGGGTGCAATCAGTCGGTCTGGGGTCCCGGTGATAGGGCACAGTCAGTTGGTCTGGGGTTCCTGGCAACAGGGAGCAGTCAGTCAATGTGAGGGCCCCGGAGACAGGGAGTGATCAGTTGGGCTGAGGGATCCTTGAAACAGGGCTCAGTCAGTCTGGCCAGGGGTCCTGTGGGACCTGGCTGTCATCTCAAAATGGTGGCAGCCACGTGTAATCAAACCTGCAGGTACTGTGACAGAGAACTTCCAGGCAACAGCAGGCAGCTGGTGCTCCACTGGTTGTTGGCGATCAGTTTGCTGACTGTTGTCGGACGATGGGGAGGTGAACCTTGTGCTTTGGGTGATGGATAGGTGTAAGGCAGGCGATGGACAGGCGACAGGCAGGCAAATGGCAGATGATAGATGTCTGACAGTGAGCAATCTGCACTCAAAAAAGGCGTCGATATGCTGGCAGACTGCAGGTCATCACAGCAGACAAATGGGATAAACAGCAGGGCATTGATAAGCAGCAAAAAGTGCCTCACCGAGTAACAGATAACCTCTGCTTGAAACCGGAGTTACGGAGTGACAAGGAACGAAGCCTCCCTCTAGTCCGCCATCTTGGATCTCCCCAGAACTCTACTTTTTTAAAAAATATTTTTTTAGTTGTAGATGGACACAATATCTTTATTTATTTTTATGTGCTGAGGACTGAACCCAGTGCCTCACACATGGGAAGCATGTGCTCTACCACTAAGCCACAGCCCCAGATCCAGAATTCTTCTTTTATAAAAGTATTTTTGCCTTAAATAATTGTAGATTGATAGCTTTTTTCCTTTCTCTTTCAGAAATGTCTCTCCATTGTTGTCTTAGCTGGTGTTGATTCTAATGAGAACTCTGTTGTCATTTTTCTCTGCATAGTATGCCTTTTTTTCTCTGCCTACTTTTAAGATTTTATATTTCTAGTGCTCGGGCCTTAGTGAGCTAATTGGATTTGTGTGATTATTATATTTTCATCATTGGTAAAAATTTTTGTCATTGTTTCTTCAAATATTCTCTCTGTTCCCCTGTCCAATTCTATGTGTGTTAGGGGATTTAAAGTTCTCCTGTGTTATTGGTGCTCTGCTCATTTTTTTTTAGTTCATTTTTCTTTTCTTTGTGTAATTCTGAGTGTTTCTGTTGTTGTCTTCAAGTCACTAATGTTTTTTTTTTTTTATGAAATCAAATCTTTGAATCCTACAGAATATATATCCTCTTAGGTGTTGTCATTTTCATTTCTAAGTAATAGGTTTGCTTCTTTTTGTATCATCTATATCTCTGCTTGACACTTTAAAATTTTCCTTTAGCTTCTTGAGCATTTGCAAATTATAATAACTTTTAAAATGTCCTTGCCCTATTATATTATTTGTGCCATTTCTGTTCAGTTTTTATTGATTGACTTTCCTCCTTGTTGAGGTTGTAATCACCTGTTTCTTTGTGTGCCTGAAGATTTGTTCTGATTGTCACACTTTGTGAATTTTACCTTTTTGGTGCTGAATATTTCCACATTTTTATGAATATTCTTTAGCTTTGTTTTATTATGCAACTTGGAAACCGTTTGATCCTTTCAATTTTTGCTTTTAATTTTTGTTAGAGGACTACAGCAGCACTTAGAGTTAATTTTTCATCATTACTGAGGCAAGAATCTTCTGAGCATACTCCACACAGTGCCCCATAAGGCATGGGTATTTCCAGTCTAATGCTGTTGCCAGCTCTGTTGAACTTGAGTCATTGAGCTCACTTATTCTTTATGATGGCGGTTCTTTTCACAGCTTGGGACACTTTCCTCATACTGAGGTCCTTAGGGGGACCTGTGGAGTCTTGCCATGTACCGCTCTCTCTTGCCCAGTACTCTGCCCTGTAATCCTGACAACTTGCTTCCCCCAACTTGCAGCTGCATCTGCTCAACTCTCAGCATCCGCCAGTTCCTGACTTGGTAATCAGCTGTCCTTCATTACCTGAGGTCCAGTGTCTAGAGAACTTGTTGTTCCTTATTTTGTTGTGGTTTGTTTGATTTTTTGGCTCTGCTGTAATCCACTTCAGGGTGTTTCACGTGTCAGGGAAGAACTCTACCATTAAATAATATCCCCAGCCCATTTTATAAAGACTGTCTTTTAGTTTCTATTGACTTGATTTATTACAGTGTGTGGTGGGAGTAGAGGAGACTAAAACTGAAGATAACAGTTCCTTTGTCTATGGTCCTTCTTCCTCCCTTTTCCATTTGGGAAATTAGTCCATCTTGGACCAAAGGAAGCCTTTGGAGAAGCATGGAGTTGGAGCTCTTCCCTCCCACTGTCCCTCCTCACCCAGCATTTTTTTTTTTTTTTTTTAACACAGGGGTCATTTTGCCCTAGGTGTCTTCAGGGGAATAGGTTATTTATGTGTGTATGTGTGCGCATGAGTGCTGTAAGTTGTGCCCCCTACCTGCTTAGGTGGGTTAACCTTCATTGATAAATTAGAGTAATGTTTGCCCCTGATTACTTAGGGCAGTGATGAAACACTCAGCTGCATGTATAGTTCCTTTTTGCCCCTAACTTTAAATAGAATGATACCAGAAGAAGGAAGACAGTTGAAGAAGCAAATGTACCAGTATGCTGTGGTTGGTTTTCTTCTTCGTATGTCATCAGACTGATGTGCAGGGCTGATTCATCACACCCTGTTGTCTTGCATTGGTTCTGAGGTTACCCCTTTATCAGGAGGTCAGGAGTCAACAGACTGTTTCTTTTTTGGTACTGGGGATTGATCCAAGGTGCACTTTACCACTGAGTTATATCCCCAGCCCTTTTTTTATTTTTTATTTTGAGACAGGGTCTTGCTAAGTTTTATTTTGTGTTTCTACGTGTTTCTGATCTTCCCTCCTCCAGTGATTCCTCATCTGACATCTCACACATATTCTACGTGTTATGCCTTCCAACTCCCTGGTACTTCCCAAAGCCTTGCTATTTCCTGGAATGCTGTTCCTTTTATATCTACCTTCAGAGATCATCACTTTCCTTGGAAACTCCATTCAAATCCCATCTTCTTTAAGATGTATTCCAGGGCTGGGAATGTAGCTCAGTTGGTAGAGTGCTTGCCCCTCAAGCATGAGGCCCTGGGTTCAATCCCCAACACTGCAAAAAAAAAAAAAAAAAAAAAGAGATGTATTCCAGAACCCCATGGTTAGAGATAGTCTTTCCCTCCCTCCCTTCCTTCCTTTTTATTTTGAGGATTAGGGCCTCACTAATTTGCTGAGACTGACCTCAAACTTGTGGTTCTTCTGCCTTAGCCTTTCAGGTCGCTGGGATTACAGGCATGCTCCACTGCACCCAGCTATAGAATTGTTTCTTAAAGAGCTAGAGAATAAATGTTCTCAGCTGTGTAGGTCATACAGTTACTTAACTCTGGTGTTGTAGCTTGAAAATAGCCATAAACAATACATTTTTCCCAGTAAAATTGTATTTTAAAGCTTTACTTAAGAGCTGGGAGTGCTTGCCTCGTAAACACAAGGCCCTGAGTTCGATCCCCAGTACTGCAAAAAAAAAAAAAGAAAAAAAGAAAAAAAGGCTGGGAGTGTAATTCAGTGGTAGAACCCATAGTTATAATATGCAAGACCTTGGAGTTAATCCCAAACACCAAAAAATAACTAAATAAAAACTATTTAAAAATCAGGTGTATGGGAGGCTCAGTGGTTAGAGTACTTGCCTAGCACATGTGAGGCACTGTGTTTGATCCCCAGCACCACATAAAATTAAATAAAAAATAAAGGTATTGTGTCCCTCTACAACTAAAAATATTTTTTTAAAAATTGCAAGGAACACTTTAAAAAAATCAGGTGGGAGAGCTGGGAATGTAGCTCAGTGATAGGTTGCCTTACCTAGCATGCACAAAGTCCTGGGTACAATCCCTAACACTACAGACAGAGTTGGAGTTTGCAGACTCCTGCCTCAGTTTAAACCTCTGTTATACTTAACTTTTTCATCTCATCTATTATAATCACTCCCCAGAAACCATTCCCAGTTTTACCTTGCACATGTAATCTCATGTTACTGGTTCAGTAATGTCTAGCTCTTTGCAATATACCATTAAGGGTTAGATTTCTCATACCTTCAAAGCCTCTACAGTTTGACCTTTTTTGTGTGTTTCTGATCTTACCTCCTCCAGTGCTTCCCAATCTGGCATCTCATACATACTCTACTTGTTATGTCCAACCACTCCCTTATACTTCCTGATGCCCTCTTTTTTCCCTGGAATGCTGTTCCTGTTATGTCATAGGTACCTTCAGAAGCCGTCATTTTCCTTGGAAACCCTATTCAAATCCCATCTTCTTTAAGATGTATTCCAGAGCCCCATGGTTAGAAATAGTTTTCTCCTTCCTTCATGTTTTCAGTATGCTGATTGAATGCTTTCATTGGTGACTACCTTCCTTTGTTCTTTGTGTGTGTCTGCCCTCTTGACCCAGAATACCTTAGGAAGTGAATGGTGTGTCCTCTTATCTGTCTCCTATAGTTCAGTACAGAGTTGTATTAGCTTTACATCAATATAATGAAATACCTGAGACATCTTACGAAATACAGAGAGGTTTGTTTTGGCTCATTGTTTTGGAGGTTCGAGTCTAAGATTGGTTGGTCCCACTAAATTGGGCTTCTAGTGAGGTTGGCACGTGTCAGAATAGTGCTAATAACATCTTGGGCCAGAAAGTTGGGACTAGGGAAAATGGGGCTCTATAGCCTGTTTTTGAGAGCCAATCTCCAGTGACCTCAGGATCTCCCACTAGGCCCCATCTCTTGAGGGACCACATAACCTACCAATTCCACCACTCTTAGGACTAGGTCTTTAACACATGGACCTTTGTGGAATATTCAACATCCAAATTGTAGCAAGCATGAAATTCAGAGTATGTGTTTTAAGAGATAAATAAAATGTACTGGCTTGAGGGAAGAATTCCTCTGTCCACTGCTGCAGAGTTGTCATAATTGTTCTTGGCTCCTCCCTTGGGAACATGTATTCAGGCCCTCCTGAGAAGGTATATTGTGGGAA